>NC_091469.1:457329281-457667495 GCF_036971445.1 Narcine bancroftii
CACTAAATTCATTGTTTTGCAGCAGTAGGACAATGAAAATATTGCTATAAATCACATTTCAAAAATAAATAAATAGAACAGGAAAATAGGAGAAATTGACTATTGTTCATTTTCCATTCAGGAATCTGATGGTAGATGCTGTCCTTGTGCTGTTGAGTGCTCATCTTCAGGCCCCTGTGCCTTTTTCCTGATGGTAGCAGAGTGAAGAGGGCATGGCCTGGGCGGTCAGGGTCCTTGAGGATAAAATGCTGCTTTCTTAAAACACCACCTCTTGTAGATGACCTCGATGAAATGAAAACTGGTGTCTCTTTGTGATTGCATCAACATGGTGGCCCCAGGAAAGATCGTCAGAGGCGTTGACACCTAGGAATTCTAAGTTCTTGACCCACTCCACTGCTGATCCTTCAATAAGGACTGGGTCGTGTTCTCCTGATTTCCTCCTGAAGTCCATAATTGGCTCTTTGGTATTGCTAACATTGGTTTACATATCCACAGGCACGGCCCAACATAATCTGCATGCTGGCTGCACTTAGCAATCTAAATTTACTTGACAACATTTGCTAAAAATATATTCTTGCTTTTGAACATTTGATGGGAGGCTAGCTTTGCCAAGTTTTAAAAGCTGGTTAAAGTTTGCTTGTAAAGTGGTGTGGCACTATCAACATTCTGACAGTAAAACCTTCAAAAGCAAATATTTCTGTGAAACTACCAGTGCCCATTTATAATTAATTCTGTCATTGTATTCCCAGTCTAATAGTGCACTGTTTAGATTTTGATGAGTCTCCCTGTGAAAGCAGCGCATCATTTAACTGTAGATCCCACAGGAAAACTAAGGGGTGGCTCCCCTACAGTCAGAAATCACCAACTTTCTGGGCTTGGACTTGGTGACAAGACAATTTCAGTAATAAAATGTTGTCAATGTTCACATATAGTATTTAGAGGGAAAAAAGTTGTTTTAATACTTCCTCATTCATTTTACTCCATATGAAAACATTTTGACACGTGGTTTAATGTCTTCTCTTTAATTATTAAGCTGTGCAGAGATAAATCTCTACCCTGAAGTCATCTAAGACATGGACACTTACACTCACTATACCAGTATGAATCCAAAGCATTTGTGATCCGCACTATCGATGGCTCTAAAGTCTGAGTGAGGAACAATAGGCTTTAATACACATTAGATTTCGGCT
Source organism: Narcine bancroftii (assembly GCF_036971445.1). NCBI lineage: Eukaryota > Metazoa > Chordata > Chondrichthyes > Torpediniformes > Narcinidae > Narcine > Narcine bancroftii. The sequence goes on from NC_091469.1 coordinate 457,330,472, forward strand.
GGGCCAACTCCAAGTGCTCGAATGAATGGAAGGGGGCAGGGAGGTCGACCTTTATGGCCAGGTCACAGGGGGAGGGGGTTACATGGGATTGAGTTATCAGTGGGCGAGCCAGCCACTTATGTACAGAGCAGCAGCAGTATATACATAGATACACATCACTACATTTTGACTAATTGCACCAGCACTAAATACTTTTGTCTGCCAACTGTTAATGATTATCATGGATCTGAATTTTGGAGGCAGACACTGCAAAGTGCGTTCAGTGCTGGAAATCACATCACTGTCAGAATCCATGTTACAACTGGAAAACAGGAAAGATGTGTTGGGGGGTATCAGTGGCTGTTGTCTCTGATACAAACTGATTGCTGCCAGATCCAGTCCTTGCGACATTTAAATAAAGACACAAGATTGTACCTAGCATCAGAAAGAAATAATTGAATTGCCACATATACCAAAATAAGGCAAAAAGCTTGGTTTAGTTTGTTACCCTGTCCAGTCAACTCATACACAATTAATCCAATAATAACAAATGACCAAATAAATAAGACAAGCAGTTGGTTGGATAATGCAGAATATAGAGCAAAGTACAAAACTACATTCCAGAAAATAGAGACAAGTCCAGAAACACAGAACATTACAGCACAGAAAACAGGACATTTGGCCTCTCTAGTCTGTGCTGACCATCATCTCCCTTAGTCCCACTGACCTGCTCCCATTCCATAACCCTCCAGATCTCTCCCATCCATGTACCTATCCGATTTACTCTTAAAACACATGATTGAGGCACATTCACCACATCAGATGGCAGCTCAATCCACACTCCCACCACTCTCTAACGGAAGAACATCCTCCTAATGTTCCCCTAAACCTTTCCTCTTTCAGCTTAAAATTATGATCTCTCATATTTATCTCACCCAATCTAAATGGAAAAAAAAAGCCTATTCGCATCCAGTCTGTCCATACCTTTCATAATCTTGTAAACTCTATCAAATCTCCCCTCATTCTTTTTCACTTCAGGGAATAAAGTCCTAACCTGTTTAATCTTTCCCTGTAACTCAGTTCCTGAAGATCCAGCAACTTCCTAGTAAATATTCTCTGCACTCTTTCAATCTCATTGATACCTTTCCTGTAGTTAGGTATCCAGAACTCCATACAATATTCCAAATTTTGACTTACCAACGTCTTAAACAACTTCAGGCTAAGATACCAAAAGCTTTACAACCCTGTCCACATGAAAAGCCAATTTCAGGGAATAATATATTTGTATTCCCTGATCTCTCTGCTCCTCCACACTCCTCAGTGCCCTATTTTTACTGTATCTCCCCTTCCAAAATGCATTATCAAACACTTTTCTGCATTAGACTCCATCTGCCATTTTTTGGTCCATTCTCCTAGCTAATCCAGATCCCTCTGCAAGCTTTGAAAATCTTCATCACTGTCCACAACACCGCCTACCTTTGTGTCATCAGCAGACTTGCTCATCCAATTCACCACATTATCATCCAGACCATTGATATATACAACAAACAACAATGGTCCCAACACAGATTCATGAAGCACACCACTAAGCCACAGGTCTCCAATCTGAGAAGCAACCATCCACTACCACCCTCTGTTTTCTCCCACACAGCCAATTTTAAATCCAGTGTACTATCTCTCCTTGAATATCTAATATCTTAACCTTCTGAAATAATCTCCCATGTGGGACTTTGTTAAAGGTTTTAGTAAAGTCCATATAGACAATATCCGCAGCTTTTCCTTCATCTACTTTCTTGGTAACCTCCTCGAAAAACTCTACAAGTTTCATTGAACATAACCTACCACAAAGCCATGCTGGCTATCTTTAATCAGTTCATGACTGTCCAAATATCTATTTATCCTGTCACTCAGAACTCTTTCTAATAATTTACCACAACTGATGTCAGGTTCACTGGTATATTTTTGGAGCCCTTTTTAAACAACAGGACAAAATGAGCTACCTTCCAACCCTCAGACACCTCACCCCAGGATATTTTGAATATATCAGCCAGGGCCCCTGAAATTTCTACACTCGCCTCCCTCAAGGTCCGAGGGACTATCATCTGACCCAGGTGATTTATCTATCTTTATTTGCTGTAAGGCAACAGGCACCTCTTCCTCTTTAATCTCCATCTGTTCCATAACTCTTCTGTTTGTTTCCCTTCCTTCCTTATACATTATGCCAGTTTCCTGAGTAAATACTGATGCAAAAAAACTGTTTAAGTTCTCTCCTATTACATGAGGCTCTACACATAGAACACACTCTGATCCTCTAGGGGAACCAATTTTTTTCCTTACTATCCTTTTACTCTTAATATACTTGTAGAAACCCTTTGGATTTACCTTCATATAATCTGCCACCCTTGTGTCTTCTTTTTGCCTTCCTGATTTATTTTTTGAGTATTTTCTTGCTCTTTTGTACTCTTCAAGAACCTCACTAGCTCCTTGTTTCCTCTACTTGCTATACTTCTCCATCCTCTTCTTAACCAGATCGCCAATATCCCTTGAAAACCAGGTTTCCCCATGCCCTACTAACTTTGCCTTTAAGTCCTAACAAGAACATGCACTCTCAAGATTTCACCCTTGAAGGCCATCCACTTACCTGATACACCCTTGGCATGAAACAACATATCCCAATCCACTCTTCCAAGATCCTTTCTCATTTCCACAAAATTTGCCTTCCTCCAATTTAGAATCCCAACATAAGGATCAGACTTATCCTTTTCCATAAATATCCTGAAGCTAATGACATTATTGGACCCAAAATATTCACTCACACATACATTTGTCTCCTGACATGTCTTGCTTCTTAATAACAGATCAAGTACTACATCCTCTCTCGTTGGTACCCCTAAGTATTGATTTAGAAAACTTTCCTGAATGCATTTCTCAAACGACAAGCCACCCAACCCTTTCACAGTATCCAATGATAAAATATAGTGCAAAGGTATCATCTTTAGTCAGAATGAGTTTCATTCCAATGTCCTCAAATGAAAAAAATTGTGATTTCAAGCACATACATCTTTTTTCCTAACAGACTAGGGAGAAGAGGATATGACCAAGAAAGGATGTGTCTTTTAATAATTTAGCAGATTTCTTGAGGCAGTGGGAGGTATAGATGGAGTCAGTGGAGGAGAGGGTGTTTTTTGTGATGGTCTGAGATGTGTTCACAACTCTCTGCAGTTTCTTGTGGTCTTGGGCAGAGTTGTTCCGGTATCAAGCGATGATACTGACAGGATAATTTCTCTGGTGCACCTGTAAAAAGTGTTAAGAGGCCCTTGAAAATATGCTAAAGCTTTTAAAAACCTCCAGAGTCTGGTGCACTTTTTAGGTAGTAATTGTTGATGATATGTACTGCTAAAAACTTGAAGCTTTGCATCTTAGCACTGCAGATACAAGACCATAAGACCTAGAAGCACAAATAAGCTATTCAGCCCATTGAGGCTACCCTGCCATTTTAATCATGAGCTGATCTATTTTCTAACTCAGCCCCATCTCCCCATAACCTTTAATGCCCTGGCTAATCAAGAACCTTGCAACCATCCTCTGAATGCTTTCCAATGTCAGCACATTCTTTCTGAAAAGAGGAGTCCAAAACTGCTCACAATCCTCCAAGTGAGGTCTCACCAGTGCCTTACAAAACCTCAACATCACACCCCAACTCTTACACTCTATTCCTCTTGAAAGGAATGCCACCATTGCATTTCCCGTCTTTACCACCAACTCGACATGCAGGTTTACTTCAGGCTATCATGTAATAGGACTCCCAGGTCCCTTTGCATCTAGATATTTTCACTTTTTTACCACGGATATCCAATCCCCATACACCTCCATCCCCCATTCTGAAGGCCTCAAAGCCCTTCGTTTCTTTCTGGACAATGTAACCAACCAGTCCCCCTCCCACCACTACACCCCTCCAGCTGGCAAAACTTGCCCTCACCCTCATTAATTCCTCCTTTGTCTCTTCAAGGGATTTTCAATTTTCTCCTCTTTTATAAAATAGTCTGCCCATTTTTTTTTCTACCAAAGTGCAAGACCGTACAATTTTCGACATTGTATTTCCGTTACCACTTTGCCCATACTCCAGATCTGTTTAAACTAAGTCCTTCTGTAGCCTCCCTGTTTCCTCAACAATACCTGCTCCTATCATATCATCTTCAAACTTTTCCACAAAGCCAATGAATCCATAATCCAAATCATTAATATACAACATAAAAAAGAAGTGGCCCTAACACCAACTCCTGGGGAACACCACTAGACGCAGGCAGCCAACCAAAATATGATTCCCTATGCTCAATAACCTGATCTCTCTCACTCATGGATTCTTTCTCAATGTTGTCCTTGATTCTTCCATCATCAGCTAATTCGTAGACGGCCATTTTGAATGGTGCTTAGCCTCACAGTCCGAGGTGCAGCGAGGGTAGAGCAGAGGGCGCAGCACAAATCCCTGAGTTCCGCCTGTGTCGACTGTTAATTGTTTTCGATTCATGCTGAGTGTGGACTCCTCATAAGGAAGTCAAGGATCCATTTGCAGAGGGAGGTGCAGAGGCCTAGGTTTTGAAGTTTGCTGACTAGTATTCATGGTGTTGAAACTGAGCTGTAGTTGATGAAAAGTAGCCTTATGTACATGTTACTGTTGTGCAGGTGATCCAGGGCTGACCGGAGAGCCAGTGAGATTGCATCGGCAGCAGAGCGGTAGGTGAATTGCACTGGGTCCAAGTCTTTACTGAGGTATGAGTTGATTCTGGCCGTGACTAACCTTTCAAAGCATTTCATCGCATTAGACGTGATTTCCTCCAGTTCCTGAAACCAATGCCACTGAACTCTCTATCTCCTCCCTGTACTCAGTAAATCGTCACTGAGATCTGGCCCACAATGGTAACTTGTAGATGGAGTTATACCAGTGTTTGGCTGTGCAGCCATGAATATATAGAAGGAGAGTAAGGGACTGAGTACATAGCCATGAGGAGCATTGGTGCTCAGGATTACAGTAGAACCTTCTCTGTCTGTGGGCCTACAGATCAGGAATCAAGGGTCCATTTTTATATGGGAGATTGCTTTTGACACTGGTGTTGAAGGCCAAGCTGTCATCAATAACTAGTTGTCAGATATAGGTGTTTTTATTGTCCAGGGTAGAGTGGAGGGGGTCAGCGAGATGGCAAATTGTACTCAGGTTTTGTATAATTTTTAATGACAAGATTACATATTTTAAATGCTCCAAGAACAAAATTAATATTGCTGAAGTTTCTTGCAGACTCATCTTTGGGTAGTAGTGATGTTCTTTTAGTGCACTGAGGCTTCATGTGATGGTTGAACGGACACATGGATTGTTCATGCATGTGCAATCTAACGCAATTACTGACTGCTGTTGTATGTCAAGGCAATATTTTGAAAAAATTCAAAAGATCAGTGAGAATTATTAGCTATGTGTAAATACTGTAAATATTTTGGTTAACCTCCAATAAAAGAGAACAGATTGGTGTATAACCCACAGCCAACAGCTGGAGTTTAGTATCTGGCCTGTTTTTGAAACATATCGCTTTCTGTGTGTATTTGTTTTATTTCGTATGTGTGATATGCCATGTCATTTGTCAACCACCAATAGAGGAGTTCTTATCATGGAAGGACCTGATCCATTCTAGAATTTGATGATGAAAAGATTGAAAATTGCTGTTGACATGTGGGGAATTTATGAATTACTTTTAAGACTTAGGCACAGTTCCTTAGAGAGAATTAAAAATCAATGGGAACAAGATTCTCAACAGTTAAGATCTGAAGCTACAAGGGACTCTATTTTGAAGCAAGTGCATTCATCCTCTCTTTGTGCTGGACACTCATTGCTACAGTTTATGGTCATACACAGGGCCCACTACTCCAAAGTCCAATTGGCTAAATTCTATTCTAATCTTAATGTGATAAATGTATAACTGAAGCAGGTTCACTGTATCATATGTTCTGGTTATGTCCTTCTCTTTCCAATTTTTGGGAAGGGGTATTTTGTGCCATGTCTTCAGTTCTTAATATTACTTTGACTCCAAATCCTTTACCTGCTCTTTTTTGGAATAAGTGGCCCAACGGGTCTGATATTGACTGCTTCACAAACCTGTGTAGTTGCACTTGCTTCCCTTATCGCGAGATGGGCCATATTAATGAGATGGAAAGATGCTGTCCCTCCCACTCATACTCAATGGTTGTCTGATATGATGGGATGTTTGACTTCAGAAAAAAATTAGATGTTCCATTACTGAAATGAATATTAACTTTGTTTCTTAATAATTTTCAAAATTTGTAAGATTAGTTAACTTTTGGTTTTTAACCCCATTGATTACTTTCCTTTTTACTATCGGGTAGTGAACTGCTTATGTTTAGCCAGTAGCCTCTGAAGAGAGGGGATTGATAATTAGTAGAGTGTTTTTTTTTATTATTATACATAATTGGTTAATGCTTTATTATTATGTATCTATGTAACATTTACTTGATGAAACCAAAGAAAATTGAAAAGAGAGACATGTGGGGGTATTCTGAGCACAGCGTACAAACCCTGGGGAGATTCTGACTAGTCTCCCAGCCGTGGCTCCACCATAGAAACATAGAAACATAGAAGATAGGAGCAGGAGTAGGTCATTCGACCCTTCGAGCCATCTCCGCCATTCAATGAGATCATGGCTGATCTTAAAGTTCAGTACCCCATCCCCGCCTTCTCTCCGTAACCTTTAATACCCTTATACTGAAGAAATGTATCCAATTCCCTCTTAAATATATTTAATGAACCTGCCTCTACTGCCCTCTGTGGCAATGAATTCCACAGATTCACCACCCTCTGGGTAAAGAAATTCCTCCTCATCTCGGTCCTAAATGGTTTGCCTATTATCCTTGAACCATGGCCCCGGGTTCTGGATTTTCCCATCATTGGAAACATCCCATCTGCATCCATTCTGTCCAGTCCTGCCAGAATTTTATATGTCTCTATGAGATCCCCTCTCAATCTTCTAAACTCCAGCGAGTACAATCCCAATTTGCGCAATCTTTCCTCATAAGTCATTCCTGCCATTCCAGGTTTCAGCCTGGTGAATCGCCTCTGCACTCCCTCCTTTGCAAGAACATCCTTCTTTAGATAAGGTGACCAAAACTGCACACAATACTCCAGGTGGGGTCTCACCAAGGCCCTGTACAGCTGCAGTAAGGTATCCTTGTCCCTATACTCAAACCCTCTTGATATGAAGTCCAACATACCATTTGCCTTTTTAACCACCTGCTGTACCTGCATGCTCGCCTTCAGAGACTGATGTACAAGTACCCCTAGGTCTCTCTGCACTTCCCCATCTCTTAATCTATTGCCATTCAAATAGTAATCTGCCCTCCGGTTTGTATTACCAAAGTGGATAACCTCACATTTATCCACATTGTAGTGCATTTGCCATGTATCTGCCCAGTCCCTCAATTTATCCAAATCACACTGGAGCTTCCTGACCCCCTCTTCCACTGGTCACCGCCTGCCACTCAGACAATGAGCCATTTATCCCAACTCTCTGTCTTCTACCTGCCAGCCAGTTCTCAATCCACATCAATACTTTGCCCCCAATCCCATGAGCCTTGATTTTGTAAGCCAGTCGTTTATGCGGGACCTTATCGAAGGCCTTTTGGAAGTCCAGGTACACCACATCCACTGGCTCGCCCCCATCTATTTTACCTGTCACCATCTCAAAGAATTCCAAAGGATTTGTCAAGCACGATTTACCTTTTGTAAGTCCATGTTGACCCTGTCCGATCCCTTCTCTGCTAGTCATATGCTCCGCTATTACATCCTTAATAATGGATTCCATCATTTTGCCCACTACTGATGTAAGGCTCACTGGCCTAATTTGGCTAGTCCAATCTACATGAAGTCCAAATGCGCATCATGTTAACAATATGATGTTGACTGGTTCAGAGAATCGGTTTTCATTCCCAGTCGGGAGGAAATATTGCCATCTGGAAAGAGGTATAAGTGCCGCAAGACTCTAACCACCAGGTTCAGGAACAGTTGCTACCCCTCTATCATCAGACTCCTAAACAACAGACTCCATCTGAAGCCTCTTTTACTCTTGGATTCCACTAAATCAGCTGTTCAGTGTCCCTCACTTAACCACTCTTAACTGGGATGGCATTGCATGTGTTCACACTTGCAAGGAACCATCCCAGGCATTGGGACTGTTTTGCCTTCTATCGGTGACATCATGGCACATGATCTTAAATTTGAACAAAATTAATCACGCCTACTTATAACATGATTAAGCTTTACGAACATCACAGTATGAGCCCTTCAGCCCCTAATGTTGTGCCGATCTATATAAATCTTTACAAGGGACCGTGGGAAAGTGCTAGCAATAAATAGCAAAATAACAGACAATTTTTAAACAGTGTGAGAAAGTTGGTAATGGTATAGCGCAAATTTATAAACAGCATGGGAAAAAGCGATGGCAGACCTGCCCTCCCAGAATTCTGTGGGGCAGAAAAAGAGCTTTATGCACGGCTGCATGCACAGAGGACTCAGGTAGGGGCTTCTTGACCGCATGGAATTCTAGGAAGTCAGGTCCACCATCACTTTTTCCCATGGTATTTATAAATTGTGTACTACTTATTCCCTCTCTCTGTCTCTCTCCCACTGCAACTTTCCCATAGCAAAGTTTATACCTTCATTTTAATCTTTTCTTCCTTCACATTCCTGTACTCACGCAAAAACTAGGGTCATTTCTATCCCAGAATGCAATTGCCAATTCTACACTTGCCTGATTACAATGTCAGCATCTGCAGATGCTGGGGATTGTACTAGGGGTTGAGGCCATCTATCTCCGACATGAGATGATGCCATCTCACGACAGTGTTGAGAAGATTTTCCTTTCATACTAGACCCTTTTTAGGCCGTTAGGCTGTTAATTCCTGTGACCACTTGCAAGTGTGAAAGAGGCTTGAGATTCTCTTACTTTGTACTTTAGTTATCACTGAATATTTATTTTTTTCTGTATTTGTGCAGTCAGTTTGTTTACATTTCTCTCTTTTGTATGCATATATTTTTCTTGAGTATGGTTTACACTATCGATAAATAGAAATGGTGCCTGAACCACAGTAAAACAAACAATCTCAGGGTTGTTTGTGATGTCATGTATGCACTCTGACAATGAATTTGGATTTGGAGTTTGAAACTATGGTGGACATCGAGCTATGGAGGCCTGAATGCACATTGGAGTGATCAAACATGAGCTCCTTTGACAGAGGGAGGTTTAATAACTTCTACAAATTGCATGGGATGTTGAATTTGATCACCAGATAGAGGCAATACATGGAACAGTGAAGGGAGAGGGAGGCGAGATGCAACGTAGATGCAGCAAGTAACTGAGGGGAAAAATGTTTATTTAATTAATGTTTTAAAAAATGTTGGCTTCTCCACTTTATTCTGGCAGTGCAAATATGGTAAGGGAGGATTCAAAATTAGCCCTCATTATGATTTTATATTCATGATGATTGATTTTTCATTTGGGAATCCATTTAAAAAAAAGTCTGGACAATGAATTTGTCACCAAATGGCCAGGAACCTGAAACATGGCCAAGCACTCCCTCAAGTGGTAGACAGGGGGAACTAACAGCTCGTGAAACACTTACGTCACGCGATGATGTATCTACTTGTAAACAAGCATTGAAGTGCAATAATACATAATACTGCAAGAACAATGTCAGACTTAATTCAGTTTCTCTCTTCACCAGAATCCGACATCTTAATATATCGAAAGCTGTGCTCCATTGTCCTATTAAACAATGTGCAGTTTAACTGTCATTGTGAGTTCATTATTGGACAAATAATCTGTGTCATACTAGGTATCTGACTAGACTAATTATTCGGGATATAGAGCATCTATGAATGATTTTCTTCTCTTCAGGCAGTCTCAGGTTTGAGAATGATTTACTTAAACTCCATTTCCCTGGATCTTGAGGTAACTTATAATGCCATATGGGAACCTCGCCTTCACAGGTGGGGTAGGCCAATGGGTCTACAGTGAAGAGGTGTGCTTCTTTCACTCTTTATGTTTGGTTTCTATGTGCTCCCCATATAGTTCTCCATAGCAATCCCCAATAGCCCCTTTGTCAAGTCAAGTCAGGTTCATTGACATCTGATTGCACAAGTACAACCTGACAAAATGGTGTTCTCTGGTCCTCAGTGCAAAATATGCAGACACAGAACCAGACATAACACACACACGGACAAACAATACTGTGCAGGACAAGTATTTGTATATACATATAAATAAATAAATAGATAGATTTTGTTTCATAAATATGAGAGTCAAGGATGGATGGTGAGTGTGAGCAGTTCTTTTGATCGTTCAGCGTACTCACTGCCCGTGGGAAGAAGCTGTTCCTCAGCCTGGTGGTTCTGGGTCTGATACTTCTATATCACTTTCCTGACAGGAGCAGCTGAAAGATGCTGTGTTCTGGGTGGAAAAGGTCCTCAATCATTTTGTGTGTTCTCTTCAGTCAATGATCCCATAATATCATGTCAATCAGAAGGGGGAGGGGGGTGCATGTGCGAGAGAGACTCCAGTGATCCTCTCTGCTGCTCTTTTGATCCCATCGATTGATCTCCAATCCATTTCTCAGTTCAATTCCTTCTCTAAATTCGGATGCACATTTTGTACAAAAGCTAAATACCGTGTTTATTGGAAATCAAAAATAAGAGCCAAAAACATTTGAAGCACTCAGCAGATTAGACATCACGTGACAAGAGAAGCAAAGAGAATTTGCCATTCATTTGCCTTTCCAATAATCTTGTGAGCCCTCTTCAGAAACGATCTCGCCTTTGTAACTCTGAATGGTCATGAGCCAGAAATTCCCAGCAGTCCATAGAGATGTTTGTCGCATTTTATCAAGGAGGCTGTGTGCACATTTCCTGTCATTCACCAGTAATCTCTTCCCATGACAGAGCTCAAAGAGAGTATCTGTTTTGGGGTATAGGGTGTCAGAAATATCAAAGTAGAGGTAGCATTGGTAAAACTTCCCCACTTTATATTTATCCTACAGTAATTTAATGTATCCTTTTGGAGTTGATTTATTACGAAGGGTGTGTTTGGCTGTATCAAGTAAGAAATAGACATATTTGCATATGTATATAACAAGAAACTCAATATCTCTATGAACTTTTTTGAAGTTCCTTACATTCAGGATGGCTATCCATTAGAACAAATGGTTTGTATCAAGTATGAGTTCTTGATCTCTAAATACCCCTTACCTCAATCAACCAAAGGCCAGGCCGGTGCATTGAAAACAGACAACTTCGTCATCAATGATGGCCTTAGCTGAGAGGAACCACTTCTCAGTGGAGACAGTAAAAATAATGATTACAACAAAACTATTACACTGTTGTAAAAACACATGTAGTTCACTAGTATCCTTCAGGGAAGCAAATCTGCACTCCTTACCTACACTATATGTGGCTACAGGTTTTAGAGGTGGCGTTCCCCTCATTCTCACTTTTCACCCAACTTGCCCTCTCATCCAGGTTATAACCCTTCATCGCTTACAGCTATAGAAATTGGTGAGTGAACATAGAAAGGTCCAGCTTTGAAATGGGTCTTTGATCAAACTCTCACAGATCAGACCAGCTCAGACTGCCATTGAAAGATGGATATGCAACCATTTTGTAGAAGATATGAATTATCCTCTACTCAAGGAAGACTGAAGTAGAGACATTGAGTCATCATCTCCAATGTCAAAACCTGGATGAAATTGCAGAAGAACATGCTGGGAATATTGCTACCAGCTATAGTGTGGTTAGGGTTATGAATCAACATCATCTAATAACAACTATGTGTGTTTACACCACATGCATACATGATTATATCATGTGTATGTGATGTATTTAGGAAAGCTATTGGTAGAAGCTTTGAATATTGTTAACTCTTAGAAAATAGTTAAAAGATTTAATATCTGCATAAAAAACATTTTTAAAAACTGAATAATGTAAACATTGATAAAATTATTATAGAAGGAAAGAGAATGTAAACCTTTTTTTATAAAAATACTTTTTATAACTTTTTTATTTATAATTTCATTATTTCTTTCTTTCAATTTTTTCTCCTATATGTTGGGTTTTTTTTGATGTTTTGATATACTATTACCTATGTTCTCTTTATATTTGGAAAATATGTTTTTCCTTTTATTTTAATGATGTTGCACATTGTATAATTGAATTATTCTATTATTTACACTTTAAATATTAATAAAAATATTTTACAAAGAAAAGAAAAAAAGACCTACTAAAGAGAATTATTTTAGAGAGTGTACATTGATGTTCGTAAGGCAAGAGCAATGTTTTAATCCTTATCAATACTCCTTCAAAGGTTGGAAATCTATGTAGCCATCATGCCGAAGAACACAATGTGTACAAAAGAACTGAGAGTGAGAGCTGCAATGTACAATATATCTAATGTCAGACAGTGGAACCCAGCTTAATGATACACAAGATGATCTTAAAGAGTACCAAGCATTCAGTAATTCCCCTATAACATTCTTTCAAGGCTCTGAGACTAACGTATTGTCCAGCCATAAATAATCAATGAGCTAACTTCCAACTCAAGTGTCACTTTTACGCATGAAGAGCCATTGATGTCCATCAGTTTATTACAGCTGAAGGTGAAAGCACAGGGACAAAGGAGGGCAGACGAAGCGGAAACAAAATCTTTAGATCTTGATATGTATTCTAATAAGTCATTTGGAAGAAGCAAAAAAGAAAAAAAATCAAGAAACTTGAGAATGTGAGTAAACTAAGATTGATGAAAAGTATAATATGAAGAAGTCAGTTGGAGAAAAGTCCGTAAGTATCCAGGTTTACCAAGTGATTGCAGCAAAAGACATACCAGAACATGCTAAAGAAATAAGAGATAATGGATATATCTGACAAGTGAATATTGAATCAAAAACTGATGATGGGATACAATCAATGAGTCAATGTGCTATTCGTTTGTCAGATTTGTGTTAGAGACCTAAAAATAGCTGAGAAGTTCTGAATATCTGAGAAAGCAAATTGATAACTGGCCAGTTAAAACTGAGCAAACAGAGCCAGATTCATCACAGGCTCTGACCTCCCATCCATGGCAGACGTCTATGGGAGGTTCTGCCTCACGAAGGCAGCCAACATCATAAAGGACCCCACTAGCTCAATGCTGCCTCCGATAGCAGGTACAGAAGCCTGAAAATCTGCACTTCAAGCTTTAAGAACAGTTAATTTTCTCCATATATTAGGATATTGAATATCTTGAATCTCCTCTTGCTTCACTAATCATTGACTCTCCAGCAAAAAGGTCACTTTGAGTCTGCAGTTAAAGAAGGAAATTGTGTTAATTGTGAAGCTGTGTTAAAGGCAACCTATAAGAACCAAGGAAAGTCCATGCCAAGCAACGTCAGTCATCTCTCTCTCCAATGTTCGTCCGGAGTTCTTTTGTTAGCAGTTGAAGAACTGATTTTGGACATTGAACTCTGAGAGTGATATTATGACCCCAGAGGACCCCAAAATCCCGCAGCAATAGAAATCAACCAAGACAAATGGTTACTTAAACTAAAGTTACTTTTAATTTTCTTTAAACATAAAAACAGGAGCAAACTTTAACATTACTATTAACTTAACCTAACCCCCTTCAAACTCTAAGTGCACATGTATGTAATGTTCAGGAAAGTTCTTTGCTTTAATAATCCAATCATTCACTTCTCATCTCTCCAAGTTCACTGGTATCAGGCAATTTTTATACTGTGCATAGAATTTAACATTTAAGAATTTTCACCAGGCTCTGGTGCTTAAAGGTAAATGGTTACCACTCAGGAAGGTTCTTGTTGGTTTCAGAGAGTGATATGTTGGTTGTTGGACACACACAAACTGATTTCCTCCAATCAGTCACTTTGGTGCCTTGCTGAAGAAACTTGTCCCATCATGGAGTTTCCAAATGATAACCTCTTCTTCCAGATTACCATTGAATTCCTCTTATTTCCCTTATTTCAAGAGAAACAGTCCAGCCAGCCATTTCCTCTTGTAAGGACTACAAGGGTTTTGATCAGGCTGAACTCAGAACTCACAACCTGTCTTCAAAATGGGGTTTTCAACAAGCCTGCCAGCTTGCCATATTGTAGCCTCAAAAAGCTACTGCAGAATTGACCCTCTCTCTCTCTCTCTCTCTCTCTCTCTCTCTCTCTCTCTCTCTCTCTCTCTCTCTCTCTCTGATCCTTGTAAAAACTCGAGCACCTCCCAAGGCTGCAAACCCAATCCTTGAAAGATCTTTATCAGCTCTTGAGCCTGGACTTTTCCATTTGCACCTCCTTTTGAAATTCCTTCTAAAGCAATTCCATTGTCTTTTGCGAAGCCACTGGTGCCTGCATGTCTATCTTCAGCAAAGCTCTTGCATTTTAAATGAGATGTGAAGTGTGTCCGTTTGTGAAGTGACCTACACTGAACCCCCATAATCTATCTCTTTTAAAAACATATTTATATATAATATAACCCATAACAGTGAATTCTGTGGACTAAGTTTTTGCACTGATTTACTTGACTGGACAGACCTGGGGTTTTGGAGATTTTTTTCTTTTTATTTTGCTTTTGATTACTGGGCACAGATTGTAATGGTCTGGATTTTTTTCACGTACACACTTTATAAATATTCTCTGTATATTTACCATTAGAGGCATATAGTAGGGTTAATTTGGGAATGATATTGTATTGTTAATAGTTATTAATAAATATAGAGTTAAAATTTAACCCTTTTACACACACACACACACACACACACACACACACACACACACACACACACACACACACACACAACCCCCTTTTCCCCATATCTGAAAACTTGGGCCCGCCCATTTTTCAGATATTGGGTTTTTTTTGTTTAAGCCACCAGTGGCTTTAAGCAGCTCAGTAGCAGAAGAATACTTGTATCATCTTTGGCTTGGCTTCGCGGATGAAGATTTATGGAGGGGGTAAAAGTCCACGTCAGCTGCAGGCTCGTTTGTGGCTGACAAGTCCGATGCGGGACAGGCAGACACGGTTGCAGCGGCTGCAGGGGAAAATTGGTTGGTTGGGGTTGGGTGTTGGGTTTTTCCTCCTTTGCCTTTTGTCAGTGAGGTGGTTAAACAACAACAATAAAACAATGGCAGCCCTTTCGAATATGAAATATGTTTAATACGTATCAAAAAGCAACTTGATCTCTGCTTACAAATAAAATAAATACAGTACCAAACACTTGAAATTCTCCTCAATGGCTTTTTCAAATGTTTCTCCCAATGTCATCTGCCTCATTAACAATACTTTTTGTCTTAGAAATCTCTCTTTGAATTTAGGAACTGACATGATTTCTTGTTCTGTTATGAATGCACGCTAGTCCTTATACATACTAGTAGGACTATGTGTTACAATCCCTGGTATATATATACACATATATGAAAGGGAAAGAGAGATGGGGGGAACAGTGTAGTCTTTATGTATCAGGGTGTCATTTTGATTTTAGGGCCGATAACATATGACATCATTCATGTTACATAAGTACATGTGAATGTTGTTAGTGTACAATGAAATATAAACACATTCTGAATTTCCAGAATGGAAATTCGTACACCACCAGCTAATGCAATATGATGTTCAAGAAGATCTTGGATTGTCATAAAAAACTAATTAGTTCTCTTGCATTATTGGGATAAAGCAATCTGCAGTGCTTACAGTCTGGCCTATATGTGAATCTAAACCTAAAACGATGTAATTGATTCCAAATTGCCATGTGAAATGGTTCAGTGAATTGTTTACTTGAGGGGCAATTAGGGATGGAGATTCTATGCATGTCTCCCATTATTTTTTTTAAAAGACCAACTATATTTTATGCACATATTAATTATGTTGCAAAATGATTGTATTGAAGAGTATTTGACAAATGTTATGTTCATTTTCCATATGTAATTGGTAATCTACTACAGATGACATTTAGTGGGATCTTGACGATTCCCAGGAGGAAATGTCACTTGTGGAGAGAGTGGGTGTGAATTAGTTTTGTGTAACTTGATTCTTTGATCTGTGTCTCAACTGATGGCAGCTCTGCAAAAGGATTGCTGGTATTGCACTGCATTAGCTGAAGCACTAATATTCTGAGAAACCTTTTAATGAAGGCATATCTATCTATTTGTGTGGTTCAGATGGATTTTGAAAATCTGATGGTAGTATGTGAGGATAGGCACAAGTCACAGTATCTTATTCAATTATGTTTCCTTATCCAGAATTAAGGAAACTTAAGACCAAGCTCCACAGTGCCCTAAAAATCAGCGCAGGAACAATGTGGACTGCAAACAGGAAAAATGGTGGCCAGGCACAATTCCAATGCTATCTACAAGTTTGCCGATGACACCACAGTTGTCGGCAGAATCACTAACGGCAATGAGGAAGCGAACAGGAGGGAGATAAATCAGCTCATTGAATGGTGTAACAACAATAACCTTGTGCTCAAGGTTAGCAAAATCAAGGAGATGAAAGTCATGGGAACACGAACCAGTCCTCATCGAGGGCTCAGTAGTGGAGAGCATCAAAAATTTCAAATTCCTGGGTGTCAACATCTCCAAGGATCTGTCTTCGAGCGTCCACGTTGCTGAACTCACAAAGAAGTTTCATCAGCGGCTATACTTTGTGAAGTGTCTGAGGAGATTCGGTATGTCACTGAAAACTCTCGAAAAAGACAGCAGTGGAGAGCATTCCGGCTGGTTGCATCACTGCCTGGTACGGAGGCACCAACTCTCAGGACAAGAATAAACTCCAGTGGGTTGGTCACTCAGCCTGTGACATCACAAGCACCAGACTTCACTCCTTCGAGGACATCTACGTGAGGCGGTGTTTTAAAAAAAGCAGCCTCTATCTTCAAAGACCCCCCCCCCACCCACCCAGGCCATGCCCTTTGCACTCTGCTACCACTGGGAAAAAGACCTAAAGACGACCACTCAGCGACACAAGGACAGCTTCTTCCCCATTGCCATCAGATTCCTGAAAAATCAATGAACCAAAGGCACTGCCTGACTTTTTATGCCTTACTATTTTTAGGTATAAATATATATATATATATATATATATATATATACCTAAAATCTATATACCTAAAAAATACTAAACCCTCCCCACCTCATCACCCTCTATTTTTCTTTAATCCAGGTGGCAATCCAAGAGTCTCTTAAAAGCCCCTCATGTTCCAGCCTCCACCATCACCCTTGGCAATGCTTTCCAGGCATCTCTTTGTGTAAAAAAAAACTTACCCCTGATGTCTCCCCTAGACTTTCCTCCCTTCACTTTGTACAGATGCCCTCTTGTGTTTGCTACTCCCACCCTGGGAAAAAGTGCTGGCTGCCTTACCTATGCCTTCCATATTCTTGTAGACCACTCATCCTTTTTTGCTCCAAAGAGAAAATCTCTCGCTCTGCTAACTTTACCTCATAAGACATATTTTCTAGTACAGGCAATATTCTGGTAAATCCCCTCTCTAGCTTCCACATCCTTCCTGTCATGAAGTGACCAGAACTGAACACAATATTCTGAGTGTGGTCTCACCAGAGATTTATAGAGCTGCAACATCACCTCAGGACTCCTGAACTCAATCCCTCACTAATGAAGCGCAGCATAACATACGCCTTCTTAACTATCCTATCAATCTGCATGGAAACCTTGGGAGATCTAAGGATTTCAATATCGAGGTCCCTCTGTTCTTCCACACTGTTAAGTATCCTACCATTAACCATGTACTCTGCCTTTTATTTTGACCTTCCAAATTGCATCCCCTCACCCTTATCCAGATTGAACTCCATCTGCCATTTATCTGCCCAATTCTGCATCCTTTATAAACCTATGACAACCTTCAGCTCCATCCACAACCCCTGCAATCTTCATATCATCCACAAGCTTACTGACCCATCTCTCTACATCTTCGTCCAGGGGATTTATAAAAATCACAAAGGATGTTTTGGTTTCAATTTCAATCAAATATCAATTTCAGTGGAATATCAGGAACTGACTGTGGGTCTTCCATTTCTTGATTATGCAGAAACCCAGACTGCCAAGCTGTGTCCATGAGTGACCAGTGCTTTACTGGACATCAATCCCAGCAATTGGTGAGTCCAGAGCACGTAGACTGCACAAACTACTTTTTCAATGAGTAGACCTTCATTGGACAAATGGGATCAGTTGAAGTTGGTGAAAGAAGACCTGGCTGAGCACATCCCAACTTATCATGTCCAGCATCAGGAAGCTGCCTCAGGTGAATCCCACTCAAAGAGTACAAGATCACAGTAAAATAGTAGAAGGGGCATGCAACTCAATCTCTCAAGCCTACCCTGCCATTTAATGTGATCATGGCCAACCTATGCTGGTGGTAGCTCCTTTTCAGTTGCAGTCCCACATGATGTAAAATTCCTCTATCATTCAATTACTTATCAACCTACAACTTAAACATATCCAATAACTTGCCCTCCACCAGCCACAGGGAAAGAGAATTCCAGAGATTCACTCCGCTCTGAAAATAAATATTTACGTACCTCATTTTTAAATGACTGGTCACCTATTTTGCAGCTGTGTTCCGTTGTTTGTGATTTTCTCACAACTTAAAAAAAAATGTAAACATCCAGCATGGTAACAGCCTTCGAGTCTATGCCGACCAAATACCCAAATTAACTTATAAACCCCGATACATTTTAAAAGGTGGGAAGAAACTTGAGCGCCTGAAGGAAACCCATGCAGACACAGGGAGAATGTGTAAACTCCTTATAGACAATGCCAGATTTGAACCCGGGTCGCTGGCACTGTAATAGAGTAGCGCCAGGTGGTAGGCTAACCATGCCATCCCTAGTGGAGAAATTTCAACATATACTCTGTCAAGCTCACTTCAGATTTTATCTGTTTGTATAAAATTAACCCTTATTTTTGAATCTTCAAGGAATACAGACCCAAACTGCCAAGTCTGCCTCGACTGGACAACCCTCTCACCCCAGGTTTATCTCCTTTGGCCCAACTCCAGTGCTACTATTTTCTTTATTAGGTATGGGGACTAAAGTCGTGCACAATATTTAAGGTGTGACCTCACCAACACCATCTACAGTGGTAATTAAATCTCCATATTCTTAAACTCCAACCCCTTTGGAATAAAAGCCAACATCCCATTTGCCCTGATGATTCTTTCTCAAAACCACCCACCCCCACCTCCTCCACCCCCACAACACCACGTTGAATCCCACAAATCCATTTAGTTGTCACTCCCACACACACCCCAGACAACCTGTGGCCATAACTGCCTGCTTGCCAATCAACACTCTTTTACCATTGGTCTCCCAGCCCAAACCCACTCACAAGTACTGAACTGAGATTCTATTTTGACTACTGATTTGCTTAGACAAACCCTTCCCATTCCCTGACTGCAAATCAGTAGGCCCAGGATACTGAAATAACAATCTTCCCAACCATCCGCTTCCAGTAGTTGAACGTAAGGACTGAAACTACAATGCTGATTTCCAATTCATAGCCACTGAACTTCATCCCACCATCTCGATCCCTAACTCCACAGATCTCCCCTCCAAACCCATCACACCTACCCCAGTGATTAAAACTGAGATTTATCTGTTTTCTATGCTCAGACATAATATAAATTGGCCAACCACACACAGATCGATTCATAAATCTTATTGTCACCATTCCATCCTTACCACATTTAGAATATTTCATTTCTGTTTATAAATGGTGAAATGCATTTAGCTGCAGGGGTAAATGCATATTAAGTGCAAGGCCCTGGTAAATGTTGTGGAACCAAGTGAACTAAGGGTTCAGATAAGTAGCTCTATTAAAGTGTGAATCAAGTGGACAGGGAAGTGAAGAAGACATTTGACACATTTGCCTTCATTGGGCAAGGTGTGCAGTGTTCAGATCTTGTGATACACCCCTTTTATGTATTGGTGAGACTACACCTAAATTACTCTGAGCAGTTCTAGTCAGGAGGGAGATCAATAAGTTGGAGGGGGTGTGGAGGAGATTCACCAGGATGAAAGTCTTCCCAGGATGAAGACTTCCATCCAAGATCATCAGAGATCTCCTCCTTCTACAGATAACATGGCTTTCCCTCCACCAGCATGATCTCAGTCCTCACCCGCATATCCTCCATTACCCGCAGTAAGTTTGGCAAATATTTTTGTCGTTTATGGATGCTGAAAGACCTGAAAGGCTGAGTTCTTTCAGCATGTTGGTGTGTTTTTTTTTCCACAACCACCACCATTGATCTACCCACCCAAACCCAGCACACTCAGCTATCTGCCAACCTATCTCTAGCATCTGCAAACTTTAGATCTGGTCATGAAACACCAGCATCCTCACCCAACGATCTGTCAATAAAATCCTAATTCCAATCATAGAACCATAGAACATTACATCACAGAGACAGGCCCCTTCAGCCCTTCTAGTCTCAGCCAGACTATTTTTTTTGTGCCTTGTCCCACTGACCTGCACCCATCCATGTGCCTGTCCAAATTCATCTCAAGTGTTAAAATTGAGCTGCATTCACCACTTCAGCTAGAAGCTCATTCCACACCCCCACCACTCATAACCCATGTCCTCTGACCTACCCTCAGTAGAAAAAGCCTCTCTACATTTAATCTGTCTTTCCCCCTTCATAATTTTAAATGCTTCTATGCTCTGGGAATAAAGTCCTAACCTGTTTAATCTTTCCCTGAAACTCAATTCCTGAAGTCCAGGCAACATCCCAGTAAATCTCCTCTACACTCTTTCTATTCTTATTGATATTTTTCCTGTAGTTATGTGACCAAAACTGCACACAATTCTTCATATTTGACCTCACCAATGTTTTATACAACATTAACATAACATCCCAACTCCTATACTCAATACTTTGTAGTACGAAGACCAATCTGACAATCTTTACAACCCCATTCACCTGTGACACCACTTTAAGGGAATTATGCATTTGTATTCACAGGTCCGTCTGTTCTATCACATTCCTCAGTGCCCTACCATTTACCCTGTATGTCCTTTCTTGGTTTGTCCTTTCCAAAATGCAACACCTCACACTTATCTGCATTAAATTCCATCTGCCATTTTTCAACCCATTTTTACAGCTAGTCCTGATCCCTCTGCAAGCTTTGAAAACCTTCTTCCCTGTCCACAACACGTCCAATCATCCAGACCATTGCTATAGATGACAAATCATAATGGTCCCAGAACCGATCCCTGAGGCACACCACTATTCACAGTCTGAGAAGCCATCATCAACCACTACTCTCTAGCTTCTGTTGTCCAGCCATTGACAAATCCAGTTCACAACTTCACCATGAATACTTAGCAAATGAAGCTTCCTGGCTAACTTACCATGTGGGACCTTGTCAAAGGCCTTAATAAATTCTTGCATTTTTCATAGTTTTCAAGTACCTAATTTGCTCCTTGTTGCCTATACCTGTTATACACCTCTCATTTCTTCGGAACCAGATCCTCAATATCCCTTGAAAACCTTACGTATACCTTCTAATCTTCTCTTTGATCCTGACAGGAACATACAATTTTTGTACTCTCAAAATTTCACCTTTGAAAATCCTCCACTTACCTCAAACATCCTTGACCAAAAACAATTTATCACAATTCACACATTCTGGATCCTTTCTCATTTCCTCATAATTGGTCTTCCTCCAATTTATAATCTCATCCCAAGGTCCAGAATTATCCTCCTCCATAATTAATTTGAAACTAATGGCATTATGATCACTGGACCCAAAATGTACCCATACACATACTTCTGACACCTGTCCTGTCTCATTCCCTAATAGGAGATCCACTATGGCACTCTCTGTAGTTGTTATATCTATATATTGATTTAGAAAACTTTCCTGAACACATTTGACAAACTCCAAACCATCCAGTCATTTTACAGTATGGGAGTCCCAGTTAATATGTGGAAAGTTAAAATCTTCTACTATCACAACCTTGTGTTTCCTGCAGCTGTCTGCTATCTCTCTGCAGATTCTTATTGACTATTAGGTGGTCAATAATACAACCCCATGAGTGTGGTCATACCTTTCCTATTCCTTAGCTCAGTAGATATAGCTTCAGTAGATAAGTCCTCTTGTTTGTCCTGCCTGAGGACAGCTGTGATATTTTCCCTGTTGAGCAATTCTACTCCTCCCCCTTTCAACTGGAGACCAGAATTGTACACAGTACTCCAATTGCAGCCTCACCAATACCTTGGAGAGTTGCAGTATGACCTCCCTGCTCTTGAATTCAATTTCTGTACCAATGAAGGCCAACATTCCATTTGCCTTCTTAATACCTTGTTATACCTGCAACCCAACATTTTGTGATTCATGCACAAGCACTCCCAAGTGCTTCTGCATGATAGCATGCTGGAGTTTTTCACCATTTAAATAATAATCTGCACTCCTATTGTTCCTACCAAAGTGGATGACCTTCCATTTGCCAGACCTTTCCCCATTTACCTAACTTAATCATACCTTTCTACAGCCTCTCTACATCCTCTGTAAAATTTGCTTTATCTTCCAGTCCAGATGCAAACCATCCCATTGGAACAGGTCCTATCTTCCCTGGAAGAGAGCCCAATGATCCAGAAACCAGGAGCCCTCCCTCCTACACCATGTATTTAGCTAAGTGTTAAAATGCATTATCCTCCTATTTCTAACCTCACAATCCTGAGATCACTACCCTGGAGGTCTTGTACTACATCCTAGCACTCCCTCAACTCCCTGAACTTTTCTTGCAGGATCTCCTCAACCATTCTAACCATGTCATTGGTCCCTAAATGGACCACAACAGCCGGCTGCTCACCCTCCCTCCTGAGAATGCTGTAAACTCAATCTGAGATATCTCAAACCTTGGCACCAGGGAGGCAACATAACCTCTTATCAGTCCCCCAAATTATGGAATCACCTATCACTAAAGCTCACCTCTTCTCCTCCCTTCTCTTCTTAGCCAGAGGGCGAGACTCCATGCCAAAGACTTGAACACCATGAATTGTCCCTAGTAGGAGCCCCCACCAAATTTGTTATTGAGGGGGATGACCACAGTGGTGCCTTTTACCGCCTGCCTGTTCCATTTCCTTCTCCTGACTGTCACTCGTCTACCCTCCTCCTACTTCCAAGGTATGATAGTGTCCCTTTAATTTCTGTCTCTCACCCCCTCTGATCCAGAGTTCATCCAGCTCCAGCTCCAATTCCTTAACTCGGCTTGTCAGGAGCTGTAGCTGAATGCACCTCACAGAGAAGTTTTCCTGTTGCTAATCTAACCCATATCATATCTATGGGTCTGCAGACCCAACTGCAACACCCTCACCCATGGATCTACACCTCATCAAATCTCCCAACCAAATCCAGTACATATCCTTCAGCTATAAAAACAATCTCAGCCCCCACACCTATTGATCGAGCATCATCACCCATTGCTTGCTGACCAAATGCCAGAAACCCACTTCATCATCCTGACAACCTAACATAAGTAACTGAACACAGCAATCTGTTTAAAAAATTCCAGCCTCTAACACAAAACACTACCACCATAACATACAGTAACAAAACTAAACCTAGCACCCAATGATCTCTCCGTGCAACAACAGCTAACATTCCAGTTGATCAGCTGAGAATTCCTCGGCATTTCTCCCTCATTGATTTCCCATCTCAACCTCTGTATTTCCACCCATCAATTTCCCGATTGATCAGCAAATATGACCAGTGTGACATCACTCGTCAATTTATCAACCCAACACAGATGTGCAAACCTTTTGACCCTTAATTGTTGAATTTTTTTCCCACCATTCATGCAGCGAGAATTTTGCTTTGTGAACAGTCCAGCTATTCAACTCAAACATAGTCCAGCAAATAGAAAATAGTACGGAAGTGGAAAGTTACAGGAAGGTCAGTTGGTTGCTGGGAATGCTGTGTGCTGTTTTTGCTCATTACAGCCTTGTTTTCACTTCTCTATATTCAATTTGTAATGTGTACTGAGTGTTTAATAATATAAAACTGCTTCGAGGTGCTGCCTTCTGTTTGCAGAATCCTGCTTAAATCAGATACTTTTCAATAAAGTGCGCTAATCATGCAAAAAAAAACTCGCTGCCAGCTTGAAGCCTTGCCAGCCCTTTGTCCAGACTTTAGTTTACACTAAACTTAAGGAAGTTTAAACCATTCTACAAAAAGATAAAAGTCAATTAGGGTAGGCTTAGAGTGAAAATGAATGTAGAATAAATTCATGAATTTAAGCCTGAAGAACCTGTTTATGTGCTGTATCTCTCCAGAAGTTTGGTTTAAAGCACATTTGAAAACAATGACAGATTCTTTGCCTGTATTAATAATTTAAAACAGTTGCTTCGTTAGCTTCCTTGGTGGCTGAATGATGAGGAGCGGAAAATAAACATTTCATATTCCCAGACAGTCCTGCTGCTAGTACAGCTCTGATACTCGAGGCTGGATTCTGGTTCAGTCAAGGGTCAGCAGAGAGAGAGAGTAGAGCAGAACAACTGGTGGTAAATGGACCAATTATAAAAAGGAAGGAATGGTTTGGAGAGGAGGAGAGGATTAGGATGGAGGATTTGGTGTCTTCCACACAGCTTCTAAACAGCATAATTTCAGAAAAAGGTCAAAATATGGATTAAATCACTATTTATTTTATTCAATGGATCTAATGACTATTTTCAAAGGTGGTCTCAGTTAAAATTTTAATTTAATTTTTATAGTTTTGAGGTGCAGCACGATAATGCCCTTTCGGCCCATGACCCCATGCTGCCTGAATGTTGTATTGTTGAATGTTGAATTGTTGTGACCAATTAACCTCTGAACCCTGTAATGCTTTGGAACATGGGAGAAAGCCGGAGCACTGGAAGGAAGCCCACGTGGACATGAGGAAACATAAAATCTCCTTAGAGACAGCAGCAAATTCAAACCCGGGTCACCAGTGATATAATAGGGTTACGCTAACTGCTGCATGAGCCGTGTCACCTAATCATTATGCTAACTATATCACTTTCCTCTGGACTTTTACCTGCATGACAAGTAGCATAGAATCTATGCATACAGCCTGTAGTTCTTGAAACTTAGTTATTAGTAGGTGGATATGGCCCACTTGCCTGCATTTGGTTCATATCTTAAGCATTTCCTATCCATATATCTGTCCAATTATCTTTTGACTGTTGTAATTGTACCCATTTCTTTGGCTCCTTCTCTTTCCAGATATGGAGCTACCTCTGAATTAAAAAGTTGTCTCTCAAGTCCCTTTTAAATCTCTCCCCTTTCACCTGAAGCCTTGGCCCTCTTGTTCTTCAATGACCTACCCTGCGAAAAGGTCTATGAGCATTCATTTTATCCATGCCACTTTTATAAATCTCTATAAGGTCATCCATTACCCGCACATATGTCCTGGCCCCTCCATCCCCACTTGAGGAATACTGACAGTATTCCTCAAGTTCTCACCTACCACCCCACCAGCCTCCACATCCAAAACATCCTCTTCCGCCATTTCCGCAACCTACTTGTGATCCCACAACTAGACATGTGTTCCCCTCTCCGCCTTCAGCAGGGATTTCTCCCTCTGTGACTCACTCGTCCTCTCCTCGCTCCCCACCTGTCATCCCCTTAGGACCTATCCCTTTTACCACAGGAGATGCTCTGCTTGTGTCTACACCTCCTTCCTCACCACCATTCAGGGCCCCAAACAGTCCTTAAAATTGAAGCAACATTTCACTTGTGGATCTGTAGTGGTCATCTACTGTATCTGGTGCTTCCGTTGGGGTCTCCTCTACATCGGAGCGACTGGGCACAGACTGGGAGATCACTTTGTTGAGCACCTCGACTCTGTCTGCCGCAATAGCGTGGATTTCTCCAGTGGCCACCCATTTCAATTCCCCATCCTATTCTCTTGCTAACATTGTCTGTCCATGGTCTCATGCACTTCAAGACTGAGACTAGGGCAACTTGGAGGAACAACATCTCATCTTCCAACCAGATGGTATTAATATCGACTTCCCTGGCTTTCATTAACCTCCCCTCTGCACTTACTCCTCTGTCGCCTTCCTCCAGCTCTGTATCTCCCTTTTCTCTGTCTCCTTTCACACAGACATGATAAATTCTCCCCTCTCCCCTTAATCATATACAATTATATGATTTTTTTTTGTCTTGATTCCTCCCCCAGGCAGCATTATCTGAATTCTGAGATTTCCTACTTTTGGCAATATATCCTTGTCTTTTATGGATGCTGAGAGACCAGCTGAGTTCCTCCAGCATTTTGGTGTGTTTTTACTACAATTGCAGCATCTGCAGACTTCTGTGCTTCGCTCAAGGGAAGTTGTTGTGCAAGATCTGCCAGCCTTGTGGTGGTGGGGAGTGGTTGGATGTTGTGGGACAGGGGGAAGAGTGAGCAGTTGTTAGATGCTGGTACAAATTTCTGAATTTCTCCACATTGTCAGATATCAAAGACACTGAGAGTCCAGATGAAAATTAACAAACTCTGCACAACTCGGAGAAATCCCTGATTTTCTATTCTACTATGTCTCACGGAAACTAAATGTCCTCTTTTGGAAAGTCTCTGTGTACTAGAGATTCCTCAGGAAAGCGTAGCTATCATACTCCTAAACATAAAATTTGATTAATAAGTACATATCATCTTTGAGGTAGCCTTGATTGCATTGATTCACCATTATTTTGTCACAAAAACCATATTAGCTAATTTTCCCAGAACAAAACTTTTGTATTGATGTAGTTAAGTTGAATAAAACTTGATGGCAGAAGTTTTAATCCTTTCTGATCACAGGCAGCTGCAAACCTATGTAATTACTCTCACTGCAGAATTATTATTGCTCAGGGCATTCTGCTTGGTAGCAAAGGAATCCATTAGCTTCAAGAGGAAGTCACTCTCCTCAAATCAGGATTTCAGGGTATAATTAAGGATCCACTTTAACATCTTACAAGGTATGAGGAGGGTGCATCCAGGACTTTCTTTTCATGAAAAGTTGACATTACAACTGCAAATGTAAGTGTCAGAACTGCTTGATTTGTTGGGGTTCCTCTGTATTCCATGGGAATAATTTGAGTAGCTGCCAGTCTGGGCTCACCCATCCCCTCCAAGCTTGGAAATTATTTTAGCATCCTCCTTGCTCCTATGCATGATGTGCTTCTGACCCTCCCACCCTGGAATTTTGGAATGCTTAGTCACAATATGCAACTTGCCATGCTTATGGTAACATGCAATTGAAAATTGCTTTGCTGGCCAGGTACCTGAAGTTTCATGAAATATACTGCGCTTGGATGCAAGTCAGCCACAAATTTTGTGATTGGTAACTAAGCTGAAGTTGTTATTTAATAATTAAGATTTTTTTTTTGCTTCATTAATACTTGTTTTTTTTTCTCCATTAAAACTAAATTAGTTATTGAGCAGCATGATGTTTTTTTTCATGCACTGTCTGTATTTATTTGTCAAGCTCTACTTTGAACTATTCTTTAGAATTCTAATTTATACGATAGAACACAAAGCTGCCTTATTCGGGGAACAGGTAGTAAGAACAGTGTTCTGACCAATCAGAGTGGGAGACAGGTACAGCAGCTTTCCCTCTGACAGTAGTTCAGATCATCCAGTAAATTAGATCCAGGCTTGGTCATAAACATGGAGGAAGGCAGAAGACAGCTGGCTCAGATTCTGCAATGATAACACTGAACAATATAAGATTGCTAACCATTTGTGGACTCTACTGTGTACCAGAATAGCTGAAACATGAATAGTTACTGTAATTACATTTGTCCAGCAGGGAAAGTAGAAAAAAATGCTTTTGTCTTGAGACTATAGCTATGTTAAGTAGATATGAATTCAAGTTGAATATGCACAGGAGTATATTTAAAAATGAGAGACCTACAACATCCAAAAAATCTGTAAGATTGTTGACTTCACATGAAGTATTCATCCTTCCTGAAGGCACTCCACTTCCTACAGTTCTCTTACACTGAAGAAAGCTAAAACCTTGACAATGGTTCACTTGAGTCAATGACAGAGCTTAAGGCTCTGTGAAGCTGCTTGTTGTTTGCATTCTACTACCCTCTTAATGCAGTGCTGTGGCCTGGGACATCGCCGGCAAGTACAGATTTCTTATGTAAGTGATCTGATCTCCGCATTAATCTATTTGTTACCTGACTGCTGCTTATTGTAGATCGAGCTGGTTTCATCACTGACTGGAACACCATCGCGATGTAATATTGAATCTGAAGCATATTTTTGCTTTAGCTGTAAACTTACAGCTGACTTTTGTTCAATTATATTAAAAAGCAACTGTAAAAAAAAGTATTGGGTCGTTACTATGCGGATTTAATTTAAAATACAGAACTTAATCCTATTTAAGAAGTGAGGACAAACAAGGTCAAATTTGAATGTTGTTGATAGTAAATCACAACCAACACTGCAGTTAGCCATGCTAAGTATACAGGTGCAGAATGAAAGACAAACCTTCATTGTTGTTGTTTTCGTGTATTGCTTAAATGTAACAGCTACTATATATTAATGCATCAAAGTGAAATAGCTGTTGAAGAATGTCCTTGCCACGACACAGTAGTCATTATTGATTCACCCTGAAATCTCTAGTGAATTCCTTGCTGAGGAGATATAACCATGTTGTCATTAGATGCTTTACCAATGTTTCCAAACTGATGATTGTACAGACTGGGGAATGTTGAAATGGTTAAAATATTTTTCCTGATCTAACACATATGTAGAACTGTATTCAAAATCATTTGAACTGAGGGACATTTTGGATTACAATTTTTAATTATCCCCCTGTAGAATATACACATTCACATGATTAAAGAAAAAAAAATTCAAATTAAATTTAACATACTCTTTAGACCTTTACTTAAACATGTTAGCTTTGCACTTTAATTTAATTAATGTTAGCAAACATCTTTTTAAAATTTGTGTTGGTGCATCTCTCTCTCTCTCTCTCTCTCTCTCTCTCTCTCTCTCTCTCTCTCTCTCTCTCTCTCTATATATATATATATATATATATGTATATATATATATATATATGTATATTTATATATATACAGGGTGTGTGTGTATATATTGTACAACTCCAATTATCCAAATTCAGATTATCTAAAGTCCTCAGTTATCTGAAAAAAAATATTTTGCACCCAGAAATGACATCTGTTATGCTCTGAATGTTTTTTTCAGATAATTGAGTATTTCAGAAAAATCAGAAATCTTAATTTTTTTGAAAAATTTTGAAGCCAAAATGACGTATTTCACCTCCAAAACATTTTGGATAAATGAGGATCAGAAATCCTCAGTTATCTGATTTTATTTTGAGCCAAACTGACGTCAAAGGTTGAAAAAAGTTTGGAATTTTGGAAAAACCTGAGTAGAATTTTGAGTTGTTGGTGTTGGATTTATCTTAATATGTTCAGGTTGTTTTTTTGGTGAGAATTAAACGTGATTTCAAGCTTTGAAAGCCTTCCCTTTTTGTTTGTTGTTGTTGAAACATTGATTTGTTGTTGTTCTTGTTTTGAGATTCCCCTACTCTAAGCAAAAGTATTTGTGGTTGTTCCTGGGTTTCCTGACCTGGGCAATGCTAATTAGATGCATTGGATTACATCTCAAGTCTGTAGCTATGTACTAGGACTTGACCATTTTTGAGTTTCAACCAATAAAGTCCAGCCCACCTCCTCTACAAAAGACAACCTGTCTAATTTACTTTTCCCAATAAAATCATGTAGACAAAAATCTCACATGCAAAATTTACATTTTCATTCATCTTGCCTAGGAATGCCACAAGTGGTGACTGACAAATCTCCTTTGTATTTGTTAGCAACTTTGCTTTATTTCAATTTAACAGATGTTAAATCTTGATGCATCTGTTGAGGATTTTCAGCAATCCAAAAAACATTATTTTGCACTAATAAAATCTGAAATAAACCAAATTAAAAATGGAAATATTCAAGCCCTAAGTAGAATATAGCAGACATATATTCACCTGTACTCAGAATATATATTTATTTTTGACACTGCTCCCAGGAAGAATTTGGTCATCCACATATTTTCCTGATCTGTCAATTTTATCAACGTATACTTGACATGAATTGATGTTGTTCAGTAGATATTTTATACCCAATTACTGCTGAAACATCTTAATAGGAAATTGATTCCAGGCATCCTGAGGCAGCATAATGCAGGAGCAAATCTGCAAAATTTAGAAGGGTTGCAAGCAATGGAATTTAAACATAAGGCCTTTTATCTACCAAGATTATAACAGCCATTGTCAAAGAGCCCGATAAGCTATTAAAATTATTCAAACTTTCCTGAGAACAGGAAAGAATCATTTTCAAACACAGGCTTCCAATTCTGTTGCAAATTTATTTTAAACAACTGACATAAAGATATACAGTATTGCATCAGATGATTAAAATAACAACCAAACAGATTATAATTTTTTGGCAATCTGTGAACCAAAGGTGAGCTGAAATGCCAAAGCAGTGTTGACAATAAATGATGTAAATAAATTTTAAAAAGGCAAAAGCAAAGAATTGAAAACAAAATAGATCTGAAGAAATACTTTGAGGTATAGCAGTCTCCCTTTTCTCAGAGATATATTGTCTCCTCTTGAACTAGTGAATAATGGCTCTCCTGTCATAAGGATCTTTAACAATCAGATAATTGTTAAGAGGAGCCAATTATCATGTGGTCAACATTATTGGAGATTAACTATAAATATATCAATTTTTGTATCTTTTTTTACCAAATGGACAATTGAAACATGTTAGTAAAGGGACTTAACCCGAGTCTTATAGACTGCCACATATGAGGAAAGGGACTTAACCTGAGTCTTATAGACTGCCACATATCAGGAAAGTGACTTAACCCAAGTCTTATAGACTGCCAGATATTTGGGAAAGGGACTTAACCCGAGTCTTATAGACTGCACATATTAGGAAAGGGACTTAACCCGAGTCTTATAGACTGCCACATGTTAGGAAAGGGACTTAACCCGAGTCTTATAGACGGCCACATATGAGGAAAGAGACTTAACCCGAGTCTTATAGACTGCCACATATTAGGAAAGGGACTTAACCCGAGTCTTATAGACGGCCACATATGAGGAAAGGGACTTAACCCGAGTCTTATAGACTGCCACATATTAGGAAAGGGACTTAACCCGAGTCTTATAGATGGCCACATATGAGGAAAGGGACTTAACCCGAGTCTTATAGACTGCCACATATTAGGAAAGGGACTTAACCCGAGTCTTATAGATGGCCACATATGAGGAAAGGGACTTAACCCGAGTCTTATAGACTGCCACATATTAGGAAAGGGACTTAACCCGAGTCTTATAGACTGCCACATATTAGGAAAGGGACTTAACCCGAGTCTTATAGACTGCCACATGTTAGGAAAGGGACTTAATCCGAGTCTTATAGACTGCCACATATTAGGAAAGGGACTTAACCCGAGTCTTATAGACTGCCACATATTAGGAAAGGGACTTAACCCGAGTCTTATAGACTGCCACATGTTAGGAAAGGGACTTAACCTGAGTCTTATAGTCGGCCACATATTTGGGAAAGGGTCTTAACCCGAGTCTTATAGACGGCCACATATTTGGGACAAATGAATTTGATTGATTAGGTGATCATTGTTGCACTGATATTTTACGCTGGTCGAGGTATTTTTTTCAAACTCAAACCTGCCTAAGAAAAATGAGCAAGACTAGAAAAGGTTTATGATTTTCCCTCTTGTAAGGTGCATGGGCCCAGTAATAACCACAAATGGTTTTGCCCCGAGTAGGGGAATCTCAAACTTGAGGACATGGTTTTAACGTGAGGGCAGAGAGGCCTAGGTTACATTACACAGTGGCGATGAGTGTACAGAATGGAGCAGATGGCTGAGGCACGTACTGTTGCAACATTTAAGAACAAATGGACAAATACATAGACAGGATGGGTTCAGAGGGATATGGGCTAAATGCAGGCAGGTGGGACTAGTGAGGGCGGGTCATATTGATCAGAATGGGCAAGTTGAGACATGGGGCCTATTTCCATGGTGTATGACTCTATATCATCTTCTTTGTCACTCTTCTGCACCAACTTGTCTTTCCTGGTCCTTTTATTACTGATGATACAACTTCAGACTGGTTATCTTCATCTCAGGTGAAGCAAGCCACATAATCATAGAAATGTATTAGATAAAGACAAATATGGAAGGACAACCACCTGAGATATTCATTATGTTTCTTTCTCCGTAGGGGTATTTCCAAGATTTTGTGTTCAATTTTTATTTGGAATTCCAACATATGTGGTATTTTATTTCAGATTCAAATATTTCAGATTATTATCAGAGTACATTCATGACATTACAGACAACCCTGATATTCTTTTTCCTACAGCCGAGGCAGAGTTACAACTTACAGGCCATGCAAAAAAAAACTGAATTAACATATGTATTTAAACAAAGAAATGTAAACAAACTGGCTCTGCAATGCTGAGAGAAAAAAAGTTAAGTGACCTTAAATTAGTCCTTGATTGAATTTGTTGCTGAGGAGTCCGATGGTGGAGGGTAGCAGCTGTTCCTGAACCTGATGGTGTGAGTTTTGTGGCAGCTATACCTCTTTCTGATGGTAGCAGTGATTTTTCTGCTTTCCGACAGCAGTGTTCCCTAATGATTTACTTTTAAAAAAAAATTATTTCTCACACTATAAACCACACTGACCAAGATACATACGGACATTTTTTCTCTTGAATATATAGTGTAATTTTCTCCCCCTTTTTCCCCCCCTCCCTTCCCTCCCTCCCCCACCCCCCTTCCCATTTACCCTAATGATGTTCTTGATGGGAAGAACTTTACCTGTGATCTCCAGGGCTGTGTCCACTACCTTTTGCAGGGCCTTTCGCTCGGGGCATTGTTGTTCCCATAATGGACCATGATGCAGCCAGTCAGCACAGTTTCCACTGTTAAGAGCCCAGAGGACCCTAAACCCCAGCACCAATAGATATTGACCAAGACAAATGGTTATTTAAACAAAAGTTGCTTTTAATTATCTTTAAACATGAAAACAGAATCACACTTTAACTTATCACTATTGACTTAACTACCTAACTTAACCCCCTTCTAATTCTAAGTACACATGTATATAATGTGTGTGTGTGTGTGTAAGTTCAGAAAGGTTCTTTGATTCACAGTCCAATCTCACTTCTCATTCTTCCAAGTTCACTGGTTGCAGGGAATTCTTATTGTGTGCACAGAATATAAGTTCACCAGGCTTTGGTGCTTGAAAGGTAAATGGTTACCACTCTGGAAGGTTCTTGTCATTTTTCAGAGAGAGAGTTGTTGTTCCAGGAGACCCACAACTGATTACTTTTTAATAAGCCACTTCAGTGTCTTGCTGAAGAAACTTGCCCCCTCAGGGTTCTCCAGATGATAACCTCTTTCTTTCAGGTCACCAAAGAGTTCCTTTTTGTTTTTCTTATTTCAAGTGAAACATTAGACAGCCAGTCCTCTCCTCTTGCATGAATCACAAAGGTTTTGACCAGGCTGAACTAAGCACTCACAACCTGTCTTCCAAATGGGGGTTTTCCACAAGCTTGCCAACTTGTCCTGTTCCAGACCCAGCTGCTGCTGCTGACTGTAAAACTGTGGAACTGATCTCTGTCTCTCTGCCTCTGTCTGTCTGTCTGTCTGTCTGTCTGTCTGTCTGTCTGTCTGTCTGTCTGTCTGTCTCTCTCTCTCTCTCTCTCTCTCTCTCTCTCTCTCTCTCTCTCTCTCTCACTCACTCACTCACTCTCTCTCTCTCTTTCTCTCTCAGAGAAAGCCTGTTTGATTCTCTCTGCTTCCAAAACCACATGACCCTCCTAGAAAAGCAAGTACCACTCCAGAAAGTCTGTGGCTCCGACAAGTTCTTTCATCTGTTGCATTTTTGTAAACAACAATCCATTAGTGAAGTCTCTTGGGTACTCTCCAAAGCTTTTGCAAAGGCTCTGGGGCTGACATGTCTAGCAATTGCAGAGCTCCAGTATTGTAAATAACATCAGTTTTAAAGTGTTTGTATGCAACCTATACTAAAAAAAAACATGCCCCAGGTTTTATCTCCCAAAACATATACATATATATATTTCTTTGGCTTGGCTTCGCGGACGAAGATTTATGGAGGGGGTAAAAAGTCCACGTCAGCTGCAGGCTCGTTTGTGGCTGACAAGTCCGATGCGGGACAGGCAGACACGATTGCAGCGGTTGCAGGGGAAAATTGGTTGGTTGGGGTTGGGTGTTGGGTTTTTCCTCCTTTGCCTTTTGTCAGTGAGGTGGGCTCTGCGGTCTTCTTCAAAGGAGGTTGCTGCCCGCCAAACTGTGAGGCGCCAAGATGCACGGTTTGAGGCGTTATCAGCCCACTGGCGGTGGTCAATGTGGCAGGCACCAAGAGATTTCTTTAGGCAGTCCTTGTACCTTTTCTTTGGTGCACCTCTGTCACGGTGGCCAGTGGAGAGCTCGCCATATAACACGATCTTGGGAAGGCGATGGTCCTCCATTCTGGAGACGTGACCCATCCAGCGCAGCTGGATCTTCAGCAGCGTGGACTCGATGCTGTCGACCTCTGCCATCTCGAGTACTTCGACGTTAGGGATGAAAGCGCTCCAATGGATGTTGAGGATGGAGCGGAGACAACGCTGGTGGAAGCGTTCTAGGGGCCGTAGGTGGTGCCGGTAGAGGACCCATGATTCGGAGCCGAACAGAAGTGTGGGTATGACAACGGCTCTGTATACGCTTATCTTTGTGAGGTTTTTCAGTTGGTTGTTTTTCCAGACTCTTTTGTGTAGTCTTCCAAAGGCGCTATTTGCCTTGGCGAGTCTGTTGTCTATCTCATTGTCGATCCTTGCATCTGATGAAATGGTGCAGCCGAGATAGGTAAACTGGTTGACCGTTTTGAGTTTTGTGTGCCCGATGGAGATGTGGGGGGGCTGGTAGTCATGGTGGGGAGCTGGCTGATGGAGGACCTCAGTTTTCTTCAGGCTGATTTCCAGGCCAAACATTTTGGCAGTTTCCGCAAAGCAGGACGTCAAGCGCTGAAGAGCTGGCTCTGAATGGGCAACTAAAGCGGCATCGTCTGCAAAGAGTAGTTCACGGACAAGTTTCTCTTGTGTCTTGGTGTGAGCTTGCAGGCGCTTCAGATTGAAGAGACTGTCATCCGTGCGGTACCGGATGTAAAAGGCGTCTTCATTGTTGGGGTCTTTCATGGCTTGGTTCAGCATCATGCTGAAGAAGATTGAAAAGAGGGTTGGTGCGAGAACACAGCCTTGCTTCACGCCATTGTTAATGGAGAAGGGTTCAGAGAGCTCATTGCTGTATCTGACCCGACCTTGTTGGTTTTCGTGCAGTTGGATAATCATGTTGAGGAACTTTGGGGGACATCCGATGCGCTCTAGTATTTGCCAAAGCCCTTTCCTGCTCACGGTGTCGAAGGCTTTGGTGAGGTCAACAAAGGTGATGTAGAGTCCTTTGTTTTGTTCTCTGCACTTTTCTTGGAGCTGTCTGAGGACAAAGACCATGTCAGTAGTTCCTCTGTTTGCGCGAAAGCCGCACTGTGATTCTGGGAGAATATTCTCGGCTACACTAGGTATTATTCTATTTAGTAGAATCCTAGCGAAGATTTTGCCTGCAATGGAGAGCAACGTGATTCCCCTGTAGTTTGAGCAGTCTGATTTCTCGCCTTTGTTTTTGTACAGGGTGATGATGGTGGCATCACGAAGATCCTGAGGCAGTTTACCTTGGTCCCAACAAAGCTTGAAAAACTCATGCAGTTTGGCATATATATATATATATATATATATATATATATACATACACACACACAATACAAACACAACATAATCTTTCACACCACCACACATCTGCAGAAATTTGCTGAGGTTTCTGATGTCATACAAAACCTCTGCAAACTCCTGAGGAAGTAGAAGAGTTGACATGCTTTCTTCACAATGCCATTAGAGTGTTGGGGCCAGGAAAGATCCTTTGAGATAGAAACTCCGAAGAATTTACTCACCCTCTCCACCTCTGATCCCCCAATGATTACTGGATCATACACCGATAGTTTCCTCTTCCTAAAGTCTACAATCAGCTCCTTTGTTTTGATGATATTTAGTGCAAGGTTGTTGTTGGTGCACTATTCAGCCAAGTTTTCAATCTCCCTCCTATATGCTGACTTATCGCCTATTTTTATACCACTGTGGTAGCGAATTTGTAGATAATGTTGATGTCATACAACTGTGGTACTGATGAAGATTATGGAAGAGCTGTTCTTCCCAATCCTCACTGATTGTGGCCTGGAGGTGAGGAAATCCAGGATTCAATTACACAGTGGGGTCCCAAGTCAGTGTTTACTGATCAATTTTGATGGGATATTTTGTGTTAAATGCCAAACTGCAGTCGATAAAGAGTATCTTGCTCTCCAGGTATTCCAGGGATTTGTGAAGAGCCAATGAGATGGCATCTGCCATAGAGACATTGCTACAATAGGCAAATTGGAATGAATCCATCTTGCCACCCAGACAAGAGATGATATGTTTCGACACCAGCCTTTCAAAACACTTCCTCACTGTTGATGTGATAGTCATTTAGGCAGGTTACCAGTTGGATATACTCAGAAGATTGACCAAACATGTTCAATAAATTGGTTTGAAGGGGGGTGCAATAAGAAGAATGAGTTGTGAAAAGATTCCACCTTCACAGATTGGAATCTAGAAAGATGATAGGAAATAATTGCTACATTAATGTGTTTTGTTCAAATTGCTCCACCTCTCTGTAAACCTCTCTAGGTTAACAACAGAATAATTAAAATAAACATTACACAGGACACATAAGGAGATATTTAGAATAGAGCATTAGCTTTTCAGCATCATCCAGGAAGGGACAGAAGCTTAAATCTTTTGATGCAGATAGCAGAAAGCAATAGGAGAGGACACAAAATCTAGATTCAAGGAGTCCTGCAGCCAGTGTAGCTTAAAACTAGGAGGCAAAATATTTGATGAGCTGAGCTGAAGTTTATGAAGACTAGTGGGGTTGAGGTTGGTCAGTCTTGACTTATACTAGAAATGAATTCCTGACCTAGAAATGTTCTCTGTTACTAAGGCAGCTAATAACATAGTCAGCTCCACCCCCGATTAAATAAACTACTGATTAAACCCTCCCTTTTATCAACTCCAAACTCCTTTGACTAAGTTTCCAACCATGATCCAACAGAAATTACTGCTTGATGATAATGTGGTTGATAATAAAGCAATCCTTCTCCAAGTCTATTTTATGGTAAAGGAACCACAACAAAATGTTTTAAAGAGGTTCATAGTTTCTCTGATGAATGTTTAAGACGCGACAAAGGTAAATACAGGTAGTGTGAATACTGAACGACCAAAAGAACTGCTCACACTAACCATTTGTTTGTTTGTTTATTTATTATTTTTGTTAAAAGTACTTGTCCTGTATATGTATT
This sequence comes from Narcine bancroftii, assembly GCF_036971445.1. Lineage (NCBI taxonomy): Eukaryota > Metazoa > Chordata > Chondrichthyes > Torpediniformes > Narcinidae > Narcine > Narcine bancroftii. The sequence goes on from NC_091469.1 coordinate 457,368,025, forward strand.
ATTTGTCTGTATGTGTGTTATGTCTGGTTGTGTGTCTGCATATTTTGTACCGAGGACCAGAAAACGCAGTTTCATCAGTTTTGTACTTGTACAATCAGATGACAATAAACTTCACTTGACTAAAGTTACTCATTCCATTATGCAAAAATTTACTGAGCTAAAATAAAGTGACTATCAAGCAATTAGATACTAAGGTTTGATGTCTTTACTGACACTTGTGGGAAGGTTTTGAACAGTGAATTCATCACAAATTTCATGATCTGAGTACAATTGTGTTGCAAGACATGCATCTTATGGTGGGCTTTTGCACTTTAACAATCTGATTATAGTTGCCCATCTACCAAGATCTTTGTGGTCAAAGTTTTCAATGTGTCAATAAGGCCAATGAATTCATTATCTAATTGTGTGATGCCCACTATTTCTCAACTCAGATGCTGAACATAGTTTAGCAAAATAATCCAACAATCTGATGGCTATTTTTTGGTCAATGGATTGAGTCATTCTGGCAGGAGCTAGGCACACACAGACCATGAGACTCATCTCCCCTGACTCCAACCATCTTATAACCTGTGGAATTCCAAATGTAAAAGGGAATATATGTCCCCCAAATCTCTCTGTCACTCCTTTAGCCAATCACATCAAACATCAGAGCTCTTGTTCACAGGCTTTGGATTTCAGTTTTTAATCTAGTCTTATTTTTGTTTTCACCATGGAGTATGTATTTCTGTTATTGCACAGATACCTTCATTATTGGTTGGTATGTTGATAGTTCCTCAACAGGAAGTTTTGACATATCATCCATTTGTCCATAAGGTTCAAGATATCTGTAAAATCTGTCCATCTTATATTTATGCACATCATTGAGAAGAGAGTGAGGTGGTTTTGACCTATCCTGCTGTTGGTTTTCAGTTGTTCAGCTCCATTGGGATGGCAGGATTACTGATTTTTGATGTTGTCTATAATTGCATCTATCCATAGCATTTTGCTTTTCTTGCTTTATATTGAGAACCATGGAACCATTGAAAATTACAGCATAGAAAACATGCCCTTCAGACTGCATTGAACTATTATTCAGTCTCGTTCCACTACCTGCACCCAGTCCATAGCCCTCTACACTCCTCTCAACTATCTATCTGTCCAAATCTTTCTTAAATCTGAAAATTGAATCCACAGTCACCATTTCAGCTGGCAGCTTGTTCCACACCACTTCCATTCTCTGTGTGAAGAAGTTCTCCTTTATGTTCCCTTTCGCCCTTACCCATGTCCTCTGGTTTGTATATCACCTAACCACAAGGGGAAAAGCCTACTTGCATTTACACTGTCTATACCTATCATAATTTTGTATACCTCTATCAAATTTCCCTTCATTTTTCTACGTTCCAGGGAATAAAGACCAAACGTGTTTAACCTTTTCCTGCAACTCAGTTACTGAAGCAATTTTATCCTCATTGTGTTAGTACTCCAATTTAGGATGCATCTATTGCTGCCTCCAACATGTAATTCAAAACTCTTAATTGAATGAGATTGGGTTGTGTAGTTATATGCCAAGCTTTGATGTCATAAAAGAACTTTGCTTCTGGCAGTAATGAAATCAATATTTTCTTGCCCAGCTTCAACACACCAGATCCCATTTAGCATGATGTTAGTGGTTTACAAAAACATGGTATTGTGGCGGCCTGCAATTGTGGAGATCAGGCCGGAACATCGCGTGGCAGCAGACGCGGACAGAGATCACTAAAGCGATTCCCAGAACAACGAACCGGCAGGGGTAGAAGCTGGAGCAGCATCAGGCCAACAGCCATAAAATGGCGTTGGTCAAGCTGCCCAGCTAACTCAGCAGAAACAGGCTGGGGAAGAAGGGCATTCATATGCATGGATGTTCCCGCCCACTATTGTTATTTATATGGTTGACTCAGTCAAATCAGCAAAAAATGGTGGGAACTTGAACAGTATAAAAGCAGCCTTTCCAGCCCTACTAAAGAAGTGAGCTTAACTTGCCACACTCTGTGTGTGTGTTTCTTTGTAGTTGTCAGCTACAGTATGGTCCTCACTTTGAAGATGAGGATAAAAGAGGCTATCATTCCATTAATAACAAATTTAGGTATCCAATCCTTTTTAGATTTCTTTATTGATAAAAATCTTGCTTCTTTTGAACAATTATCACCAAATTTATAAAACCTAAGCATCACTTTTTTCATTATTTACAGATTAGGATTTTCTTGAATTCTTTAATTTGAGGCTTGCTGGAGCTTTGGAACCTAATATGATGGGGAAGATATATAATTTCAAACCTGATCATAAATGGATATTATCAGTCCTTTATGAATTACTTTTAAGACTGGATAGTTCCCTAGACAGAAATATAAAAAATTGATGGGAACAATATTTTTAACAGTTAAGATCTGAAACTACAAGGGACTCTATTTTGAAGCGAATGCATTCATCCTCTCTTTGTGCTGGACACTCATTATTACTGGTTAAGGTCATAAACAGGGCCCACTACTCCACAGTCCAATTGGCTAAATTCTATTCTAATCTCAATGGGATAAATGTATAACTGAAGCAGGTTCATTGTATTATATGTTCTCATTATGTCCTTCTCTTTCCAATTTTTGAAAAGGTTTATTTTGTACCCTGTCTTCAGTTCTTAACATTACTTTGACTCCAAATCCTTTTCCTGCTCTTTTTTGAATAAGTGGGCCAATGGGTCTCATATTGACTGCTTCACAATCCTGTGTAGTTGCCTTGCTTCCTTTATCATTAGATGGGGCATATTAATGAGATGGAAAGATGCTGTCTCTCCCACTCATACTCAATGATTAACTGATATGATGGAATGTTGACTTCGGAAAAAAAATAGATATTCCATTACTGAACTGAATCTTAACTTTGTTTCTTTATGGGGTTCTTTTCATAATAATTTTCAAAATTTGTAAGATTAGTTAACTTTTGGTTTTTGACCCCATTGATTACTTTCCTTTTTACTATCAGGTAGTGGACTGCTTATGTTTAGCCAGTAACCTCTGAAGGGAGGTGGATGATAATTGGTAGATTTTTTTTACTTTACTTCTTCTCGACCTAACGTAGGTCTCAACACCATTATTATTATTATACATGATTTGTTAAAACCTTATCTAAGTAATATTTACTTGGTGAAACCAATAAACCAATAAAAATATTGAAAAGAGAAAATAGCAACATAAGTAGACTGGGCTGGTCCACAAGTTAAAATCCTAAATTCTGGCAAGGCTAATTTTGATGGTATTGGACTGAACTCGTAAATTTGATTGGGCAATGGTGTTAGCAGGTAAACTCACTTGTGGCGTTTTAAGCCTATTGCATTAAAAAATATGATTCTCCAATTAATTCTTTGTCAGAGCGTTGATGATTATTTTGTGGAACACCTCCCTCTTGTACTTTCAGTACAGGTACCCAGAGGTGAGTGAGCAAAGTTATACAAGATAGAACAGGCTGAGTGTACGTTTATTGTAACTGAATATGACACTAACATTAATGCTTAGTGTTTCATTGGCTTTAAATTAAAAATACCTTGTAGTAGTAGTTTAATCTAAATGAATGAATTGTTTTGATATATTAGAGGGCAGTTAATAAATAACTAAAATGCTGAGGGTCTGAACTCACATCCATATGGATAGAAAATTGCTTGCCTATCAGTAAACTACAACAATTCTGTTTTTATTTAGTCAACATACTTTAATCTAACTTGACTGAATTGAAACTCTCCAAATGATGGGGTGAAAAGCGAATTCAAGTCCGGGGCATTGGTACATATCCCTGGGTTATTACCCCACCCTGTGTATGTTAGTAGCGCATCAAAAAACCTAGTGCTCTAATAAGCACTGCATAAACGTATAAAAGCATTCAAATAAATTGTCAAGCTTTTGTGTCCAGTTTCTGGAGTCTATGAGAAACCTCACATCACAGCCCATTTCCTTCTAACAAGTTTGTCTTGTTGGCACCGATAGTCGAGAATTTGCCAGAGGTGTCTTGCAGTTTCCATAGATTCTTATATGAAAAAAACAGCAATTCATGCTGTATCCATTCAGTGTGCTATGGAGGTTAAGACTCATTACACAAATTATATTCACATTGCAGATCATTAACTGTTGAGATAAAACTTCTCAGGAAATATGCTGTAAACAGAAAATAATCATCATTCATGTTTTCACCCTGCTCGTAACTGTTACCAAATGACATTTGTGGGGATATGTACAGATGAGGGTTCCATGGACACTTGGTGACTCTGGGAAGGGGGGAGGGGTCTCTTTTGCTTCTCTTTCTCTAACTGTAAGGAACAATTTCTGCTGATGGCAAATCTTTGTCTGCCTTTCAGCACACAAAAAGTAATTTCATTTCATATTACAGTATATTTGCTTTATTACATGACAATAAAAAGAACCTTGAATCTTCGATTATGAACTGAATTTTTAAAGTTTATGTCCTCACCAACCTCCAACACCATTGTTCTTGCACCCACCCCACCCATTCCAACCTTCTCACAATTCCTCTTAGCTGTACCCTCCCATTTCAACCTTCCTCTGTTTGCATACAATCATGGGCTGAATCCTTTTCTGATGAGTCGCAAATGGAATTGAAAATAGTGAAATTATCAGTGAACATTCCCACTTTTGACCTAGCTTTCTAGAAATAATATGAAATCAATACTTTGGTGACTAAAGGCAGGGAAATGGTGATGAAAAGGACAGTAAATCACCCATGATGGGATGGGATGGTCAGTGGACATGATGGGTCAAATGGTCTCATTCTGTTCCAATATCTCTTAAACTGGATGAAGCGCAAAAAAGATGTATTATGATAGCCTTAGCTGAAGCAAAAAAATGTATAATGTCAACTTAGAAATCAGAAGAGAGCCTGAGAGTAGAGCAATGGTACTTGGAAATGAATAAATGTATCCCATTGGAAAAAAATAACATATAATTTAAAAAATAAAGTCACATTATTTGAACAAATTTGGCAACCGTACATGGAACACAACAGAGAGGGCTTACCGCGGACCTCCTCCCCCTAAAATGATTGAATGAGAAGACGACAAAATGAACTGACCCAGTGTGTAACAGTAGATGACACAATTTTCTTGTTTATTTTCATTGTGTGATGATGGTGTAAAGGACAGGGCTTTGGCTTCTTGGATCATTGGGATCTCTTTTGGGGAAGGCATGACCTCTACAAGAAGGATGGGTTACACCTAAACCCAAAAGGGGTCAATATATTGGCAGCTAGGTTTGGTACAGCCGTCGGGTGCGGTTTAAACTAATTTGGCAGGGGGGATGGGAATCTGTATGATAGGGCAAAGGACAGAAAAGATAAAACAGGAAAAGTTAGGTTAGGCAGCGAAAGTAAAAAATCAGAAAGAGCAAGGAGGGTGTAAAAAGCAAATCTGAAGGCTTTATATCTTAATGCAAGAAGCATTCGGAACAAGGTAGATGAATTAGCTGTCGAAATTGAGATAAACAAATATGATTTGATTCATTACAGAAACATGGCTGAAGGTTGGGCAAGCCTGGGAACTTAACATCCCGGGGAAAACAATATTTAGGAGGGATCGGCAAGAAAGAAAAGGGGGTGGGGTAGTATTGATGGTGAGAGAAGGGACCGACACGATTGACAGGAAGGATATTAACTCAGAAGATGCAGAATCTATATGGGTAGAACTGAGGAATAGCAAGGGGCGGAAAACGTTAGTGGGGGTGGTATATAGGCCTCCAAATAGTAGTGTAGAGGTGAGGAATTAGAAAAGAGAAATTAGAAAAGAGTACAATAAGGGAACAGCTGTCATCATGGGAGACTTTAATTTGCATATAGATTGGACTAGTCAAATTGGTAAAAATACAGAGGAGGAGGAATTCCTTGAATGTTTACGGGACGGTTATCTAAACCAATATGTCGAGGAACCAACTTGGGAGCAGGCCATTTTAGATTGGGTATTATGCAATGATAAGGGGCTAATCAGCAATCTTGTTGTGCGAGGCCCTTTGGGTAGGAGCGATCACAATATGATCGAATTCTCACTCGACATGGAGAGTGATGAAATTAAAACCGAGACTAAGGTCCTGAATTTAAATAAAGGTAATTATGATGGTATGAGACGGGAGTTGAGTAAGATTGATTGGGTGGTGTTTATGGGGGAGTTGACTGTGGATAGATAATGGAAAGCATTCACAGATCTAATGGAGAAATTGCAAAAATCGTTTATAAAAATCGTGGCATAAAAATAAACCAAAAAAGGTGACTCAACCGTGGATAACAAGGGAAATTAGAGACAGCATTAGGTCCAAAGAGAGAGCATATCAATTGGCCAAAAAAGTACCACAACCGAAGACTGGGAGCAGTTCAAGATGCAGCAAAGGAGGACAAAGGGATTAATCAAGAGAGCAAAAATAAATTACGAAAGTAAGCTTGCGGCAAATATAAAAACCGACTGCAAAAGCTTTTATAAATATGTCAAGAGGAAAAGATTGGTGAAATCCAGAGTAGGTCCTTTGCAGTGGGAATCAGGGGAATATATAATGGGGAATAAGGAAATGGCAGACCAATTAAATTCTTACTTTAGTTCTGTTTTTACAAGAGAGGATACAAATAACCTCCCAAGGATGTTGGGAAACATAGAGTCTAATGCAAGGGAGGAACTGAAAGAAATCAGTATCTCTAAAGACATGGTCTTGGGGAAATTGATGGGATTGAAGGCAGATAAATCCCAAGGGCCTGATAATCTACATCCTAGGGTACTCAAGGAAGTGGCCATTCAGATAGCAGATGCTTTAAGAATTATTTTCCAGAAGTCGATAGACTCAGGTTCAGTACCCATGGATTGGAGGGTAGCTAATGTCACCCCACTATTTAAAAAGGGGGGTAGAGAAAAAGCGGGGAATTATAGGCCGGTGATCCTTACATGAGTAGTGGGCAAAATGATGGAATCCATTATTAAGGATGTAATAGCAGAGCATATGACCAGCAGAGAAGGGATCGGATGGAGTCAACATGGATTTACAAAAGGTAAATCGTGCTTGACAAATCTATTAGAATTCTTTGAGATGGTGACAGGTAAAATAGATGGGAGAGAGCCAGTGGATGTGGTGTACCTGGACTTCCAAAAGGCCTTCGATAAGGTCCCGCATAAACGACTGGCTTCCAAAATCAAGGCTCATGGGATTGGGGGCAAAGTATTGATGTGGATTGAGAACTGGCTGGCAGGTAGAAGACAGAGAGTTGGGATAAATGGCTTGTTTTCTGAGTGGCAGGTGGTGACCAGTGGGGTACCACAGGGATCTGTACTGGGACCCCAGCTGTTCACAATTTACATTAATGATCTGGATGAGGGGATTGGATGTAACATCTCCAAATTTGCAGATGACACTAAGCTAGGAGGGGTTGTGTGCACGGAAGAGGGGGTCAGGAAGCTCCAGTGTGATTTGGATAAATTGAGGGACTGGGCAAATGCACTACAATGTGGATAAATGTGAGGTTATCCACTTTGGTAATACAAACCGGAGGGCAGATTACTATTTGAACGGCAATAGATTAAGAGATGGGGAAGTGCAGAGAGACCTAGGGGTACTTGTACATCAGTCTCTGAAGGCGAGCATGCAGGTACAGCAGGCGGTTAAAAAGGCAAATGGTATGTTGGCCTTCATATCAAGAGGGTTTGAGTCTAGGAACAAGGATACCTTACTGCAGCTGTACAGGGCCTTGGTGAGACCCCACCTGGAGTATTGTGTGCAGTTTTGGTCACCTTATCTAAGGAAGAATGTTCTTGCAATGGAGGGAGTGCAGAGGCGATTCACCAGGCTGATACCTGGAATGGCAGGAATGACTTATGAGGAAAGTCATTGCGCAAATTGGGATTGTACTCGCTGGAGTTTAGAAGATTGAGAGGGGATCTCATAGAGACATATAACATTCTGGCAGGACTGGACAGAATGGATGCAGATGGGATGTTTCCATTGATGGGAAAATCCAGAACCCGGGGCCATGGTTTGTGGATAATAGGCAAACCATTTAGGACTGAGATGAGGAGGAATTTCTTTACCCAGAGGGTAGTGAATCTGTGGAATTCATTGCCACCGAGGGCAGTAGAGGCAGGTTCATTAAATATATTTAAGAGGGAATTAGATCTATTTCTTCAGTATAAGGGTATTAAAGGTTACGGAGAGAAGGCGGGGACGGGGTACTGAACTTTAAGATCAGCCATGATCTCGTTGAATGGTGGAGCAGGCTCGAAGGGTCGAATGACCTACTCCTGCTCCTATCTTCTATGTTTCTATGTTTCTACATTGTTTAATGGGTTTATTGTACTGCATATGTTGAACGTTTAGTGGATAGGGAGGGGGTGGGAAGGAGGGAGGGAAGGGAGGGGGAGAAAATGACACTGTGTAGATTCAAGAGGGAAATGTTTGTGTGTATTTTGATTAATATGGTTCATAGTGTGAAAAATTTAAAAAAAATTTAAAAATTCTGTACCAATATCATATAGTCTTATACCTAAGATGGAATAAGAACCCAGAGACCATTTCTCTGCTAAAATCATCCAAAAAAATTAACACTGAAGGTTAACTTTTAGAATTGCACCTCAGGAGAAGATCAGTTTTATTTTATGCCCAAAATTCAAGATGACTTCGTTTGATTTTAAAATGGCCTCCTTATAACAAATCTTGCAGTAAAAAGAGATGGACTGCATATTATTTCCAACAGCAATTTAGTAATAGAAGAAGCTTTGTTCATAGGCCAAGTGGAACATCCTCTGAACAATGTCGCGTGAAATTTAGGATCAAGCATCTTGGAAGGCTGGACAAGAATTGAATAAAGGAGAGAAACCACCAAATCTCAGTTCTAAATATTCAGCTACTATCCAATCATACAAGAAGCTTGTCAACTTCAATATTGCTTAAAACAAAGGGGAATAAATTAAAATAGTAGTGAAATTTGTATCAGTGACCTAATTTTGTAACTTTAAAGGATATTTCCTGAATCCATCGAAGCATCATTATCTGGCTGAATAAACATATTACAGTCAAATGCCAGATCTCTCCCAGGAGTGGCAGGCTATTGGTCAATCTTCCTCCACTTGATATGTGCCCCAGCTTCTGTAATTTTCTTTCCCTTCTGTGAGTTGATTTATTGCCTCTGCCTGATCTCACACTAAAACTGTTCAGCAGTAACATGACTGTTAATTGAGTGGAAGCATCTATATAAACTGACCCTACCATGAAGTTGGATAAAGACTTGGGTCACACACCATGAAAAAACAACAAATATTGCTGTTTCCTCTACTATGCAGAATATCTTTTTAAAAATCCATGTATGGTCTGTATATACAAGATAGGAATAGTTAGAGACATAAAACAAAGAGTGTCTTTTTAAACACTTCATTTTTCAGATGTGCTCTGGGCTTTGTTTAGATTGTATCCCAAGCAAGCTGAGAGCAATCCAATGAACTCAGTTTGTCAGTACTGAGATATAACTTCATTGATAAAGCATGATTAAACCCACTCTTTGATGTGTCTGCTGCAGGAGTTAATCTTCCTAAAAGGGAATGTTATTGTTGGCAAATCACCAGCCGCATTCTCTTTCTCAAAGCTTAATTTAATGTACAGAGCACTGAGCAGGAATATCTCTCCAGCTACTGATTTGTGTATAATCCACACTCTGGATACTCCTGGAAAGATCTTGAAAAGTGTTTTTTTTAAAGTAAAATGACTGAATAATGGAATACGAAGAGAAAGTGATCACTTTTCCGATTCACCAATAGATGAACTACAGCGCTGGAAAAACATGAAATCAACGTGTGAATGTACCTTCATCCTTGTCCATGCAATTCATTGCTGCCAGCTAAAAATGCTGTTTCATGGCAGAAGAGCACTGTTTGAATATGAAATTCCAAATATGGTTCTATTCATGTCCAGGTTCTTGTTGTTGATGCTCGGACATAATTTTGTACTTCATTGACAATTCTTTATCACGTCATCAAGTCGTGACATCAGTTCTGCCCACATTATCATTTTACCAAAGCCCATGAGTAAGGTGAGAAACCCTTTCTGAAAAGAGCGGGTGGATATACATTCTTTCAAAGTAAATGTTAGCTCTGACGTTGCTGGTTTTAATTTTAATGGGATATGTTCAAAAAAACCTATTATTTCTCCAAAACTTTTCTGCCTTGATACTGAATAGATTGATCCTTCCTTTGTTGTGGATTACCATGGCAATCACGAGTCTAATATACAACTCCGATGCTAACTCATTGCAAATAGACTGAGTTGCTCCAACTACATTGCCAAAGCAGGAAGAGCAAGGCCACCATAAGCTATGAACTTCTTGACCTGGAAGTACATCCCTGTACCTTTTCTATTGGTGTGTCTAAATCCTAGGACTCCCTCCCCATCGTTTTCTTCATCAGAACGACTGCAATGATCTGAGGTGAACCGCCACTTAGGTGACAGTAAATTGCAGTTCCAATGAAATTCATCAAAAAAACTTGAATTTGGTTTGGATAGAGCAGTCAGCACAGTTGAAAAGCTATCAGGAAGCTCCACTCTGTGGTTATTCCAACACATCTTGGAATAACAGTAAGACTCTTGGATAGGCACATGGATGCAGGAAAAATGGAGGGTATGGGCTGCGAGGGAGGGAAGGGTTATCTAGATCAGCACAAAACCATTCCAAATTCTGTGTTCTACTGAAGCTACACTTAGTAGTTCCTTGTTTATGACCAAAGTATCACTTGATTTTTGGTCGGACGTCACAATATGTACTTTGACAATTAACCAGTGTAATGGATTAGAAAGAATGAATGCTTATATAGAGACTTTCAATGCCTCAACTGAAAATAAAATATTTTAGAATATTCATTTGTTGATGGCAAGCGGTTTCACCTACCATCAAATTCACCTCATTCAAAACCTGCTGCTCTTTTACATTTCACTTTCATTCACAGAAATTTATTGTCGCTGGCAAGGGCGGTATTTATTTTCTACCCTAGAATCCAATGGTTAATTAATAGTAGATAAGCCTTGAATTACACATATTTACCTTATCTTTGCCTCTCAAAACTTGGGATACAAATTATGAGAAGAACAGACATTGTAGGAAGTTTTCTCTCATTGCCTAATTATCTATGACCAGAGAGCAGAGTTTGAATATAAGGGTTTGGAGGTTTAGAAGGAGTTGTTTGAACTTGGAATGAATTGAGTGGATGGTAGAGGCAGAGACTGTCATAATATTTAAGAAGTATCTTGAGTCACCAAGGCATCACAGGTCTTCGATTAAGCATTGATAAATGGGATTGCTGTGGATGGGTGCTGAATGCTCAACACAGATGTGATGGTTGAAGGCCTGTTTCTTTTCTGTGTGACACTGTAAGGTAGAAAGGATTGTGAATTTCTTTCCTTGAAAGATATTAGTGTGCTAAATAGTTTTTATAACGATTTGTTGAGTCATATTGAGGATGACTCATATTGGATCTTTATTCCAAAGTTTACTTAATCGCTTGAAATTAGATTACCAAGTTGTCATAGTACGATTGGGGTTCATATCTCCAGACCAATGATACTGCAACCCCCCTGAATTAGCAAAAACTGTGGTAGAGGCAGATTCGCTGATTATGTTCAAAAGAGAGTTAGATAAGACTCTAGTGGGCAAAGGAGTTAAGGGTTATGGGGATAAGGCTGGAAAGGGGTACTGATGGTAGTGATCAGCCATGATCTGTAAAATGGCGGTGCTGGCTCGACGGGCCGAAGGGCCTACTCCAGCTCCTATTGTCTATAGACCTACCTTTCCCAAGCCAGCACTGTAAACTTCTCCAAACACAGGCTGGAGATGATGCCTCACAATTCCAGCAGTTTGATTTCAATCCTAACCTCTAATGCTGTCTGTCTGTCCGTCAAAGAACAAAAAGCCTAAATCTTGTTTTTTTAAAATTTAATATACCTGTATTGTTTATAGACCTCTGCTTCCTTCATTCCAGGGAGAGATATCCAGTCTTTCCAATCTCTACACATCCAGGCAACATCCTGCTCAATCTTTTCTGCACCCTCTCCATTGCAGCTGCCTTCTTCCTACCATGTGTTGCCCAGAATTGCACACAATATTCCAAATGCAGTGTACCCACTGCATTGAGTTAAACAAGAACATCTGCAGATGCTGGGATAAACATTACATGACAACTTTTTCCATCCATGCCCTGATCAATGATGGCGAATCTGTTACTATTTATATTTTCTTCACCTGCTTACCCTTTTGTGTCTCCACTTATAGCGAAGAATGGTCTTGTGCCCCACTGCTCCTCCATTCATCATCAGTCCTCTACCATGTATGGTGTCCAGACTGGGAGATCGTTTCACTGAATACCTTCATTTTGTCTGCGTGGATCATAGAGCCAAATAACATTATAGCATAGAAGCATGACCCTGATTAGGGATAAGTCAACGTGCTGTACGTGGTAGGTCAACCAATATTATAGAGACTTTTGAGAGATTACCAGGAATGTTGATGAAGGAAAAGCTGTGGATATTGTCTACGTGGACTTTAGAAAGACCTTTGACAATGTCCAACATTGGCTAGTCTGTGCCAATCCACTTTTTGCCTAGTACCCCTGATTTGCACTTAGTCCATGTGCCTGTCCAAATTCTTAAATGCAAAAACTGAGTCCACATTCACCACTCCAGCTGGCAACTCATTTCACATTCCCAACACTCTCTGTGTGAAGAACTTTCCCCTGATGTTCACCCTAAATTTTTCCCTTTTCACCCTTAACTCATGTCCTCTGGTTTGTAGCTCTCCTACCTTTAGTGGAAAAAGCCTATCTACATTTACTCTGTCCATAACCCTCATAATTTTAAATACCTCTATCAAATCTTCACTCATTCTTTTATCTCCAAGGAATAAAGTCCTAATCGGTTTAACCTTTCCCTGTATTTTCAGTTCCTTAAGTCCAGGCAACATCATAGTAAATCTTCTCTGCACTCTTTAAATCTTATTAATATCTTTCCTGTATCATCAATGACACAAAACTCCCAGAGGCCAACCATAGAACATGACAGCACAGAAATAGGCCCTTTGGCCCTTCTAGTCTGTGCTGAATCAATGTTTTGCCTAGTTTCACTGACGCAACTAGTCCATAGCCCATCAGGTATTGTGTTTCTTGATGGTTGAGGACTGCTCCGGGTGTGGGGAGATATGGTTGTGGGAGGGGAAAATGTGTGATTTTCCATCTGTACATCTACCTCAACAGGCATCAGTGTTTGTTTTGAACCCCCTCACCATTTCATATCCTTACTCAGTGATACTTTTATCTTCACTGCTTTAATCTAATCATTTTGGTTTATTTGAACTGATATGCTGAGTTTTTTCTCTGGTTACCATTCAGAGTACTTTACAAGTAAAGTTCAACTCTCAGTATTTACATGCATCGCTTTCTGCTCTGGTAATCCGCTGTACATCAAATTTTGCACTGCCCTGTGTTGCGTCACAGACCAGCAGCAATAGCAATTCATCAAGAGATTGTTGTTGTTTATATTTTAAAACAATATATTTATTAATAATTACTAATAGTATAACATCTTATCTAAACTTAACCCCAACTATGCACAAATATACATGTGTGAGTGTGTGTGTGTGCGTGCGCGCGTGCATTTGCATGTGTTTGAGTGAGATACCCAAACCATTACAGCTTAGGCACAATTCTCAAAAGTCATTCTAAATTTCAGTCTTGGAAATCCTGTGTTGAAATTCAGACTTTAAAACTGATGCCCAGAGGTAAGTTCGAAAGAGGTGAGGGAGACTGAGTAAAGGGACTGCTGAAAACTCACGAATCCTTGTCGTTTTTTTGTTGAGAAATCCTTTTGGATGAACGGTTATCACACCTCCCCTTTTCCTTGTGGAGGGGAAATGAAATGAGTGACTTCCACGATGCTTCCGAAACCCAGGCAAGGGTCAGTCAAAATGACCATTATTTTTGTCACGATCCGATGGAACAATTTTTCTGCTTTCAAAACTCAGATACAGGTCAAGCAAAGTGACCTTTCCTTTGGTCAAGGTCATTCAATAATTCTCTTGGCAGGGAAAATCAGCCGAATTGTCCATTTCACACATTGTCACACCAACTCCACATTCATCAGATGGCTGGTGGTCACTAATAAAATCCTGTTTCTTTAAGTGTCCCACTCGCATGACTCTCTCATCACCTATTTTCCTGGATAAATAACCATTATTCTTTCTCTTCCTCCAGAGTATCAACTTTGTTTATAGTCAGTACTCAATGGTGCCATCCAGTCTCACGACAACCTTGAATGATTGCAGCCTATATTAAGCTTAAATGTCACACCAAATTTAAAGGGAGCTCATAATACATTCCCCCCCCAACAAAGACAATTTGCTGAAAGAGCAAAATTTTAACTTCAATCTACAATGTTTGAAATAATAGTCAGTATTGTTACATTATATAATACAGACAAATATAACATTTTCAGCAACAAATACAAATTGTCTGTGAAATATTGAAATATTGAAAACTAAACATCTTAAAAGGAAATCAGCAATTACATTTTCCTTGCCTTTAATATAATCATTAAATCATATTCCTGCAGAATCTAACTACAGTTTAATAATTATCTATTTTTGTTTTTCATTTTACTCAAGAACACTAAGGGATTATAGTCAGTCTACACAGCGAGTTGTCCCTGAGCTGTGCAGAGGTAAATATCAAAATGCTGCAAAGCCAGTACAAGGGACAATAATTCTTTCTCTATGGTAGAATGATTCTTTTGATGTTCATAGGATTTCTTGGATAAGTAAGCAACTGGACGGTCAATATCATCACAACCATTCTTTTGTAATAGCACTGCTCCTGCAGCTTCATCATGAGCATTTACTGCTAAAGAAAATGGCTTTTCAAAGTCATGTGACTTAACCAAAGGCTGTGATCTAAAATGGCTTTCACTTTCTCAAATGTTTCCTGACAAAATTATGTCCAAACAAATTTTGCAGTCTTCTTCAGAAGGTTAGTCAAAGGAAGGGCAATATCAGTAAAATTGTTACAGAACTTTCGATAATACCCTACTATTCCCCCCAAAAAAACCTTATAACAGATTTCTTACCCATGGGAACAGAAAACTCAAAAATAGTCTGAACTTCTGCCTGAACAGGCGACCACTTGCCCTGAATATCAACATAACCAAGATAAGTCACAGTAGCGTGGCCAAATTCACTTTTAGTCAAATTAACAGTAAGGTTGACATTTGTAAGTTTGTCAAACAATTTCTCTAACTGGAGAAATGTGCTTCTCAGGTTTTATTCCCCATAACCAAATCAATATAAACATTTGTATGCTCTAAACCAGTGGTTCCCAACCTTTTTCTTTCCACTAACATAACACTTTAAGTAATCCATATGCCATCGGTGCTCTGTGATTAGGTGGTATGTGAGTGGGAAAGGAAGGTTGAGAATCACTGCTTTAGAACCAATTATTATTAAAATATTTGGCTTGAGAAAAATTGTCATTGGCCCATTTCCTTTGGAGTTATGAAACTGTGCCCATAATGAGTCAATTAGATACAATTAAAACTGTGGTTTTCAAACTTTTTCTTTCCACTCATATATCACCTTAAGCAATCCCTTACTAATCAGAGAGCACCTATGGCATAGGGAATAGTTAAAGTGGTATGTGAGTGGAAAGAAAAAGGTTGAGAACCACTGCTCTAAATCTTGAATCACAAAATTAATCATTTCTTTGGAATGTCCCTGGAGCATTTTTCATTCCAAATGGTAAAACATTTATTCATATAACCCTGACGAGGTTACAAATGCAGAAATTTCCCAACCTCTGTCTGTGAAAGGAACACACCAGTAACCTTTCAATAAGTCTATCTTCAAAAGAAACTTAGCCTTTCCAACCTTGTCCACCATCCACCCTAGGGATAGGAAAAGCATCGGTCTTTGTTACCACATTAACTTTTCTATAATCAGTGCAAAATCTTACCATCCCATCTGATTTAGGTGCCAGGACACAAGGTGAACTCCAGACTGAGATAGAATGTCTAATAATATCATATTTAACATATATTCAATCTCTTGATCTACCAGTCTGCACTTTTCAACATTCATTTGAAATGGATATTGTTTGATAGGTTTGGCATCTCCAACACCAACAAGTTATTGGGGTTCTCTTAGGCACATGTGGAAATGGGTTCCTAAATTTTAAATGTAACTGTTTAATTTTCTCCTTTTCCTGGGGGGGGGGTGGGGTGAAGATGAGCCAATTTAGCATCCAAATTCGACATAACAATCAAATTAGATAGATGAACTGGGACAATGTTTTATTTGAAGTGATCCTCACATTAGTCAGCTTGCAACATCTTATGGTCCCTAGACTCCTTAATTCTATCAACAACCAATACTGCTAGTGAAAGCTGTTCCTTGCTAAAAAGCCAAGCTCTCAAAATAAGGATTTAACATGTTGACATGATAACTCTGCATTTTACGTTTCTGGTCACGGGTTCTAACCACGTAACTGACTTCATTCACCTTTTACTGTATATCATATGGGCTTGAACATTTTGCCCTATGGGGATTTGAATTTGTTTGGAACAGGATTAACACTTTATCCCCGGTTTTAAAGTTCTCACCCTTGCCTTTTTATCATACCAGACCTGCATTTTGCCTTGAGCCATTTTCAAATTCTCTTGAGCTAGTTTACAGACTTTCTGCAAATTATCTTTAAACTGTGAAACATAATCTAACAAATTCAACTGCACTTCCTCATTGACCTTCATCAACACTAAAGGTCTTCTAAACTTGGTATCCAAACACCAGGTCAAATGAGCTAATGCCTAATGATTCTTGTACAGACTCACCCACTGCAAGTAAAAGCAAATGAACACCTTCATCCCAGTCCTTTTCATTCTCAAAACAATAGTTCCTCATCATGGCTGTAGTCGGCCACAGCTCTGAATGACTTTAAGCACTGGGTGAGGTGTTTCAAAGCTTACATACAACTCTCTGACCCTGCCGTGGTGGAGGACGGCCATCGACTATTAGTATTGATGTCTATGGTGTCCCCGAGAGTCTATGAGAGCATCCAGGAAGCAGCCACTTACACCGCAGCCATGAAGGTGCTGAAGGGACTCTACAAGCGACCGGTAAACAGGGTCTACACCCAGTACAAACTTGCAACCAGGAGGCAACTGCCCGGTGAGTCCTGTAGAGCTTATCTCCAAGCACTAAGGGCACTGGGCAGAGCCTGTGCCTGTACAGACAGAACTGCTGCTGAGACCACCGACAATCTCATTTGGGATACTTATGTGGCCGGGGTCCGATCAAATGAGGTGAGGCAGCGACTGCTAGAGCATGGGGGAGAAAACCTAGGGGACGCGACCCAGATCGCAGAGACAATGGAGGCTGCGGTCTTAAGTATGGATGCCTACTCTCAAGGGCTGGACCCCATGCTATGAAGTGAGTAGGATGCCCTCCATCAACCCTACTACCCCACGGCCCACCGATGGCCAGTCCACCGCCGCTACATTGCCTGATGTGACCCCGAAGTGCTACTTCTGTGGGAGGGACAAGCACATCAGGTCCCAGTGTCCAGCGAAGAGAGCCAGGTGCCAGAAGTGTCTTAACAATGGCCACTTTGCTGCAGTCTGTCGCTCCAAAATGGCCACCGTCAAACACAGTGCTTCGTTTGAGGCTCAACCATTGTCCTCCCATTCAAACATCTCTTCTCCAGAGCTCTTGTCCAATGAGAGCGATGGCTTCATCGCATGGCAGTGCCTGACGTTACGGGGCAGGCGCTGAATGCGGAAGGTACACTCCACCCTCGCTGCGATGATGTGGGCTTGCTTGGACCTCCCACATGGAGCAACGACCGCCCAGGCCCCGGCCCCGACTTCAGCGACCACTGCCGCCAACCTGAGAACTGCGGCCACCACTACCGCCGCTACCGACCCGGTACCCACCACTGCTACCGCCAACGACTGCCCAACTGACCTCTCCACCGCCGACTGTAAGCAGCAACCCCCAGCACTTACCGTTGACTGGCCAACGCCCCCAGCAGGCTGCAGGCAGCAGTCCCAGCTACTCGATTCTGACAGCTCCAGCCTGACTGCTTCTGTGATGTCACCACGCACACGTAGTGCACTTCAGTCCGACACTGTGTGATGTCATCACGCAAGACTTCACTATTCCCAGCACAGGTCGCTGAATCAGTGACCCTGAACCAGGACTGCCTCCATCCCCTTAAAAAAGCAATGGAATTGATTAAAGTGCATAGACATCATACGAATTGCTTATTTGACTCGGGGTCAACCGAGAGTTTTATCCGTCCAGACCTGGCCCACCGTTGCGGACTGGTTATTCTCCCCACTGACCAGAAGATTTCATTGGCGACCAGAATATACTCGACTAGGGTAAAGGGATATTGCGTGGTGACCCTCAAAGTCCAGGGCATCACATTTACTGATTTTAAGCTATTAGTCCTCAACTGTGCTCTCCCGTATTGCTGGGTCTGGATTTTCAGTGCCATTTCCGAACCGTTTCCCTGCACTATGGGGAGGCCCATGCCCCACTCTCTGTCTGTAACGACTCCACCCCGGAGGCCTCCTGCCAGCGACAGCACAAGCCACCTGCCCCCATGCCCCCGTGCCCCACTTGTAGCCTCTCCACCCTCCAGGTCGCTCCTCCAGCACTCTTCGCAAACTTCACCCCTGGCTGGAAACCAGTGACCACCAAAAGCTGGCAATATAGTTATGAAGAAATTCGTCAGAAGTGAGGTGCGCAGACTGCTGGTCGAGGGCATTATCGAACCCAGCTCAAGTCCCTGGAAGGCCCAGGTGGTGGTTGTAAAAAACAGGAAGAAGCCGCAGATGGTGGTTGACTACAGCCAGACAGTCAACCGCTTCACGCTTCTGGATGCCCTCCATCGGATCACGGATGTGGTGAATCAGATCACCCAATACTGTGTGTTCTCCACCATTGACTTACATTCAGCCTATCACCAGCTCCCGATCCGCCGCGAAGACCGACTTTTCACGGCCTTCGAAGCGAATGGGCAGCTGTATAAATTCCTCAGGGTACCCTTTGGGGTCACGAATGGTGTCGCGGTTTTCCAGCGGGAAATGGACCGGATGGTGGACCAGAATGGGCTAACAGCAATGTTCCCGTATCTGGACAACGTCACCATCTGTGGCCATGACACGGAGGATCATGATGCCAACCTCGAGAAATTTTTTCAGACTGCAATTCAGCTGAACTTAACCTACAATTTCAACAAGTGTGTTTTTCGAACCACTCGATTCACAATTCTAGGTTGCGTGGTGGAGAATGGGGTAGTAATGCTGGACCCTGACCACATGCGTCCCCTCATGGACTTGCCATCCCTCCACACCCAAAAGGCACTCAGACACTGCCTGGGTTTCTTTTCGTACTATGCCCAATGGGTTCCGCACTATGCCAACAAGGCACGGCCACTCATCAAGACCATCTCCTTCCCTCTGTCAACTGAAGCCAGAGCGACCTTCAACTGCATCAAATCGGACATTGCCGCTGCAATGCTGCACGCCATCGCCGAGTCCATTCGGTTCCAAGTAGAGAGTGATGCATTCGATTTTGCACTGGTGGCCACTTTGAACCAGGCCATCCGGCCGGTAGCTTTCTTCTCCAGGACCCTCCAGGGACCTGACAACCAACACTCCTCTGTCAAGAAGGAAGCCCAGGCCATAGTTGAAGCAGTATGTCATTGGAGGTACTACCTCACTGGCAGGCGCTTTACACTGCTGACCATCCAATGCGTGGTCTCGTTCATGTTTAACAGCACTCAGAGAGGTAAGATCAAGAACAACAAGATCTCTAGGTGGAGAATCGAACTCTCCACATTCAATTACGACATACTGCGCCAGCCAGGTAAACTCAATGACTCGATAGACGCGCTCTCCAGGGGGACTTATATCAACATGCAACTGGACAGGGTGCAGAGACTCCATGAGGAGCTCTGTCATCCAGGGGTCACTAGGTTCGTGCACTTCGTTAAGTTTCGCAACCTGCCCTACACGGTCGAGGAAATTCGCTCCATGACCCGAGCCTGCCCGGTGTGCACTGAGTGCAAGCCCCACTTCTTCCGTCCAGAGAACACTAGTGTCATCAAAGCCACCCGGCCTTTGAATGTCTAAGCATGGACTTCAGGGGGCCCCTATGGTAAGGGACCAACCATAACACCTACATTCTTACCGTGATAGACGAGTATTCTCGCTTCCCATTCGCTGTGCCCTGCTCGGATAAGACCACCTCCTCAGTCATAGAGGCCTTGCACAGCATCTTCACCATCTTCAGGTACCTCAGTTACATCCACAGTGACCAGAGGTCCTCGTTTATGATCGCTGAGCTGTGGCTGTATTTCCTGGAGCATGGTATTGCTTCGAGCAGGACCACCAGCTATAACCCACGTGGTAATGGGCAGGTCAAAAGAAAGGATGTCATCATCTGGAAAGCAGTTACGCTTTCCCTCCAGTCCAAAGGCCTCCCCACCGCTCACTGGCAGGACATGCTCACTAGTGCCCTACACTCCATCCGCTTCCTCCTATGCACCGTGACCAATGCCACTCCCCATAAAAGGATGTTCTCTTTTCCAAGGAAATCTGAATCGGGAACAACCACACCGGCGTGGCTCACGGTTCCCAGACTTGTCCTCCTGCGACGCCACATCTAGTACTCAAAGAACGACCCTTTGGTTGACTGAGTGACGCTGCTGCATGCGAACCCACATTATGCATACATTGAGTACCCGGCCGGGCGGGAGGACGCAGTCTCGGTAAGGGACCTGGACCTAGCCCAAGCCAGATCGGACCCAACATTGCTCCCAATCCAACCTCCTCCAAATCCTTCTCCCTTAGGTCACATGCTTGAACAGAGGGATCAGCACCACCCCACCAACTCAGGCCAGCCTGTCGACAATGCCGTTGGGGAATTGAGCGAGGCGGTGGCCACATCCAACAAGCCCACCAGTGACATGACTCCAGCGACCCCAATCCCAGCACCATGGTGGTCATGCCGGATGATCAAGCTCCCTGACCATTACAGCCCCTAAACTCCCATGAGTTCCCCCCCCCATTTTTTTACAGCCCTCCATTCACCTCGGGATCAGTTCTCAAAGAAGGGGTAAATGTGAAAATACAGATTCTATCACCAGTGTGTATATATATATATATATATATATATTTTTTTTTTTTAAAAAAAAAATATATATATTGTAGTATAGGATGGTTGTGATTGGCTGAGAGCGTAGCCACAGCTACTGGCAAGTCTTAAAGGGTTGCTCCTAGCCAGACCCAGATCATTCTGAACTGGTCGACCTACATGTGATATGCTCCTAGTTAATAAAAGCCTTGGTTTGGATCAACAAACCTTTGATTCTTTTGAAATGCATGACAACGTGATTTGGTTAGTTCCCAATTTATAAACTATCTGCTCAAATAGCCCCGATATGAAATTACTTCATTGGTCTGATTGAATCTCTTGAGGCAAATCAACTAAAGTGAAAATTTCTACTAGAGCTTTTGACACAGTTTTAGCTTTAATATTCTAAGTGGTACTGTTTCTGGATACCTGGAGGCTGTACACATAACAGTTAACAAATACTGATTCTTAGCTTTTGTCTTGGACAATGGGCTAACACAATCCACAATAACTTTAGAAAAGGGGTCATTAAAAACCAGAATGGGTTGTAACGGAGCCGCTGTTGAACCCTAATTACGTTTACCCACAACTTGACAAATGTGACAGGTCCGGCAAAATGTCACAACTTTTTTTTTAAACTAGGCCAATAGAATTGTTTCATAATGTTATACATAGTTTTCCTAAACCCAAAATGACTACCCAAGGGCGTGCTATGGGCCCAGGTTAAAATAAGCTTTATAAACTACAACCTGGTGAACAACTGCCCATTACAGAAGGTAAAGTTGTCCCTGTGATGTGGTTGATAGCCAGGACAGTCATTGAGGAGACAAAGACAGATTCTGATATGTACCCTGCCTGTGCAGTAACTCGAAATATAGCTAAAAAGCTTGCAGTGCAGATGGTGTTGGTGCAGACTGATTTCACAGGGATTGAAATATGGGATAGTATAAAACAACACTCAAGTTGTAATGACCTGCCAAAGACTTTACCTCCTTCTTTATTGGACCAGAGTTCTGGTGTTAAACCTGAGTGTAAATTTGTTGTTATCCTAAAATGAGTTTATAATGGGGCAGAACAGAGATCCCGATCTTACTGAAGTGAGAGGTAAGGCTCTCTCCGATGATGAAATTAAGAAAGTGCCAGTTGGCTATTAGTTTAAGGAAGGTGTGTGGATGAGGAAGTGGAGACCACCTGATATCCCTGCTAGTAAAGAATGGGTGTTATTTCAGACTTGCCCTCTACTGGGATGGTTGTGTCTGAGACACAAGTGCTGGACCTTCCCTACCACATAAAGCTTTTAAATTCCAAAATACATGTAAATGTAGAGAGTGAACTAAAAGCACTGATGTAGTGAAGAGGGATGTTAGGTGACTGAATGGCTCACCTGTAGTCAATAACCATTCGTCAGGACCAGTCTTCAGTGTTGCAATATTGCTTGAATTATTTTGTTATTCCAGGATATGTTTCAGGTGGGTGGAAGATGGGTCAGGTTTGGATGGGGTGGGGGGGTGTTGGGAGTGAGGTGGAATATGGGATGGGGCACAGTTCAACATAATTTTGAGACACTCAAGAAACTGCAGATGCTTGGAACCAGGAATAAAACACAATCTGCTAGAGAACATAACGATTCAAGTAACATCCATAGGAGAAAAACTCATCAAATGTGGACCATTTTCTTGTGCTTCTCATTCCTTTTGTCAGGCTGGGATGGCTGTGATAAGCTTGGATCTGCAGCTGGATGATATTTTCTTCCAGAGATATTAATTCTCTTTCAACTTAATTTAGTTCTAATTTAGACATACCACACGGTAACAAGCCATTTCGGTCCACGAGTCCATGCCGCCCAATTTATATCCCATTAACCTACACCCCGGCACATTTTTGAGTGGTGAGAGGAAACTAGAGCCCCCAGGAAGAAACCCCCACGCAGACACGGGGAGAATGTTCAAACTCCTTACAGACAGTGTGGGATTTGAGCCACACAGCCAGTTTAAGCTGGGTCCTCAAATGAAGGATAGGTGAATAAACTAGGCTTTTGAACAATAACAACTTATATTCAGATATTGCCTTAAATACAGTGAAACAAGCCAAGGAGCAAAATCAGACAAAAATTTACATTGATCCAGTCAGCACAGATGATGAGAAGCTTCATCAACTGTACCGAATGGACGAATTTGTAAAAGGATTTAAATTTGATCATATTTAGAGGGGCATGTTAAACAGTTGCATGTCATATGTGTACACACATGCATTAATTGTGTCCTTGCCTCAAAATTTCAGAATCTAGTATCTGATCTCAGATGGACTCAGATGCTGAGGTGAGGAAAGAGGGAATTGCAGAAGAGGCCAGAACGGCAGACACAAAAGCTACCATGTATTTTAGGAAGGAATCAAATCTTAAAGTATTAATTGAAGAGCCATCAGTGTTGCTCGAGCACATAAAAAAAGCCCAAAATGGATTTCCGAAATTTACTTCAAATGAATGAAAATGTACTTTCCTAATATGGTGCCGAAAGATTTTTTTTACACTTATTTTGTGTTCACCCTTCTTTGCTCAATTGATAAACAAATAATTGAGTATCCTGGGATTTTTGAAGAACCGTTAAGTGCCATTTAAAGTGCAGGTTTCCAACCCCATTACGTAAATGACCCCATTCCCATCATTTCCCCTGAGGTAGACTCTGACCCAAACCAACAGCTGCAGGTCCCACATTGCCAGTGGTGGGGCAGGGCTCCAGTATTTATGTATTAACAATAAATGACTGAAAATGTAAATTCATTACCCCTCTACCTTTGGTTCTTTTGAATTATTCTTCGACACTGGAATCTGGTGAGCGTTACTATGGAAACAAACACCCTCTGTTTGTGAATCTATGTTCCTAGCTTTCTGTGCAGACTGTGAGCATCTTTTGAGGCTGGAAAATGGTGCACCGATCAGTCTGGAGCAAGGTAACATGTCATGTTTTTGTATAGCCTAGCAACCCAGAAGCAATGAACTCAATTTAATTCATAGTTTTTCTAATCCTCTAACGAAACTTCATTTAAAAATAAGATATTCTTTGTTAAATGACATGCATTCACAAAAATTGTACATATTATAGTTTATGTAGGGAAAGAGCAATTTATAATGGATAAATAAGTCAACTAATTTTAATTATTAGATATATGGACAAATAGTTTATATATTAAACTTTAAACAGAGATAACCTTGTTTGTTGTTAACATATCTACAGCATTTTTGTTAGTGCCTTCCTCAGAAATAACCTGTAACCTATCGATAATTGTTTGATTCAAAATGGATTAATCCATGGGGCTATCCTTTAAATGGTACTGACCTGCTTGTTAAATGGAAAGGCAGAGGCCCTCGTCTATAATCTGCCTTCAATCAACCCACACTAATCAGTCCTGATACTTGTAAAATTTAGCCTGGATCTACTTAACTAAGCTGGATTGACACGAGGTAAAACAGAGCAATGGAAGGAAGGAGTGAGAGAGAAAAGCAAGCAAGAAAGAGAGAGAAATAAATAGAGATTGAGAAAAGCAAGAGAGACAAGGAAAGAAAGAGGGAGAGAAAGAAATATATGTAAAGAGAGAGGGGGAGAAGAGAGAGAAAGCAGGAGAGAGAGGAAAGTGTGTGTGAGAGAGAAAAGTGTGTGTGAGAGAGGAAGAGAAAATCCAAATTGGATTTCAGGTTTTCAGGTGATTCTAAATGGTTTGTTTCTCCTCTCTGAAAATTGTTGCTGACAGGTTATTTGACTCTCACTCTGGGGCTCTGTTCACATCAGGTGTACCATGTGACTCTGCAGCTACTGGGGAGTAATACTGGGTTTAAAAAAAAATAGCTCAATCCAACTACCTTTGGTCATGCATTATTAAATGAATGCAGAACAGGTTGCTTATATTACATGAATAAGACTGAAGTTTAGCTTTGTTGTTGGATTCAGCAATAAAAACAGAGACTAGCTGCAGCCCTTCAAGGTCCTCCCAGTGGTAGTCCTTTTCAGTATTTTCAGTATTTATTTATATCTTAATGCTTGCGTAAGCCACAGGCTCAAAGTCTTCATGAAAGCTTGGTATATGATTGGGCACAACAGTGTCCATCTTAGCTTCAGCTCCTCCCCTGGCAAGTCAAAGATACGTGATGTGTCTCATCCCTACTCTGTATTTATGACAATTTCAGTGGGACAGAAGAATCAGCCCTCTGTGTGGTGGAGATAAAGGAGCTATCATTCTGAACAGTCTGTGGATAGATGTTTTAAATGGTACTTTGGGGACAGCTGCTGTATTTTGTTAAAAACAGCAAAAGTGGACATGGCTCAACGTGTTGGTATTTCTTTTAACTACCATTGTGCCTCCGTTAACCAGGCAGGGGAACCATATAGATTTGGGTGACTTGTACAAGTTGACGTCTCCACCAAGCTTTCCATGCTGGTGGGGCTGTTGTTGGTTATCACAACCCTACATGTTGCCATGCTTAAAGCACCCAAGGCCAAAAATGTCTCCTGGGTAAGTACTATAAGTACTATATGCTAGAATGAGAATGTTTTATAGTTTAAAAATACTGTCCTTGTCATATTGACTTGATCTTTACACACAAAATTGTAAAAAATAGATGATAATTAAAATGTGTTACTAATTATCTATCTATCTATTTGGCAAAACATTTATTTAAGAATTTTCAAAACCACAATGCAGGCAAAGTTTTAACAAAATGTTTTTCCTACTTATTAATGTGCAATAAATTATGATGGTTTTTCATGTCAGACACATATTAAATGTAACAACAGTAAAAATGTAACCTGCCTGATTAATTGTAGTTTTATTATTACCTGGCACAAGATTTTTTTCTAGAAGTAATGAAATCTCTTGAAGATATGTATCTTATGATGACCTAGAAACTGATTAGAACTTCTGCAGATTTTATTTCAGTTGTTTAATTAAAGGAGAGTGGAAGGATGTTATATCTGTTACACCTTTCTGCTTATTAAGTGAAAAAGAAATTGTGCTCTTGTGAGGGCAAATGGATAATGTCATTTGTGAAAGAAAATGTAGCTGTGTTTAGAATGGAATGATTGGTGGAAAGCAGATGTAGTTAAGTTGGGTTCACAAGGATTGTTTCCCAAAGCGAAAGTTGAGCACCTTAGGGCTACACCTGCTGAAGCTAAACAATAAATACACAAAGAAACAGATGGATAGATTGTAAACCAGAGGGGAATTTAGATTAAACAAGCAGCATATATACACTCAATCCTTTGATTATCATTGTACATAGCTTAATGCTTTTTCATTCAGGAAATGAAACACCAGTGGGCTTTTATGAATCTTTTGTTTTTATCTTTGCATACATCCCATCTCAACCAACTTGAAATGAAACCAGTCCCTGCCATAGGGTATAAAGTAGGAAGAACAGATGCCAATCCCAGTTAGAGATTAATTCTTCTAATATAAAGTGCTTCAGAATCTAAATCCAAGTTGATTTAAGTCATTCTTTGTCAGCCTCCTGTTATATGCTCCATATAATAATTCAGTGATCCAGATGTTATTGGTGATGGGCATTATACTAACTTACAACATGAATCTTTAATTAAAGAAGGTGACCTATTTTGCTTTTCAAATATTATCAACTCTGGTACTGCAGATAGAAACTGTGTTAACGTTAACATTGCATTTCCTGGCTGGGAGGTCAAATATCATCTAATGCGTAAAATCTCCCGAGCTGTTGTGCTGGGAGCACAGAGGATAAGGAGACATTGAGAACAATTTGAAAGTCAATTGGACTTCCTAATTTAGATTATTTTAAAAAAGCAAAAGTTCCAGCAGTTAAACTAAAGTGTGGCAATATGTTTTTAAAAAAATGCAATTCTGTGGCTATCCCTGAAAATAAGTGTGTTGAAAGTGTAAAGTAATTTTCTTTTAACATTCTAAATGGTAAATTATCAAGGGTTGTGAAAGGTTGTTTTGCCCTCAGCTGCTTCAATGACACCTCATCTGATAATTTAAAACCTCTGCAATCTTACAGAGTAAATTAAAAAGGGCAAAGAATACCTCAAATAATGTGCAGTATGTGGTGGTCCCACCGGCCTACTGAAGGGGACAACCTCTGTACCTGCAGGAGTGTACCACCGGCCTACTGCAGGGGGCACTCTCTGTACCTGCAGGAGTGTACCATCCGCCTACTGCAGGGGGCACTCTCTGTACCTGCAGGAGTGTACCACCGGCCTTCTGAAGGGGGCAAACCTCTGTACCTGCAGGAGTGTACCACCGGCCTACTGCAGGGGGCACTCTCTGTACCTGCAGGAGTGTACCGCCGGCCTACTGAAGGGGACAACCTCTGTACCTGCAGGAGTCTAAGGGGACAGGACAACACCTGGCCAGTTGTTCATCAGTCAGCCCGAAGGGATCAAACCCCACCCGGTAGGGTGTCAATCACCCTCCGGGATATAAGCCTGTGCCGGCCTCCCGAGGCCTCACTCAGAGTTGCTGCAGTCAAAGCCACTCTGGCCCTGTGGAAGTCTTTGTGGATTAAAGCCTGTTGTACAGTCTTTATCTTTGTGTGTGTCTGATTCTGGCTAACAGTGCGCCACACAGTACCTCACATGTCTTTAGAAATGAAGGATGTGCTTTTTTGGTAGCTAAATTTATGCCAGCCTCAATGCCCAAAGGGACAACATAATTGCAAGGATCTGTGCCATGAACTTGCAGGAATTCGTTTTCATTTTCCTTTCCCACCTGCGTGCCACTTCCCATCTGAGTAGTCTGCCCTAGAGAAGCAAGTGAAGATGGCAGAGGCTTTCCAAGGAGGCAAGGGAAATTGAAATGAGTCACCCTGGAAGCTTTCATATCGCTGCTTCAAACTAGCACGTGAAAGATTGAGTACGAACCAGCTGCCTGCCCATTGACAAGTGATGTCGCATATAGCAAAGGAGATGCACAAGGTGCAGATGGATCGGATGCACCTGAGGTGCTGAGCCTTGAAGATTAATGATGAAAATTACATTGATGTTTAATAAGGTGGAGTGAGCTTACTTTTCCATGAGGATTTCAGTTAGCTTTGAGGTGGGTAATTTTGACTAATGGATATGAATACAACCAAAAAAGTACTTGAGTTTAAAATGAATTTAAATAGTAGGCCTCACTCATTTTTAATTTAATTCAGAGATCTAGCACAGCAACAGGCTCTTCTGGCCCAGGAGTCTGCACCTTCCAATTATACTCCTATGAGCAATCAACCTATTAAGCCGTACATCTTTGGAATGTGGGAGGAAACTGGAACACCTGGAGCAAACCCCTGTGGTCACGGGGAGATCTCGAGTTGATTCTGATCAATAGCTTCTATCTTATAAAGCATGAATTCAATCAAGTGAATGCATGTTAAAACAGTGGGCAATATTCAAAAATGCTGGAGAAACTCAGCAGATCATGCTGTATCCACAGGTAGTAAAAGAAAGTCGACATTTCAGACCCGAGACCTGCATTGAGACAGTACTATGGCACCGCTGGTCGAGCCATGGCTTTTCACTGCCAAAGACCTGGGTTCACACCTGACCTTGGATGCTGGAGTTTCCATTTCCTTCCTGTGACTGCATGGGTTTTATCCAGGTGCTCTTGTTCCACATCTGAAAGATGTGACGATTCAGAGGTTAATATGGCACTATTACTTGTCACGAGTGTGTAGATGATGGGTAGATTCTGCGAGAGGTTGATAGGACTGTGGGAAAAATAAAAAGGGGATTCATATGGGTGCTTGATAAGGACTCCAGAGGCTAAAGGGCCTGTCTCCACAATGAATAAATCTTTCACTCTCAGTGGCAAATCATTCTAGTTGCGCGAGGTGTCAGTGAACCTTACTGTGTTTGTATTGCTCATTGTGGCTGGACTTGTTCTCAAAATTTGGGGAGGCACAGTTAAAGTAGCATTTAGCGCCACACTGTTACAGCACCAATGACCGGGATTTGAATCCAGCACCGTCCGTAAGGAGTTTGTACATTCTCCCCGAGTATGCACAGGTTTTCTCCAGGTGCTCTGGTTTCCTCCCACCCTTCAAAATGTATGGGGGTTGGAGGTAAATTGGGTGTAATTGGGCAGCATGGGCTCATGGGTCTAATTTTTAAAAAAATTAAAATATGTCGGTGTATTGAAAGGAGCAGGTGTGGAATATTCTCACATGAATAAAAGTAGCTGTTTCATATTTGTAGGTTTTACATCTGCTTCAGTTATAATCCATTCTTGCTGCATGTACAATGGAGTGACTCTGTGAAACCCTTTTAAAAGCTGTCAACAATATTTTTTTGTTTGGAGGCTTTATCTCAGATCAAGTCTTCTGCACCTATTCTTCCGGTGTTCCCAGCTAACAATGGGAGTCAGGATATTGTACCAGAGGATGGAAAACAAAAAAAAATCTTGTGTGGATGGCCTGAGGTGTCAAATCTTTATTGCCTCAGAATGTAGAAAATGCAAAGGACATGGAGCTTTTGACAAACTGTGGCAGCTCTCCTTTTGGAAGTAAAACACCGTGGTTGAAGTATAAACACAATGCTGGAGGAATTCAGCAGGTCAAACAGTGTACTTTATATAGCAGTGATAAAGGTACATAATCAATAATTCAGGCTTTGGCCCTTCATCAAGGTATGAGCAAAATGTTAAGCAGGCACCCGAACACAAAAAATACAAACGCAGGCAATGTATTTTTACCCTTGCTATATGAAGTACACTGTTTGACCTGCTGAGTTTCTCCAATGTTGGGTTTTACAGCTCTCCTTATGTACTTGGGACCATTTTGCATCTTGCACCTTTTCCTTTTGTGGATCACAGGGCCTTGAAGCACAGAAACAAGCCCTTTGGTCCAAATCAGCCATGCTGACCAAGTGGCCTATTGGACCTTGACCAATCTGCCTGTGTTTGGCCCATATTGTAAAGGTTAAAACCTTGTGGTTTTGGATTTGTCATTAATTTTTTGCCATCCCTTTTTTAAAAAAAAATATTGTTTGTAGTGTTAACAGAGTGACTGTGTGTCGTAATATCTGAGCAAACATTTACAGTTCATTCTTCGAAGAATCATGACAGAGGTGTGAGCTTGAGATATTTTTCTTTGAATTCATCTTATTTTGTCTACTTCTTATATTTGCTTAGAGTTGAATATCATTATATAATTATACAGCTTTGTTTATTCATCTTTATGAAAATATCAAAGCAAAGTTATGCAAAATATTTATTTGTTTTATCAATGAAAAAAAGCTACCTAAAGCTGCAACTACAAGTTTGGTTTATTGGATTAATAAGATAATAATTTGGAATATCGTTGCTCATGTTTCCTTGAAGTTGACACATTTTGAAATTGGGAAATATTAGCACTAGGCAAGTGTCGTCTACACATATCCCCTATCCAATTGAGGTCACAGTTCATCTCTTTTAAATGGTATTAGCTACCATTTCATCTGCCAGCTTGTTCGATATATGCGTCATCCTCTGCATGAACCGCCCCTCAGGTCCCCTGTTGAACCCTTTCCTTCCTATCGTAAATCTGCCCCCTCAATTTTAGACTCCTCTACCCTGGGGAAAAGACAATGACCATTCACCTCATGAATTTTATGAACATTTATCAGGTCAAGATAATATGGTCCGGGGGAGGGGGGGAAATGTCAGGGCTATCCAGACTTTTCTTATAACTCAGGCTCTCTGGTTCCGCTAACATCCTTGTGAATCGTTTTGATCCCGTTTACAGCTGAATGCATCCCGCCGGAGAACCAGAAATCTACACAGAACCTGCACCAACATCTTGCTGTAGAAAACCAGGAAATGGTCATTCGATACTTCAAGTGCAAGTTTATAATCAACTGACTGTACATATACAACCAGACGAACAACATTTCTTTAGACTATACTTACACACATGCACACAAAATAAATACACAGCACATAATAATCACAGATATACAAAAAGATGTAATTTGAAATAATTATAGATAAATAAGTTGGAAGGTGGATGAGCTGAAGGTGTGGATTGATACTTGGAAGTATGATGTGGTAGCGATTAGTGAGACATGGTTGCAAGAGGGATGTGATTGGCAACTGAATATCCCTGGGTTTCGTTGTTTTAGGTGTGATAGAGTCGGAGGGGCAAGAGGAGGTGGGGTTGCATTGCTTGTCAGGGAAAATATTACAGCGGTGGCTAGGAAGGATAGATTAGAGGGCACATCCACGGAGGCTATTTGGGTGGAACTGAGGAGTAGGAAAGGAGAGGTTACACTTGTAGGGGTGTATTATAGACCACCCGGAGGGGACCGAGACCTAGAGGAGCAAATCTGTAGGGAGATAGTAGATATTTGTGATAAGCACAGGGTTGTAATTATGGGAGATTTTAATTTTCCACATATAGATTGGGAAACACATTCTGTGAAAGGACTGGATGGGTTAGAGTTTGTGAAATGTGTGCAAGATAGTTTTTTACAACAATATGTAGAGGTGCCGACCAGAGAAGGAGCAGTGTTAGATCTACTGTTGGCAAATGGGATGGGTCAAGTGACGGAGGTTAGTGTTGGCGAGCACTTCGGGTCCAGTGATCATAATGCCATCAGCTTCAATGTCATTATGGAAAGAGAGAAGTCAGGGCCAAGGGTTGAGGTTTTTGATTGGGGAAAAGCTAGATTTGAGGAGATGCGAAAGGACTTGCAGGGTGTGCATTGGGACAATTTGTTTTATGGGCAGGATGTTGTAGAGAGATGGAAGTCTTTTAAAGATCAGATTTTGAGAGTGCAAAAGCTTTATGTTCCTGTTAGGTTAAAAGGAGGGGCAAAAAGTTTGAGAGAGCCGTGGTTTTCAAGGAATATTGGAAACTTGGTTCGAAGAAAAAGGGAGGCGTACATTAGATACAAGAAGCATGGAGTTAAGGAGATGTTTGAAAGATACATTGAATGTAAGAGGAATCTTAAGAGAGGAATTAGGAAAGCTAAAAGAAGGTACGAGGAAACTATGGCAAGCAGGGTGAAAACTAATCCAAAAGAGTTCTACAAATATATTAATGGTAAAAGGAAAGCTAGAGACAAAATTGGTCCCTTAGAAAATCAGAGCGGAAAACTGTGTGTGGAGCCTAGAGAAATGGGGGAGATATTGAACAGTTTCTTTTCTTCGGTATTCACTAAGGAGAAGGATATTGGGAGATGTGAGATAAAAAAAGCAAATTGGGTAAATATGGGGAATATAGAGATTACAAAAGATGTAGTTTTAGGGCTTTTGAAGAATATAAAGGTGGATAAGTCTCCGGGACCAGACGGGATCTTCCCCAGGACATTGAGAGAAGTGAAGGAGGAAATAGCAGAGGCTCTGGCGGTAATTTTCCAAATGTCATTAGATATGGGGATAGTGCCGGAGGATTGGCGCATTGCGCATGTGGTTCCGTTATTTAAAAAGGGTTCAAGGAGGAAGCCTGGCAATTATCGGCCTGTAAGTTTGATGTCTGTGGTAGGTAAATTAATGGAGAAAATTCTTAGAGATAGTACTTATAAACATCTGGATAGACAGGGTCTGATCAGGAGCACTCAACATGGATTTGTGGGAGGAAGGTCATGTTTGACCAATCTGATTGAATTTTTTGAAGAGGTGACTAGGAATGTGGATGAGGGTAGCGCAGTGGATGTTGTCTATATGGACTTCAGTAAGGCCTTCGATAAGTTACCACATGGAAGGTTAGTTAGGAAGGTGCAGTCTTTAGGTATAAATTTTGAGATAGTCAAATGGATTGAACATTGGCTGAAAGGGAGAGGCCAGAGAGTGGTAGTGGATAATTGTCTGTCAGGTTGGAGGCCGGTGACCAGTGGTGTGCCTCAAGGATCTGTATTGGGCCCATTGTTGTTCGTTATATACATTAATGATCTAGATGATGGGGTGGTGAATTGGATTAGTAAATATGCAGACAATACTAAGATAGGTGGAATAGTGGATAATGAAGAAGGTTTTCAAGGATTGCAGAGGGATTTGGGCTGCTTAGAAAAGTGGGCTGAAAAATGGCAGATGGAATTTAATGCTGATAAGTGTGAGGTGCTTCATTTTGGTAAGAAGAATCAGAACAGGACATACGTGGTAAATGGGAGAGCATTGATGAATACAGAAGAGCAGAAAGATTTAGGAGTAACGGTACATCGTTCCCTGAAGGTAGAAACTCACGCGAATAGGGTGGTGAAGAAGGCTTTTAGTATGCTGGCCTTTATCAATCATTGCATGGAATATAGGAGTTGGGAGGTGATGTTGAGATTGTATAAGACATTGGTGCGGCCTAATTTGGAGTTCTGTGTGCAGTTCTGGTCGCCTAATTATAGGAAGGATATAAACAGAGTGGAGAGAGTGCAGAGAAGGTTTACCAGAATGTTACCTGGGTTTAAGCATCTAGAGTATAGGGAGAGATTGGACAGATTAGGTCTTTATTCTTTGGAGCGTAGAAGGTTGAGAGGGGATTTGATAGAAGTATTTAAGATTATGAAAGGGATAGACAGAGTGGATGTGGATAGACTATTTCCGTTAAGAGGAGGAAAGATTAAAACAAGAGGACATGAGTTAAGAATTAAGGGGCAGAGGTTTAGAGGTAACATGAGGGGGAACTTCTTTACTCAGAGAGTGGTAGCCGTGTGGAATGAGCTTCCGGGAGAAATAGTGGCGGCGGAGTCAATTGTATTATTTAAGAAAAGGTTGGACAGGTATATGGATGAGAAGAAGATGGAGAGTTATGGGCATTGTGCAGGGAGGTGGGACTAGAGAGGGGTGTTTGGTTCGGTGCGGACTAGAAGGGCCTAATGGCCTGTTTCTGTGCTGTAATTGTTATGTTATGTTTTTATGTTAAGATATAGATATTCATAGTTGCTTCTATAATTGAGTCATCCAATGATTAACATACGGTTAAATTATTCTTCTACTACTGCAGAACACTTTTGTTTTTGTGGATCATTTGAAAATAACAGCGGATTTGTTGTTGAGGAAAGAAATAGAAGAGCTACTGGAGCTACTGCAATGGCAGCACTGCCCTTGGTGTGGACCCTGGAGAGTAGAGAGCGCAGAAACAGCGTTACTCCGAAGTGTTCAACAGTCAGTCCTAATGCCTGCTGCTCCATGCGGGCATTAAACAGACTGACATAGGAGCTGATAAGTGATTTGAACTAAAATCTTGAAGCCTAAGATGTGCTCAGCTGTGGCCACAAGGAGTTGCAGACTCCAGGGAGCAGCTGACCAGCACAGGGCACCAGAAACAGGGAAAACACCTCCACCCCATTGGAGGAGAGATGACCTTACAGGATGGTGACTATGGCAGCAGACCAGCAAGGGGCTCAGCGGCTGATGGACCCACACAGGATGTGCACAACTTGTGGTTAGGGGACCGGTACGGGCTGCTGGAAACTAGCTCATGGGAGCCTTGTGTGCCAAAGCCTTCCCAATCACATCGGAGGTTTGGATCTGGACCTTCGGTTATTGATGGATTGAACAGGAATCGGTGCAGCTTCACAGACTGTCGGAGGATTGAAAGCAAATTCATGGACACTCGGTGATCCTGAAGGGACCTCTCCATTGCCTCTCTTTCTCACATATTGTAAGGAGCACCAGGTGACACTACTGGTGATTTGTTTGTCTGCCCTTATGGCAGGCAGAAGGCAATTTTGTGTGATAACGGCATGACAATAAAGGAATAAAACATAGAGCTATAGAATAATATTGCAATGAAATAGATCCCTTTGGTCCTTCTAGTTTATGCCGAACCATTTCTAGTCCTACTGATCTGCACCTCCATACCTCTCCCATCCATGTACCTGTCCAAATTCATCTTAAATGTTAAAATTGAACACACATTCACCACTTCAGCTGGCAGCTCATTCCACAATCTCACCATTCTCTGTGTGAAGTTGTTCCCCTCATGTTTTCCATAAATTTTTCCCTTTCCACCTTAATCTATATTCTTTGGTTTATAACTCACCAACCCTCAGTGGAAAAGGTCTACCTATATTTACTCTGTTTAACCCCCTCATAATTTTAAATACCTTTATCAAATGTCCCCTCATTCTTCTATGCTCCAGGGAATAAAGTCTTAACATGTTTAACCTTTCCCAGTAACTCAGTTCCTGAAGTTCGGACAACAACCTAGTCAATCTTCTCTGCACTCTTCCTATCTTATTGATATCTTTCCTGTAGTTAGGTGACCAAAACTGCACACAATATTCCAAATTTGGCCTCACCAATGTCTTACACAGGTTTACCATAACATCCCAACTCCTATATTCAATACTTTGATTTATGAAGGCAAATCTGCCAGAAACTCTATTTACAACCGTATCTACCTGTTGCGCCATTTTTAGAGAATTATTATCAGTATTCCCAGATGCTTTGTTCTCCACAGTCCTCAGTGCCCTACCATTTACAGTGTATGTCCTTTCTTGGTTTGTCCTTCCAAAATGCAACACCTCACACTTGTCTGCATCAAATTCCATCTGCCTTTTTACAGCTGGTCCAGATCCCACTGCAAGTTTTGGAAACCTTCTTTTCTGTCCACAATACCTCCAATACCTCTGCAAACTTGCTCATCCAATTTACCACATTATCATGCAGATCATTGATCCAAATGACAATCAGCAATGGTCCCAGCACCAATCCCTGAGGCACACCACTCATCACGGGTCTCCAATCAGATTTTTTTTCAGATTTCAGATTTATTGTCAGATTACATACATGACATCACATACAACCCTGAGATTCTTTCTCCTGTGTGCGGGCCAGAATTGCCACTAACTGTTAGTGCACAAAAAAAACTGTACACAGTGTATACATGTGAACAAATAAAGACCTGTAAACAGATAACAAATGTAATCAAACTGTGCAATACAGAGAGAATATAAAGGAAAATCATTAATGTATACAAGAGTCCTTAAATGATTTTCTGATTAAGTTTGCCGTTAAGGAGTCTGATAGTGGAGGGATACCAACTGCTCTTTAAATTGGTGATGCGGGGGGCGTGGCAAGATGGCAAAGTGTGAAGACGTGTGATTCCACCTTCCCACAGTTAGACTTCTAAAAACCCGAATTTAAAATTTGTAAAAGTGGTTAAACATAATATTTACAGACTTTGTAATATTGGAGGATTGCAGTGGCTGCAAACGTGAAAAAATCAAAAGCACAATTGCAAAAGAAATTACCTTACAAAAATGTTGAAGAACTGAGGCCTACTTACCAAGTTGAAGCCATCGAGTCGTCAACTAGAGTTCCCAAGCCTCAGAGGATTCCTGCTCGGTTGAGTATTACGCCGGCGCTGATCGCACAATCGCAAGATGGCGCAGGCTGTTATGGGCTCGGCCGGCCCTGACTCATGCCCCCATGAGTCCGAGGGCACGGGCAGATCGGCCGAGTGAAGACAGACCCACGAGCCTGCTATATTGCCTGGCAGTCCAGGAGCGTGCAGTGTAGCATCGGAAGAAGCCCCTGAGCGGTCGGTGACTTTGTCGGGCATGCGTGGAGCGTCGCGGGTCCAGGAATTACTGGATAAGGTGTGGGCTGTGGGGGAGCCCAGACGGAGGCGGGCTAATGAGGTCAGCACGCTGTCGATGGGCATCCAGACCCGCAGCCGTACTGGAAGAGGACCTATGATGTTAGAGGAGGAAGAAAGATCAACATTACAGGAACTTACACAAGAAGAAATGGGGGCTAAGACCAGAGAAGGTAGGCCTCAAAGGAAGGTGATGGAACCTGGATGGATTCCGTGTTCACAATTTTGGAAGGGATTGCTCATCAAATGGAAAATATGTCAATACAGATGTCTACTCAGATGACTCAAGGATTTATGGAAATGAAAACTAAAATGACTACTATATATGAAGAAATGACCTTATTGAAGCAAGATATTAATGTAGTTAAAAGTGATGTTAGTGGATGTATAAAATCAGTGGACAGTATACAAGATAATTTTTGAAAGATTGAAGAAGCTTTTTTTGAATGTAAGAACCAAGTGGAACATAATAGAGAAAAAATGGAAAAAGTGGAGGATTCGTTGGGGGATTGTGTGTCCAGAAGAAGGAATTATTGAAGAAGATTGATTCATTAGAAAATCAGGATGAAGAAATAACGTAAAAATAGTAGGTCTTCTAGAAGATATAGAAGGTTCTAATCCAGTAAAATTTTTAAGAATTGGATTCCTGAGGAGTTGGGCAAGGAATTTTTTCCAGATGGTCTGGAGTTAGATCGAGCACATAGATCTGGGGTGACTCGATGGATGACTGTTCTAGTGACTGCTGCTGTGCAGCAGACATCTGTGTTTCCTCCACATTGTTCACACATCTGGCCGGCGCGAGATCCCTGGTGGCCACCGAGTCTTCTCTTCCATCTGGGAATGTGACGAAGGCGCACTGAGGGTTCGCGTTTCTCAACTCCACTTGATCCACCAGCGGGTCCGTTTTGTGGGGTCTGCAGTGCTTCCGGAGGAGAACAGGTCCCGGTGTCATCATCCATTTAGGAAGAAACCGTTTGCAGGCCAACCACCACGAGCAGTTTTGATTCGTTGTTTGAAAGACCAGGTCAGAGAAATGATACTGCGAATGGCGGTGCAGAAGGCACGACAGAATCAGGCTCCAATGATGGTCCAGAATAATAGGGTTTTTTTTAATGCAGATTTGAGTCAAGAAATTATTAGAAGGCGTCGAGAATTTAATTCAGCTTAAGAAGTATTGTGGCAAAAGGGATATAAATTTGCCTTTCGTTATCCGACCATGTTGAAAGTTTTTTATGGGAACTTTGTCTCAATTCTTTGAAAATGATCAATGTACTGACAATAACCACACCAGCAGTGCGAGTATAAGACAGCTTTAATAAACTAACATGTACACTAAGAGGTCTTGTCTCTGCAAGATGAACCTGGAAGTCTAGACTGTAGCTCTGGACTGCTTTATAGACAAGGTCACCGGGATGACCCCTGGTGACCTAATGGTGTAATTACATATCACCACATTCACCCCCACTTTAAAAATTTTTACCCCCCCCCCCCATCCTCCTTCCCTTGTTTGTAAGTTCATAAGTCCAAAATTTTTTGTGGCTTCCGTTGCTTTCTGGACCTCCTCGGTAATGGCATAGGGGTGGGGAGTGTGGCCTGCCTTTCGACCTTTCTTGGTGGAGGTGTGGGAGTGGGAAGTACTGGTTGGTCATGTGGCCGTGTGGACTGGGGATCCTATTGTATGGGATTAGGTTCTGCCATCAAGTCTAGGGTGGTGATATTTTGTGGGGCAGGCTTACCCAGGGTCCTGATTTCCAGGCTGGGTGGTATAGTCTTCTGGGGTGACTCGATTAATGACTGTTCTAGTGACTGCTGCTGTGCTCCTTGTTGATCCGTAGACATCTGTATTTCCTCCACATTGTTCACACATCTGGCCGGCGCGAGATCCCTGGTGGCCACCGAGTCTTCTCTTCTATCTGGGAATGTGACGAAGGCGCACTAAGGGTTCGCGTTTCTCAACTCCACTTGATCCACCAGCGGGTCCGCTTTGTGGGGTCTGCAGTGCTTCCGGAGGAGAACAGGTCCTGGTGTCATCATCCATTTAGGCAGCAATCTGCCCATCGTGGCTTTCCTTGTAAAAGAAAAGATACATTAATGTGGGGTCATGTTAGAGGCAGTACACAACAAAGAACGTTTAGAGTGTATGGCTTCTGGCAACACTTCTTGCCATTTAGTAACAGGCAGGTCTTTTGCTTTTAAGGTCAAGAGGACCATTTTCCAGATAGTGGCATTTTCCCTTTTGACTTGTCCATTCCCCCTGGGATTGTAACTTGTAGTGCGGCTGGTAGCAATCCCTCTCTTGTGCAGGTACTGTTGTACTTCTGCGCACATGAATGCTCCACTCTTGTCTGTGTGTATGTAGTTCAGGTACCCAAATATGCTGAAGATGGGTTGGAGGCATTTTATAACAGTGGCTGCTGATACATCAGAACACGGGATTGCGAAGGGGAAACGGGAATATTCATCTATTACGTTTAGGAAATAGACATTTCTATTATTGGATGGGAGAGGGCCTTTAAATCGACGCTGAGGAGCTCAAAAGGTTTGGTAGCTTTTATCAGGGTGGCTTTGTCTGGCCGGTAACATTGCGGTTTGCATTCCGCACAGATGGGGCAGCACTTGTTCACTGACCTCACTTCCTCTACTGAAAATGGGAGGTTTTGGGTTTTAATGAGGTGAAACAGTCTAGTGACCCTTGGGTGGCCCAGTTCATTGTGCAAGTTCTGCAACTGGGACGTGTGGTTAAGGATGGCACAAGTGCCTCTGGACAGCATGTCTGGGGGTTCGTTGAGTCTCCCGGGGCAGTATAGAATGTCGTAGTTGTTTTAAACTTTATTTATTCGTTCAAAAAACAAATAATATATGACGTATACAGCGATTAAACATGAGCATGAACTTTTTTTATATATATATAGAAAAGAACTGCCCCCCCTTTCAACCAACTCTCCTAAAGAGAGCCATAAAAAAAGAAAAAAGAAAGAATATTAAAAAAGAATGTCGTAGTTAAATGTAGACAATTCTATCTGCCAGTACAGGATTTTGTCATTCTTAATTCTCCCCCTGTTCTGGTTATCGAACATAAAAGCCACCGGCCCTTGGTCCGTGACGAGGGTGAAGTGTTTGCACGCCAGATGATGTCGCCAGTGCCTTACTGCTTCCACAATGGCTAGGGCCTCCTTCTCTACTGCTAAATGTCTTACCTCTGACCCCTGTAGGGTTTGCGAGAAAAAGGTCACCGGTTGTCCATCTTGGTTTAGGGTGGCTGCCAGAGCCATATCAGATGCATCTGTTTCTACTTGAAATGGGATCGACTCATCTATGGACCACATGGTAGATTTAGCGATATGGTCCCTAATGTCCCTGAATGCTCTGGTGGCTGCTGGGCACAATGAGAAAACTGAGGCTTTTATAAGTGGCCAGGCCCTTTCGGCGTAGTTGGGTACCCATTGGGCATAGTAAGCGAACAGCCCCAAACACCTTCCTGGTGCTAAAGATGCATTTGTCCCTGTTGTATGTTAGGTTCCATTCTTTGGTTGCCTGGAAGAAGTATTTTAAATTTGTTTCGTGATCCTCCTGAGTGTGGCCACAGATTGTCACATTGTCTAAGTAGGGGAACACCGCTTTCAGTTGGAACTCATCTACTATTCCGTCCATTTCTCTCTGAAACAGGGACACTCCATTGGTGACACCGAAGGGGAGTCGCAGAAATTGATACAGCCTGCCATCTGCCTCAAATGCCATTTAAATGTGATCGCTGTTTCTGATGGGCAGTTGGTGGTATGCTGCCTTCAGGTCTATGGTGGAGAACACTTTATACTGCGCAATGTTGTTGACCATGTCTGCTATGCGTGGCAGGGGATAGGCATCTAGTTGTGTAAATTTGTTGATTGTCTGGCTGTAATCCACTACCATGCGCAGTTTTTCTCCTGACTTTACTACAACCACCTGGGCTCACTGCTCTATGATGCCCTCCTGTAGTAGCCTGTGGATCTCTGTCCTAAAGAAGGCTCTGTCCCTCAGGCTGTACCTCCTGCTCTTTGTGGCTATCGGTGTGCATTCTGGGGTCAGGTGTGTGAACAGCGGAGGGGGTTCTATGTTCAGGAGAGACAGGCTGCAGTGTTGTTTCTTCGTAAGGCGTAGTGGGGGGTGAAGCCCGTTGAACACTATTGTAATGCTTTCCAACTGGCACTGAAAATCTAACCCCAATAGTATTGGGGCACAGAGGTGAGGGAGTACTAGTAATTTGAACCTTCCGTATTTTGTGCCCTGGATTTCTAGAGTAACCCTGCAAAACTGTTTTACCTCAACCGCAAGGCTGTTGGCTGCTAACAGGATCTGGTGCTCACTCAGGCGTGTGGGGAGGGCAAGGCGGTTGACTAACCCCTTGTCAATAAAACTTTCAGTGCTTCCAATATCTATTAAGTGATTTACCCTCACATCATTAATTTTGATGCACACAATGGCATTTGATAAATTGTGTGGACTCGACTGATTCATACGTAGAGAAGCAAGTCTGGCATGTCCTTCATGTCCTTCGAGCCGATAGTACTCGGCGTCATATTCATCTCTTGAAGACTGTCACCTCTGCTCTGCTCTGTAGCATTTGTTCAAGATGGCCGGCTGCACATAGCATTCTTCTTCTTCTGTTTGTCTATGGAGAAAGAAGAGCTTTCCCGCCCATGAAAATGGGCCTTGGCTGTGGCCTTGGGGCTTCTGCAGACTTTTGCATAATGCCCACGTTTTCCACAGTTGGAACAGACATTTTCTCTGGCAGGGCAGAGTGCTCTGGGGTGCTTTCTTTGTCCACAGAAAAAGCACTTGGGACCCTCAAGGTGCGGCTGCTGCTGTGAATTCCTGTGAGACAGCAAACTTTTCTTTTCGTGGGGCTAGAGAGTCCATCAGTGTGACGTTGGTCCCAGCCCCAGGGTCCTGTGAGTACACCTCCAATTCTTTCCTGGTGCTTTCTAAAGCTTCTGCAATAGTCTCTGCCTCATCTCGCCCCACCATTCCTTTCTCCAGCAATCGTATGCCCGCAACAATTCTGACTCTTCCTGAGAAATGGAATCCAGGGACGACTAGCACACACGTGCTTCCGAGAACAGATACAGTGAGGAACCGCTGCACTGGAATCGTGGTGGAATGTAGGGAAGACCACAGAAATACGATAGGGCAGGTAAGAAATGGTCAAGAGACTTGCCTGCCCGCGGGTTTGCCGGTACAGGCGCCGCCGACCCTAAACCCCGGTCCGATCAGAAAGGGCCACTACAAGTGCGGGTGGAAGGATCTCCACAAGTCATGCTCGCGATTCCCATGAATGTGCAGAAGGTCCTCCGCATACTCTTGAGCTGATACTGCTTTAAAGTTGCAGCCTCACCCCAGCTCTTTCAGAGTATAAAGTCCCTGGCAGACTTCCCTACTTTTTGTGACCTGGTCATGAGTCTATACCGAGAGTGGAGTTCACTATGCCCCTTACTGTAATGCCTCTCTAAAATGCTCATTGCCTCTTGGTAGGACCTGGCATCCTGTATAAGGGTGGTCTCCCAGCTGGGCTAACAGCTCTTTATCCGATGCCTCAGCAACCTCCATGTAATTCAGAAAGCATCTCTGCCAGCAGCCGAAGTGCGTGCCGGCTCCGGGATTTCTGGGGTCAAGCTCCAGCCTGTCTGGACGCGGCACATGGCTAAGCCACAGTCTCTGACCCCTTAGATGTAGCAAGGGTGGACCCTGGGGTTCTGGGAGCTGCTGGTAGAGCCTCTGTGGGGCTTGTGTCTGCTGGAGGAGTAACCTGGGTGCTTGGGACTGTTGGCCGAGTCTGGGTTTGGGACATTTGCAGCAGGCTTAGGGGGGATCCCAGTGGTAGTGTCATGTCTCTGTGGTACTGGGGAAACTGCTGCTGGGGCACTGATGGTAGCGGTGTCTACTTTCCCTGCCTCTGGAGTGGTTGGGAATTCTGCACATTCATGGGAATCGCGAGAATGACTTGTGGAGATCCTTCCACCCGCACTTGTAGTGGCCTTTTCTGATCGGACCGGGGTTTAGGGTCCACGGCGCCTGTACCGGCAAACCCGCAGGCAGGCAAGTCTCTTGACCATTTCTTACCTGCCCTATCGTATTTCTGTGGTCTTCCCTACATTCCACCACGATTCCAGTGCAGCGGTTCCTCACTGTATCTGTTCTCGGAAGCACGTGTGTGCTAGTCGTCCCTGGATTCCATTTCTCAGGAAAAGTCTCCAGATGGTCGGGAATGTGCATTGGAGCAGAAGCAACTTCCATCTTAGTAGCTATCATATTAGTTTATTAAATTGTACTGACAATAACTACAACAGGAGTGCAAGTATAAGACAGCTTTAATAAACTAATATGTACACTAAGAGGTCTTGTCTCTCTGCAAGACGAACCTGGAAGGCTAGACTGTAGCTCTGGACTGCTTTATATACAAGGTCACCGGGATGACCCATGGTGACCTAGTTTCTCTTTGGCTTGGCTTCACGGATGAAGATTTATGGAGGGGTAATGTCCACGTCTGCTGCAGGCTCGTTTGTGGCTGACAAGTCCGATGCGGGACAGGCAGACACGGTTGCAGCGGTTGCAGGGGAAAATTGGTTGGTTGGGTTTGGGTGTTGGATTTTTCCTCCTTTGTCTTTTGTCAGTGAGGTGGGCTCTGCAGTCTTCTTCAAAGGACGTTGCTGCCCGCCGAACTGTGAGGCGCCAAGATGCATGGTTTGAGGCGATATCAGCACACTGGTGGTGGTCAATGTGGCAGGCACCAAGAGATTTCTTTAGACAGTCCTTGTACCTCTTCTTTGGTGCACCTCTGTCACGGTGGCCAGTGGAGAGCTCGCCATGTAACACGATCTTGGGAAGGCGATGGTCCTCCATTCTGGAGACGTGACCTACCCAGCGCAGTTGGATCTTCAGCAGCGTGGATTCGATGCTGTCGGCCTCTGCCATCTCGAGTACTTCGATGTTAGGGCTGAAGTCGCTCCAATGAATGTTGAGGATGGAGCAGAGACAACGCTGGTGGAAGCGTTCTGGGAGCCGTAGGTGATGACGGTAGAGGACCCATGATTCGGAGCCAAACAGGAGTGTGGGTATGAAAACGGCTCTGTATACGTTAATCTTTGTGAGGCTTTTCAGTTGGTTGTTTTTCCAGACTCTTTTGTGTAGTCTTCCAAAGGCGCTATTTGCCTTGGCGAGTCTGTTGTCTATCTCATTGTTGATCCTTGTATCCGATGAAATTACATATCACCACAATCATTATGCATTAATCTATGCTAATTCATTGCCAGATTTATGAGGAAATGGATGATTGTCATCACTGTCACCTAAGAGGAGGGTAAATGGCAATGGTAATGGGAAGAATGGAAAACTTGGAAAGAATGGGAATAAAGCTGAATTGACACAAAGTCTTCTTGATATAGAAGATCCGCAACAATCATTGGGACTGGAATCATTGGGTTAATTATTTTTGTATTAGTACTTTGTGAAAATCTGACTGGGGGTGGGGGTCGATGACACTGAAACTTTCAGTCATCTGCCACTAGTGGGTTTTACCACACCCAGATTTTTAGGGAGCTACTACCTTTTAGTAGTTTGCTTTGGGGACTGTTA
Source organism: Narcine bancroftii (assembly GCF_036971445.1). NCBI lineage: Eukaryota > Metazoa > Chordata > Chondrichthyes > Torpediniformes > Narcinidae > Narcine > Narcine bancroftii. The sequence continues at coordinate 457,412,339 of NC_091469.1, forward strand.
GTTTTTTTTTGGAATTTTTACATAAGGAATTTGGAATTTTAAGGAAATTAGAGGGGAACATTATTTTATAGTAGTGGAATATATTATTAGATGAAGGTATGTCTAATTTGAATTTTGCAACTTTTAATGTTCAGGGTTTGAATAACCCAATTAAGCGTAAATGAGTTTTGGTTTATATAAGAAAAATGAAAGTTGATATTGCATTTTTGCAAGAAACACATTTGACTGAAAAAGAACATTTGAAATTGAAGAGAGAGTGGATTGGTCATGTATTTTCTTCTTCTCTTAATTCTGAAGCAAACGGTGTTGCAATTGTAATTCATAAGAAATTACTGTTTGAATTGAAATCGTTTGAAGGAAATGCTGGGAGAGTTTTGATGGTTAATTGTAAAATTTTTGCTGAATCATGAACTTTGTTAAATATTTATGCATCTAATGTAGACGATAAACTGTTTATGTCTGAGACTTTTTTATTGCTTAATCAGGCCAATAATTATATTTTGGTTGGGGGAGATTTTAATTGTGTTTTGGATCCTTTATTGGATAGATCTCCGAAAAGTAAAAGGAAATCAAAGGCGGCATACAAATAGGAGCTTTGATGAAGGATTTGAATCTGGTTGATGTTTGGAGGAGAGTAAACCCTACAGAGAAAGACTTTTCCTTTTATTCCTCTAGACATGATTCTTTTTCTAGAATAGATTTTTTTTTGGTTTCGGCACATCTGCAAGATAGAGTATTACAGGTTAAGTATAAAAGTCAGGTTATATCGGATCATTCTATCTTTTTTTTTCCTGTGTAGGTTCAAAAGTAGTACAATCATCTTACAGATGGAGGTTTAATACAATGCTATTGAAGAAACCAAAGTTTATTACTTTTGTTAAGGAGCAGATTACTTTGTTTTTGGCTGAGAATGTCAATTCGGTATGTAGTAATTTTGTACTGTGGGATGCTTTGAAAGCATATTTACGAGGGCAAATTATTAGTTTTACTACAAAAGTTAAAAGGTAATATGCGGCGGAAAGCTTAATGTTAGAGAAACAAATTGCTGAATTGGAAAAGCAATTTCAGAAAGATGTTACAGAAGATTTTAAAAAAGCTGCTTTAATGAAGTTGAAATTACATTATAATACTTTACAAACTTATCAGTATGAGCATCTACTTTATTGATCTAAGCAATGTTATTACAAACTGAGTAAGTGAGCTCATAAGGTATTAGCATGGCAATTAAAAACAGAACAGACATCATGAATTATTAATGCTGTGAAAAAGAATTCAATAGTTACCCATAAACCTCAGGAAATTAATGATCAGTTTTATTCATTTTATCAAAAATTATATACTTCTGAGGGAAAGCAGGATGCTGGTTCTATCGAATCCTATCTATCTAAATTAAATTTATCTGTTTTAGGGGAGGATGAGGTTAAAGAAATGGATGCTCCATTTATGGATTTTGAGATTAAAGAGGCTATACAAGAGATGCCAAATGGAAAGTCGCCAGGAGATGATGGATTTTGTGTTGAATTTTATAAAGTATTTTATGAAGATTTATCCTCTATATTTGGAGATGTGTTGCAGCAAGTAACAGTTGTTACTAGAATCTTGTTCAAGTGCTATAATTACTGTGATTCTTCGGAAATATAGGGACCCATTGAAAGTATCTTCGTATTAGCCTATTGCTTTATTAAATGTAGATTATAAAATTATAGCAAAGGTGTTAGCAAATAGACTTGCCAAATATTTACCTCAGTTGAACATATAGATCAAAAAGGTTTTATTAAAAATAGAAATGCATCAGATAATATTCTTAGATTGATAACATTAGTCAATGCATTTAGACAGCAACCCAACCATGGATGTGGAAAAAGCCTTTGAATGGGTCGAAATGAACTTTCTGTTTAAAGTGTTAGAGAAGTTTAATTTTAGCCCATATTTTATAGGCTGGGTTATATACAAATACAACTGCTAGGGTGGTGACAAATGGTCAAATTTTCTTATCATTTAACTTAACGCATTCAACTCGACAAGGTTGTCCATTGTCACCAGCCTTATTTGCATTGCCTATTGAACCATTAGCTCAGACAATAAGACAGAATGATAAGATTAAAGGAATGAAAATTGGGAGGATGAATATAAGATTAATTTATTTGTAGACGATGTACTGGTATATTTGACAGAACCGGAACAGTCTTTGAAATATTTACAAGATTGTTTGTTAAAATTTGGAGAGCTATCTGGATATAAAGTAAATTGGGATAAGAGTGAAATATTGCCAGTTGGGGATGGAGATTATTCAGAATATAAAAGTATTATAAAATTGAAGTGGTCAAATAGAATTAAATATTTGGGAGTGGTAGTAAACGCAGACTACCAATCTTTATATAAATTGAAGTATGTCACTTTATTAAAAAGGATTAAAATGGATTTGATTAAATGGAAAGATTTGCCGTTAACATTAATTGGTCAAGTAAATTGTATTAAAATGAATATTTTTCCTCGAATTCAATATTTGTTTCAGTCTATATCATGTTTACTTTCAAAGGGTTTTTTTCAGGATCTGAATAGGGCAGTGTGGGAGCTTTTATGGAAAGGAAAATTATCCCAAGTAGCTTTACATAAACTTATATGGAAATATGCTTTAGGGGGATTGCAGTTACTTCACTTTCAAAATTATTATGATGCAGCTCAATTGAAATTTGTTAGTAGATTGATGGATGTGGACCATCTTCCAAGTTGGGCAAAGGTGGAAATGGCTTGTATATCTGAAGTTGAGATACATCAATTTATATTTAAATGGAATGTGGATTTATTGGGGGAATGTAATATGCCGGTATTAAAACATTTGTTAAGGATATGGGTTAAAATAAACAGGGTTTTAGGATCAAAGGGTAAATTACCAATTCAAACCCCGTTGTATCATAACCAGCTTATTCCTTTTTCAATGTTTAATAATCATTTAAAGAGATGGAATTCTCAGGGCATAAAGATAATTCAGGACTGTTTTGAAGAAGGCCAATTTCTTTCTTCTATTCAATTGAGGGAGAAATTTGATACATCTGCAAATTCTTTGTTTGTGTATTATCAACTCAGAGCTTTGATAAAAGATAATTATGGTAAAGAAATGAATTTACCCATGTTGACAAAATTCGAGTCTTTGATTTCTTTTGTACCTAAGAAAGGTTATATTTCAGATATGTACCAATTATTACAGGATAGTGATAAACCGGAATGGGAGAAATCTAGGCTTAAATGGGAAAGTGACTTAACCTATATTTTTCCAGAAGATAATTGGAAGGTTATGTGCACTGATAGTGTAATTAAAGTGACAAATATACATTATGGAATGGTTAATTATAATTTTTTACATCAGTTATATTTGACTCCAGAGAAATTGAAAAAATATGGATTTAGTAATTCAGATTCTTGTTTTAGATGTGGACTACGTACTTGAACTTTTTTTTACATGCTGTTTGGTCTTGTTTTAAAGTACAACCATTTTGGGAAGGAATTAGGTTGGTTTTGGAAAAATTATTTAAGTTTAAATTACCGTTAGACCCATCAATCTTTTTGTTGGGCTATATTGTTTCTTTGAAAGGACGAGGGTTGGATAAATTTCAAATTGCATTTGTACATCTAGTGCTGTCTGTAGCACGAAAATGAGTAGCTAGTACTTGGAAGGATAATGCGGAGGTTAATATAACACGCTGGCATAATGAGTTGAGACATTGTATTATTATGGAAAAAAATTACATGTAATCTGCACGATAATTATTCATTTTTTGTTAAAATGTGGCTTTCCTATTTGGAATATATGAACTTAGAAATACTTTGAAATATTCTTTATAATCACTGTATCATCTTTATATTTGGCTCCCCTTAAGTGGGCTGGCTGAAGGGGTGGGAAATTTTCAAAAAAAAACTGGCGGTGCGAGTCTTGTGGCACCTATAACTCTTTCCTGATGGCAGCAGTGAGAACAGAGCGTATGCTTTTTGTCTTTGATGATTGCTGCTGCTCTCCAACAACAGTGCTCTTTGTCTTCTCCTATCCAGCCATTCTTGAATCCAGTTTACTACTTCGCCATGAATACCAAGCATCTGATCCTTCCTGACTAACCTCCCATGTGGGACTTTGTCAAAGCACTTACTCAAGTCCATGTAGACAACATCCACAATCTTTCCTTTGTCAGCTTTCATGGTGAAATCCTCAAAACACTCAATAAGATTGGTTAAACACGACCTACTACACACAAAGTCATGTTGATTACTGCTATTCAGTGGGCTATCCAAATACTTGTATATCTGATTTCTTAGAACACCTTCCAATAATTTACCTATTACTGACATCAGGCTCACTAGCCTATAATTTCCAGGTTTACTTTTGGAGCATTTTTTTTAAACAATGGTACAATGTGAGCTACTCTCCAATCCTCCTGCGCCTCATCCATGGCTAAGGAAATTTTAAATATTTCTGCAAATGCCCCTGCAATTTCAACACCACCTTGTCAGGCCCTGGGGATTTATCCACCTTACTTGTTTTAAGACAGCTAGCACCTCCACCTCTTTAATCTGTATATGTTCCATGACCTCACTGCTTGTTTTCATTCCTTCCTCTGTGCCAGTTACCTGAGTGAATACTGCGGAAATAAAAATATTTAATATCTCCCATCTCTTTTGATTCCATACATAGCTAACTACACTGATCTTCAAGGGAACCAATTTTGTCCCTTACAATCCTTTGGCTCTTAATATACCCATAGAATCCCTTAGGAGTTTCCTTCTCCTTGTCTGCCAAAGCAACCTCTTGTCTTCTTGATTTACTTCTTGAGGTTTCCTTGCATTTTATAACTCCTCAGCTACCTCATTTGCTCCATGTGGCCTATACCTACTATACATCTCTCTGTTCCTCCGAACTAGGTCCCCAATATCCCTCAAAACCAAGATTCCCTATGCCTGCTAACCTTGCCTTTGATCCTCTGTACTCTCAAAATTTCACCTTTGAAGGTCCTCCATTTACCTCGCACATCTCTGCCTGAAAACAACTTATCCAAACCACCCATTCTAGATCCTTTCTCATTTCCTCACAATTGGCATTTCTCCAATTTAGAATCTCAATACAAGGCCCAGACCTATCCTTCACTATAATTAACATGAAACTAATGGCATTATGATCACTGGACCCAAAAACGTTGCCCTACACATACTTCTGTCACCTGTTCTGTCTCATTCCCTAACAGGAGATCCACTATTGCACTCTCTCTAGTTGGCACCTCTATATATTTATTTAGAAAATATTCCTGAATATATTTGCTAAACTCCAAGCCATTTTATGGGAATCCCAGTCAATATGTGGAAAGTTGAAATCTCCTACCATCATAACCTTATGTTTCTTGCAGATCTCTGCTAGCTCTCTACAGAGTTGCCCCTCCAATTGTCGTTGACTATTGGATGGTCTATATTAAAACCCCATGAGAGAGGTCATTCATACCCTTTCCATTTCTCAGCTCCACCCATATGGCCTCAGTAGACGAGCCTGCTGGTCTGTCTTGCTGGAGTACTGCTGTGATATTTTCCCTGATGAGGAATGTTACTCCTTCCCCTTTCATCCCACCATTCTATTGCATCTCAAGCAATGGAAGCCTAGAATATTGAACTGCCAGTCCAGCTCCTCCTGTAATCAAGTTTCACTAATGGCTAGAATATCATAATTCCACATGATAATCCATGTTCTAAGATGATCTGCCGTTTCTACAATATTCCTTTCATTGAAATAGATGAACATGAGAACATTTCCACCACATACAAGCTGTTGACTTTTAATGGTGCATGCAATTTTCACATCATCTTTTCCCTTCTCCAATCCTCTAACTGCTTTGGCACTCTACTTCTTATCCCTCTGCAAACCTAGTTTAAACCCCCCCCCCCCCCCCCCCCACCGAGTAGCACTGGCAAACCTTCCCACAAGGATATATAAAACCTGCCCTTACCTGTGCCTCTCTGCTGAATCCTTTTGTTCCTCGAATCACATGGTCCTTTCTTATTTCTACTCCCTTTGCCACCACTTCAGCCCTTATTCGCTGAAGTTTCTTGACCCAAAGCATTTCTATTCTGACACAGCCCACTCCGACGATGTCCACTCCACTATACAGTCCCTCGCTTTTATAGTGATATTTGGGTCACATTGCCCTTGAACTTTTGAACTCGATTGCACATTCAAGTGTTCCTCCATCTTCAACCCTTGAATCTTACTTCAGTAAATGTTAAAGAGTAGACATTTAAACTTGGATACTTTTGTCATTTGCCTAAAAGCTGACAGAAGTTTACTATGTTGGAGTTTAATGATACATTTCAGTAGAAGAATTGTAAAACTGGCCCAAAGTCAACTCTTCCATTCATGCAAGCAAGTAACGTTATAATGTTCAAAACTTTGTGTCATTGGAAGGCAGCTTATTATCTGAATGTTGTCAAATTAGGTTAATAGGATGCGCCATGAGACGGGGGTTGGAATGAAGGTAGAGCAGATGGTGAAGGCAGCAGCTACATGTTGGCCTTTATTGCAAGAGGTTTTTAATATAGATCCCAGCAGGTCTTACCGTGGTTGCATAGAGCCTTGGTGAGACTGCTTCTTGAATACAGTGTACCTTTTCAGTCTCCTAATCTGAGGAAGGATACTCTTGCTATTGAGGGGATGCAGTGAAGGTTCACCTGACTGATTACTAGGATGGCAGGACGGACAAGAAAAATTGGATAGACCAGGGTTATACTCATTGCAATTAAGAAAAATGAGAAGGAATCCAATCAGACATGTAAAATTGTGATAGGACAATGTTAGATGCAGGAAAAATGTTCCCAGTGTTGGGGAAGTCCAGAACATGGGGATACAGTCTTAGCCTATACAAATACTTTCTTGCAGACAGTACAATTTTAAAACATTATGTCATGATGAAGTTTTACAACACAATTCTTTTTGCATTCTCATGTCCACGTCTGGCTACCATCTGCATATTTTATTTAAACTGTATAATGATTCTGTTGAAGGTATTGACTTGAAAATGTTTACACCAATTATACAAAGGGACACATGAACCCCATGTATTTAAAGCAAAAGTAAATTAAACAAAAAGAAGTGAGCTGCCCACCAGGCTCACCTTACAAAGCCGTCCTGTCCAGAGAAGAAACAAGCCTTCCGTCGTGCATGCAGCCATCTTCAGCGCAAACTCCGGGAGATCCAAAATGAGTGGTGGACTAGCCTCGCCAAACGAACCCAGCTCAGCGCGGACATTGGCGACTTCAGGGGTTTCTACGAGGCTCTAAAGGCTGTGTACGGCCCCTCACCCCAAGTCCAAAACCCGCTGCGCAGCTCAGACGGCAAAGTCCTCCTCAGCGACAAGATCTCCATCCTCAACCGATGGTCAGAACACTTCCAATCTCTTTTCAGTGCCAACCGCTCAGTCCAAGATTCCGCCCTGCTCCAGCTCCCTCAACAGCCCCTAAGGCTAGAGCTGGATGAGGTTCTCACCCTGGATGAGACATATAAGGCAATCGAACAACTGAAAAGTGGCAAAGCAGCAGGTATGGATGGAATCCCCCCAGAGGTCTGGAAGGCTGGCGGCAAAATTCTGCATGCCAAACTGCATGAGTTTTTCAAGCCTTGTTGGGACCAAGCAAAACTGCCTCAGGATCTTCGTGATGCCACCATCATCACCCTGTACAAAAACAAAGGCGAGAAATCAGACTGCTCAAACTACAGGGGAATCACGTTGCTCTCCATTGCAGGCAAAATCTTCGCTAGGATTCTACTAAATAGAATAATACCTAGTGTCACCGAGAATATTCTCCCAGAATCACAGTGCGGCTTTCGCGCAAACAGAGGAACTACTGACATGGTCTTTGCCCTCAGACAGCTCCAAGGAAAGTGCAGAGAACAAAACAAAGGACTCTACATCACCTTTGTTGACCTCACCAAAGCCTTCGACACCGTGAGCAGGAAAGGGCTTTGGCAAATACTAGAGCGCATCGGATGTCCCCCAAAGTTCCTCAACATGATTATCCAACTGCACGAAAACCAACAAGGTCGGGTCAGATACAGCAATGAGCTCTCTGAACCCCTCTCCATTAACAATGGCGTGAAGCAAGGCTGTGTTCTCGCACCAACCCTCTTTTCAATCTTCTTCAGCATGATGCTGAACCAAGCCATGAAAGACCCCAACAATGAAGACGCCTTTTACATCCGGTACCGCACGGATGACAGTCTCTTCAATCTGAGGCGCCTGCAAGCTCACACCAAGACACAAGTGAAACTTGTCCGTGAACTACTTTTTGCAGACGATGCCGCTTTAGTTGCCCATTCAGAGCCAGCTCTTCAGCGCTTGACGTCCTGCTTTGCGGAAACTGCCAAAATGTTTGGCCTGGAAGTCAGCCTGAAGAAAACTGAGGTCCTCCATCAGCCAGCTCCCCACCATGACTACCAGCCCCCCCACATCTCCATCGGGCACACAAAACTCAAAACGGTCAACCAGTTTACCTATCTCGGCTGCACCATTTCATCAGATGCAAGGATCGACAATGAGATAGACAACAGACTCGCCAAGGCAAATAGCGCCTTTGGAAGACTACACAAAAGAGTCTGGAAAAACAACCAACTGAAAAACCTCACAAAGATAAGCGTATACAGAGCCGTTGTCATACCCACACTCCTGTTCGGCTCCGAATCATGGGTCCTCTACCGGCACCACCTACAGCTCCTAGAACGCTTCCACCAGCGTTGTCTCCGCTCCATCCTCAACATCCATTGGAGCGCTTTCATCCCTAACGTCGAAGTACTCGAGATGGCAGAGGTCGACAGCATCAAGTCCACGCTGCTGAAGATCCAGCTGCGCTGGATGGGTCACGTCTCCAGAATGGAGGACCATCGCCTTCCCAAGATCGTGTTATATGGCGAGCTCTCCACTGGCCACCGTGACAGAGGTGCACCAAAGAAAAGGTACAAGGACTGCCTAAAGAAATCTCTTGGTGCCTGCCACATTGACCACTGCCAGTGGGCTGATAACGCCTCAAACCGTGCATCTTGGCGCCTCACAGTTTGGCGGGCAGCAACCTCCTTTGAAGAAGACCGCAGAGCCCACCTCACTGACAAAAGGCAAAGGAGGAAAAACCCAACACCCAACCCCAACCAACCAATTTTCCCCTGCAACCGCTGCAACCGTGTCTGCCTGTCCCGCATCGGACTTGTCAGCCACAAACGAGCCTGCAGCTGACGTGGACTTTTTACCCCCTCCATAAATCTTCGTCCGCGAAGCCAAGCCAAAGAAAAAATTAAACAAAAAGAAACAAGAACTCCTTGAGACTGATCAGAACATTTTAAGCAGTTTACTTTATACTTTATACTTAAACTGCTATAGTGGCTGTCCACACCTTGGTGATTAATTTGCCAGCTGAGTCTTACCAAGGCTCCATGCAACTGCAGTAAGACTTGCTGGCATCTATATTAAAAACCTCTTGCAATAAAGGCCAACATGTAGCTGCTGCCTTCACCACCTGCTCTACCTTCATTCCAACCCCCGTCTCATGGCACATCCTATTTACCTAATTTGACAACATTCAGATAATAAGCTGCCTTCCAATGACACAAACTTTTGAACATTATAACGTTACTTACATGAATGGGGAATCACAACTGGTTTTCCACCTACCCTTGGGTTCAACCTTTATCTCCATGCCCTGAGGCAAAAGTACTGAGAATCAAGAAGAAGCGAGAGACAAGGTAAATGTGAGAGAAGCAGGAAGGATAAAGCCAAATTGATCGAATGAAGCATTTAACCTGGGTCAGAACAGTAGAAAATGAGAATGTATTTAGAAATTGGACATTCTACATCACATCAGGAACCTGGTGATTCACCAACTTCTTTTTCTATTCCATTTTAGGAAGATTATTTTCATGCAGTCCCGTTCAAAGCATTAAAATTACATTTGCTATTTCTTTGTTTTGCAGTTAACAAGAACAAGGTGTGTTCCTTATATTCCCATTTTAAAAAAATCTGTATGTTTGATGTACTGTTCCACAGGTCACCATAAGCCGACTGTCATGTGCCTTGAAGAAAGTTGCTCGAAGCAAAATAAATCAATTTGGAGTTATAAATTTAAGGACCACCTCTGACTGCTGTCCACTTCAATAAGAGTTCAGTATATATTTGAATAGATGCCATTCATTATCTTTATGTGAACTTTAAATGCCCTTCGAGAGGCAGAAAGTTAACAATAGTAAATGCAGCCAACTCCTTTTAATAGTCATGTTTCCATACTGAATGCACATATTGTGGGATAACCCATGTTATGCTAACTCATTCCACTTTGTTCCTGACAAAATGTTAGCTATTCCTTCTTAACATGGAAGTGTGCCAAGTAGCAGCACCTAAGAATCAGAATTAATTTAATTTAATTTAGACACACAGCACTGTAACTGGCCCCTTCAGCTCACAGGTCAGTGACGCCCATTTACACCCAATGAACCTATAACCGCCAGTACATTTTGAACGGTGAAAAGGAAACCGGAGCACCCAGAGGAAACCAATGCAGACATGGCGAGAACGTACAAACTCCTTGCAGACAGCATGGGATTTTAACCCTGGTCTCAGTTGCTTGTCATGAACATGTAAAAAAATTGTTGTTTTGTGGCAGCATTACAGTGAAAATATTGCTATAAATTACATTTCAAAATTAAATAAATAGTGCAAGAAAATAAGAGAAAGTGAGGTCGTGTCTATGGTTCATTGTCCATTCAGAATTCTGATGGCAGTAGTCAATCTGATCGGCTGTCCTTGCGCCACTGAGTGTTCGTTCCTTCTGACTCATGATAGCAGTGTGAAGAGGGCATGGACTGGGTGGTGGGCATCCTTGAAGATCCTTGATGAAGTGAAGACTGGTCCCCGTGATGTCACTGGCTGAGTTCACAACTCTCTGAAGTTTTTTCCTGTCCTGTGCTTTGGCCCCTCCATACCAGACAGTGGTAAAAATGCTCTCCACAGTACACCTGTAGAAATTACTGAGTCTTTAGTGACAGAACGATCTCCTTAAACTCCTCACAAAGTATGGCTGCTGGCGATCTTTCTTCGTGATTGCATTGGCAAGGAAGCCTTGGGACAGATCTTCAGAGAGGTTGACATGCAGGAATTTGAGGCTCTTGGCCCTCTCCACTGCTGACCCCTTGATGAGGACCAGTTCATGTTCTCTTGATTTTCTCCTGAAGTCCAGAACCAACTCCTTGGTTTTGCTAACATTGAGTGCACCACTCAGGTAGCTGACCTATCTCCCTCCTGTACGTTCCCTCCCTCCTGTACTTCCCCATTGTCTTGCAACTATTTCCTAAAAGCAGCATCCTCTCAACTTCTAAGACTGAAAGAAGTTGGGGGAAAAAAAAGAGTAATGTGTGAAAAACTTCTTAGATGTTTTAACTCAGCTTCTTTCAGTCATAGAACTTCAGAGGATTCCACTTTTCGGATTAGTTAGAACCATTGAATATTACAGCACAAAACAGGCCCTTTGACCTTTCTAGTCTGTGCCAATCCATTTTTATGTCTAGTCCCATTGACCTGCAGCTGGACCCTAGGCATCCACACTAATCTACAACAAAAAAGCATCAGGTTTAAAGGCTGATAGGATTACACAACAAGTTTAGTTTTACTGGCCAAAGATGAAGGTCAAGGCATCTAAGTATCTGAGATTCACGAACATAGTTGTGATGCGTTGCAGAGTGGACAAACAAGCTTAAACTACGAAGGCTGCATTACAGGCTTTAGTATCCCTTCCATGTGCTCTACTACCTACACAAGGGCCGGTGTGAGCCTTTATATGGGGCTGGTGATTGGCAGGGAGCAAGTGGAGCCAGAGTCCCAGGTTACCTCCTTACAGGTACAGTGGGTTGCCCTGCAGTATGCAAGTAGGAATGCAGACAGTCACAGACAGTCCAGGTGGTTGTATCTCCACAATAGTAACAGGTGTCATTCAACTATTTTGGCATTTTTGATAAAGTTTCATGTATGTGCCAACTTTATTTTTGCATTTGCTTCATATTTATTGCTTAATAATGGAATGGACTCTTGGATGCAAGCACCCACATGTTCATTGCTGGTTCAGGGAGTGAGTTCACAATTTTTACTGTCTTTCTGTGAAGGAGTACTTCAAAGGTTAACTGATGAAAGACGTAGGTAAAAATACACACAAATGCTGGAGAAACTCACCAAGTCAAACAGTGCCTTTATACAGCAAAGATGAAGATACATCACCAACATTTCGGGCTGGAGCCCTTCAAGACATAGGTGCAATTGTTCTTGAATGCCCAATCTTAATATCTTCCCTGCAAAAGCCTTTTTGGGTTTTCAGATCTTAATCAGTTCACTTCTTAGTTTTTTGGGCCACAAAAACATTTGAGACAAGTCAATTCACCTCACCTAGCCTTTTCACTTAACTATTTTGTTTCCCCTGATGAGCCACTGCATCACTTCCAAGACAGAAATGTTGTATTTAAGGTGAAATCAGTATTTCAGAAGGAGTCACATCAAGACCCTGAGAAACTGAGGGATAGCTTTCTCCTTTTGTATTCCAGCCTTCGGAGATCAAGAGAAATGTGATTTCATACAACACCACAGTTGTGGGCTCTTTGGACCACAATCTCTATTCCAACTAACATGGTAATTTGAAATGATCCCATTTGCCTACAAATGTTCTATTCCCCTCCATCCCTGCCTGTTCGCCTATCTAACTGCCTCTCAGATATTGCTAAAAGGTGTTATAAACAAGGAAGTCTGAAGATTCAGGGGTTGAGTAAATGTGCTAGAGAAACTCAGCAGATTACGCAGCCTCCATAGGAAGTAAAAGGGTAACCAACATTTTGGTCCTATGTCCTTCATCAGTTATGTGTTAGATGTTGCTAGTGTATCCACTTCTATCACTTCCCCCAGAAACACATTTCAGGCAATGCATTTCTAATGAAAGGTCTAAGCCCACAATGTCAGAATCAGAATCAGGATTTATTGTCATGAACAAGTCATAAAATTTGGTGTCCTGCACCAGTGTCAAAGAGCAACAATTCATATACATCAGCTTACAACAATTAATTTGGAAAAAGTGCACGAAAAGTAAGGCAATGTCTTTGGTTCATTAATTATTCAGGAATCTTATGGTAGTGAGGAAGAAGCTGTCCTTTCGCTGCTGAGCGCTTGTCTTTAGGCTCCTGTACTTTTTTCCCGATGGTAGCAGAGTAAAGAGGGCATGGCCTGTGTGGTGGGGGTCTTTGGGGATAGAGGCTACTTTTTTTAAGACACTGTCCCATGTAGATGACCTTGATGGAGTGAAGTCTGGTGCCTGTGATGTGGCAGGCCGGGTTAACAACCCTCTAGTGTTTATTCTTGTCCTGGGAATTGGTGCTTCCATTCCAGAGAGTGGTGCAACCAGCCAGAATGCTCTCCATGGGACACCTGTAGAAGTTTTTGAGTGTCTTCGATGACATGCCGAATCTTCTCAAACTCCTCACAATGTATAGCCAATTACCCTTTACTTCCTATGGATGGCGTGTGACCTGCTGAGTTTCTCCAACTTTTGAATTCACCTTACAAAACCCCTTTAAATGTCTCCTCTCTTACCTCAAGCCTATGTCCTCCAATATTTGGCATTTCCACCAAGGTAAAAGACTGACTATCTCTGTTTCACATAATTTGGTATACTTCAGACAGGTCACCCCTCAGTCTCTGATGCTCCAGGCAAAACAATCAAGTTTGTCCAACTCTCCTCATATTGTCCAATCCGGGCAACATCCTGGTGAGCCCCTTCTGCAAAACATCTACTTCCTTTCTGTAATGCAGCAACCAGAACTGTGCGCAGTATTTAATGACCAAAGTATTATCTTAATTTCCACAATAATACGAAAAACACTGTGAACATAATTTGCTTTAAATAAACCCGAAGCATCTGCAATGTGTTAATGTTTGGAATGAAATGCGAATTGGAAGACTGTTCCATTCATAATCTTTTTGCATGTCAGAGGTCCAATTGTAGAGCCAAGGACAGTGTTACTTCATAAGCTGAATGGATGCATCTGAATAAATAATGAATTTTACAAGTTTTCCCATAGTGACTCTGGATAGAGTTTTTACTTGGAAACTGGCCAGTCTGGAAAATTCTGCTTGTCCATTTTAATGAACAGAAGAACGTCATATCCAGTCTTTGGTCTTTGCCTGGTGATCTTATGATAACAGCTGGCTCTGTCGTCAAAGCCAAAATTTCCTGTGCTCTAAATTCTTGTAAAATGGAACGTACTAATGTGAACTCAGATGCACTTCCTGAATATCATTCTTAAAAGCAAATTTATCATTATCATTTTCAACTTGTCTTATACATCCTATTCTTTGGCAGATAAACATGTCAAAGTACTACTGAAAAGAATAGGAAGATAGATCTATTTTCTAAGACATACAGTATGGTAACAGGCCCTTTCGGCCTACATCGTCCAAATACACCATTTAACTTACAATCCCCATAGGTGTTTTTTTTTGAGGTTGGAATAAACCCAGAGAGCCCAGAGGAAACCGATGCAGACATGGGGAGAATGTACAAATTCTTTACAGACAGCACTGGATTCAATCCCGGTTAACTGTATTAGTGTTACACTAAACGCTAGGCTAACCTTGCCAGAACTTTGTTCATACAAGCCTACTGATTATTCTGATTAGAAAAAAACAGTAATTGTCACTCAGATGAGATACTGTATTATCCTACAGTATTGCCTTCTCTTAGAGTTTGCATGCAACAAAGCAACATAAAAGGGTCAGCAATTAAAAGTGATTTGAATTATAAACAACAAAATTGAAATGAAACATTGTAGTTCATTTTAAAAGGGTGGGAAGTGTTTATATTGGATGATTTGAAAAGGCCATAAATTCAAGATCAAGGTATGGCAATAAACATATTCTTGAAAATGATTGTGAAGTAATAGCTGGTGGTATGAAAGATGAACCAGTAACCAAGCATGGTATCAGCTTTTCTGTGACAGCTTTTCTGTGCCTACAGATCCATATAATAGCCAGTACAATAGATTTGCATTTAAAGTTGAGAATTCTTGTAAATGTCTTAACAAAGAAAGCATTTAATCAAATTCATTACTTTCTCATGAAGGAATTCCTTGGCCATTCACTTCAACATGATTATTTCAGTGATGGATTTTCACTTGAGTCCTTAAAAATTCTGTTGTTCAAACTTTGACAATTGACTTTCAAAATACTCCATTAAAAGTTCAGGTCAGAACAAAGTGTCTCATTGAGGTATCTTTTATACCATGACAGCACTTCGGCAAGTCTGATCACCTGGCTGTACTTGTACACCTGACGTACAAGCAGACACTGAGAACCACAGCACCAGTGGTGAAGATGGCAAAAGTATGGTCAAGGGAGGTGGAGGAGAGCTGCTTGGAATCAGTGGACTGGAACATATTCAAGAACTCATCCATAGACTTGAATGAATATGCACTGACTTCATCAAGACCTGTGTGGATGAGTGTGTGCCCATGCGCAAATACTGGGTGTTCCCTAATCAGAAGCCCTGGATGAATCAGAGAATCCACAACCTACTGAGGGTGAGAACAAGGGGATTTAAAGCCAGGGACTGAGATCTCTACAAGAAGTCCAGGTACGACCTGCGGAAGGCCATCTCTGAAACAAAATGGCAATTCTGGAGGAAGCTAGAGACAGAGACAGATACACGCCAGCTATGGCAGGGAATGAAGGCTACAAAGCCTACAAAGCAAAGGCAAAAACTATAGTTGGTTGTAATGCTTCACTAACCAATGAGTTGATCATCTTCTATGCCCACTTTGAGAAGAAGAACCAAATAATGCCTACTAGAATCCCTGAAAAGCTGAGGACCCTGTGATATCTGTCTCTGTGGGCAAAATCAAAACATCATTCAAGAGGGTGAACTCTCGCAAGGCGTCAGACCCTGACGGTGTACCTGGCAGGGTATTGAAAATCTGTACCAACCAACTAGCCGAAGTGTTCATGCACATTTTCAACTTCTCACTGTGTAAGTCAGAGGTTCCAACCTGCTTCAAAAGGGCATCAATCATCCTGGTACCAAAGAAGAGTAGTGTGGGCTGCCTCAACGACTACTGCTCAGTAGCACTAACTTCTACTGTGATTAAATGCTTTAAGAGGCTGGTCAGGGACAGAATTAACATGTAGATAAATAAAGACCTGGACCCATTGCAATCCGCCTATCGTCTCAATCATTGGTTCTTCACTCAGATCTTGATCTCGTTGAAAACAGCAATTCATACATACAGCTGCTCTTCATAGACTACAGCTCAGCCTTCAATACCATTACTGTAAATATGTGTGTATAATATGTTTCATGTATAATGCGACCCCCCCCCATTTTTTAGGGGAAAAATAGAGAAAATTTTTACCCCCCCCCATGTACAATGCGACCCCCCTCCCCTCACCCACCCAATTCGTGCTGCCATCTCTCTTCCCCCTCGCCCACCCAATTTGCGCTGCTGTCTCTCTTCTCCCTCGCTCACCCGATTCGCGCTGCCACCTCTCTCCCCCTCGCCCACCTGATTCGTACTGCCATCTCTCTCCCACCCTGCCCGCCCAATTCGTGCTGCCGTCTCTCTACCTCCTCGCCCGCCCGATTCGCGCTGCCGTAAATATGCGTGTATAATGGGACCCCCCCCCTACTTTGAGCTCGAATTTTGGTACAGAATATTTTGCATTATACACACGTATTTATGGAATTTCCCCATTGCTGGTCAAGAAGCTACAAACCCTAAGCCTTTGTACCCACTCTGCAACTCGATCCTTGACTTTCTCATTGGAAGACCACAGTCAGTATGATTTGGAAACAACATCTCCTCCTCACTGATCACCAATACAGGTGCACCCCAAGGGTGCGTGCTTAGCCCACTGCTCTACTCATCATACACCCATGACTGTGTGGCCTGGCAAAAGTTTGCTGATGACACCACAGATCAGCAGGATGATAAATGGCAATGAGGAAGCGTACAGGAGGGAGATAGATCAGCTTGTTGAATGGTGTAACAATAATAACCTTGAGCTCAATGTCAGCAAAACCAAGGAGATGGAAGTTGGGGAACTCAACCCAGTCCTCATCAAGATCTACAAATATCTGAGTGTCAAATTCTCTGAGGATCTGTCCTGGAGCCTCCATGTTGATGCAATCACAAAGAAGGCTCACCAGCGGCTATACTTTGCGAGGTGTCTGAGGCGGTTCGGTACGTCACCGAAGACTCTCGTAATCTTCTAGAGGTGTACCGTGGAGAGCATTCTGGCAGGGGGCATCATTGCCTGGTATGGAGGTGCCACTTTTCAGGACAAGAATAAACTCCAGAGGGTTGTTCACTCGGCCTGCAACAACACAGGCACCAGACTTCACTCCATCGAGGACGTCTTCACAAGGCAGAGTCTTAAAAAGCCACCTCTATCCTCAAAGACCCCCACCACTCAGGCCATGCCCTCTTCACTCTGCTACCATCAGGGAAAAGGTACAGGAGCCTAAAGACGAGCACTCATCGGCACAAGGACAGCTTCTTCCCCGCTGCCATCAGATTCCTGAATAATCAATGAACCAAACACACTGCCTGATGTTTTTGTGCACTGTTATTATTATTTTATTTTTTATAGTAATGTCGTAAAATGTTTCCACTATGATTCTAATGAAAAACCCAAATTTCATGACTTGTTCTTGACAATAAATCCTGATTATTATTCTGATTATGATATGAAATCCATGTGCTTAGTCATTAAGAACTTCAACAGCAGATAACTCTGTAAGGCCAGTGGCAAAACAATAGGGAGGCCATACAGAGATGCTGGAGGAAATCAAGGAAATCAAGTGATATGTAATTACACCACTAGGTCACCAGGGGTCTCCCCGGTGACCCCAGTCCAGAGCTACAGGACTGCTTTATCTACAAGGTCACCGGGATGACCCCTGGTGACCTAGTGGTGTAATTACATATCACCACATTATCCATGGATAAAGAATGGTCGGTCAACCTATCGGGTCAGGACCCTTCATCTAAACTAAAATAGGAAGAGGAGATATCAAGTGTATCTAGGGTAAAAAAAAAATTGGGGAGGAGCTGAAAATATTTTCGAACGGAAAATAGGAGAGGTGGAGAGACAGGACGAGGGAGAGACGACTGGGGAGCAAGGGGGAAAAGTTAGAGAGAATGTTAAGAACAGGAGAAGTTAAACCAGATGGGGGTGGGGAGGTGGGTTCCTAAAATTGGAAAAAAATTGATGTCCTTCCCATGGTTTAAATCTGTCCAGGAGAGATGTGATGTGTGGTTCCTGAGGTTAAAGTTATAGCCTCACCCTGGCCATGAATGAGATCGAGGACAGATGTGGGAATGGTGAGTGGAATTAAAATGGTTGCTGCAGGAAATTCAAGCTTAGAACCATAGAAGGCAAAGTAGCACAGTTAGCGTAGTGGTTAGTTCAATGCTATTGCATCACCAGTGTCACAGGTTCGAGTCTGTCGCTCTTTGTAAGGACTTTTTATGTTGTCCCGTGTTACTCCAGGGGCTCTGAAGACGTATGGGGTTAGTTGATTAATTGGTCACATTGGTGGATTTGGGCCACAAGGATTTGTGGGCCAAAAAGGCCAGTTACTGTGCTGTATATCAACATTTTTTTTAAATTAAAAATTTGAAATTTGGCGCAACCCACAAACAACTATATTTTAAATTTGGAGGAGTGACACAGAGTAGATTAGGTTAGATGATGCGAGGGGAATGCTCTGCATTGCCTGGATGATCTGTTTATGGCCCTGGTAAGTGGAAAGCCTTCAAAGGAGAAATTTTGAGAGCACAAAGTTTATATGTTCCCTTCAGGATTAAAGGTAGAATTATTCAAGTGTCCTATTACATGAAATTTATTTTTGCCTACTGCAAAGCAGACAGATACGCCACCAGCTGGAATTGCCTAGGTGCCTCTTATATTTCATACATTCAGCGAAAGAGAAGCAAAAGTGAGTCCCCTCAGAGTCACCGAGTGTCCGTAGATTCACCTCCAGTGCTTCCGCAGCCTCCACAGCCACCCAGAGTCCAGTCCAGGCCATTGGCAAGACAAGCGCCAGATCCTCACACAGTCAGGGGCCCTTTGACATCCTCAGCACCTCCTCGCATCCAAGTTCTGATATCTGGTAACCCCTCCGGCCAGTTGGAGTCAGTCTTCAGCAGTCCGCAGCCCAGCACGAGTCTCCTGACAGCAGTCTCCAGCAGCCCACAGCTTTTGTGGGTTCCTCGCCTCAAGTTGTCAGCAGCCCGCCGCAGAGCCCCCTCACTGGTCCACCTCCGTTGCCACAGTACCATGAGTCTTCTCTTCCATTTCTCCTTCTCAGGCAGGGGGTTTGTCTTCCCATTTTCTGGTGCCCTGCTCCAATCCTCTGCTTCCCCAGAGTCTGGAGTCTCCCATGACTGCTGTTGACTAATAGGCACTCTCATCTTTGGCGCAGACCCCACGGTCACAGGATCTTAAATAAAACCACCGTTGGCTCCCTCAATGGGGCGTTCAAAGCCCGTGTGGAGCTGACAGCAGTCCACTTGGTGGCTGGACCCGGCAGGAACACAACATCTTCGCTCGCTCACTCCCCGCAGGTCTGCATCAGTGGCAGTGCTGCTACTACTGCGATTCTGGCAACACCGCCATCTTTTCTATGAATTAACTGGCTAAGGGAGCCTTGGCTCTCAAGGAATATTGGGGATCTAGTTAAGAAGGTGTATTGTAGGTATAGTCAACGAGGAGCAAATGAGGAGTATAAAAAATGTAAGAAGGAAATTAGGAAGACGTGAAGTTGCTTTGGCAGAAAATGTGAAGCAAAATCCTGAGGATAGTAAGAAAGTAAGGGACAAAACTGGTCCCCTTGAAGATCAGAGTGATTGACTCTATATGGAGCCAGAAGAGATGGGGGAGATCTTAAATGGTTTTTTGGCATCAGTATTTACTCAGGATACTGGCACCAGGTCTAGGGAAGTAACGAAGACAAGTAGTGAGGTTATAGAACCTTTATAGATTATAGAAGAAGAGGTGCTTGTTATCTTAAAGCAAATAAAGGTAGGTAAATCCCCATGGGCTGACAAGATATTCCCCAGACCTTTATTTATTTATTTATTTATTTATTTTTTATTTTTTATTTTTCACACCATAAATCACATTAGCCATGATATACACTTTTTCTTTTTCACACATATACAGTGACTTTTTCTCCCCCCCCCCTTCCTCCTCCCAAGCCACCCCCCCACCCCCCCCTCTCATCCATTTTAGGTATACAATCTAGGTTGCATTAAGCCAGTCAGACAATGTTGTCATTCAACAAAAATACACCAGAAATTCTACTGAGTCCATTCTTTTCTTCTCTTCTCCTTCCATCAACTTAGGTAATGTTTGTTCCCGGTAGGTTTTCGCTATTGTATTTAATGTAAGGCTCCCATACTTGTTTGAATATTTCAATATTATTTCTTAAACTATATGTTATTTTTTCTAATGGAATACATTTATTCATTTCTATATACCATTGTTGTATTTTCAAATTATCTTCCAATTTCCAGGTTGACATAATACATTTTTTTGCTACGGCTAGGGCTATCTTAACAAATCTTTTTTGTGCATCTTCCAAGTCAATTCCAAATTCTTTATTTTTTATGTTACTTAGGAGAAAGATCTCTGGATTCTTTGGTATATTGTTTTCTGTTATTTTATTTAATATCTGATTGAGATCATCCCAAAATTTTTCTACTCTCTCACATGTCCAGATTGCATGAATTGTTGTTCCCCTTTCTTTTTTACATCGAAAACATCTATCAGATACTGTTGGGTCCCATTTATTTAACTTTTGCGGTGTAATGTATAGTCTGTGTAACCAATTATATTGTATCATACGCAGCCTCGTATTTATTGTATTTCTCATCGTTCCAGAACATAATTTCTCCCATATTTCCTTTTTTATCTTTATATTTAAATCTTGTTCCCATTTTTGTTTAGTTTTACCATTTGTTTCCTCATTCTCCTTTTCTTGCAGTTTAATATACATATTTGTTATAAATCTTTTGATTAACATTGTATCTGTAATCACATATTCAAGGTTACTTCCCTCTGGTAAACTCAAATTTCTTCCTAATTTATCTTTCAAGTAGGATCTCAGTTGGTAATATGCCAGCGCTGTATCTCCAGTTATATTGTACTTAACTCTCATTTGTTCAAAGGATAAGAATCTACTTCCTGAAAAACAATTTTCTATTCTTTTAATCCATTTTTTTTCCCATTTTCTAAAGGAAAGGTTGTCTATTGTAAAAGGGAGTAGCTTATTTTGCGTCAATATTAGTTTTGGTAATTGATAATTTGTTTTATTTCTTTCTACATGAATCTTCTTCCATATATTGAGGAGATGGTGTAATACTGGAGAAGTTCTATGTTGTACCAATTTTTTGTCCCATTTATATAATATGTGTTCAGGTATCTTTTCCCCTATTTTATCTAATTCTAATCTCATCCAGTCTGGTTTTTCCCTTGTTTGATAAAAATCTGATAGGTACCTTAATTGTGTGGCTCTATAATAATTTTTGAAGTTTGGCAATTGTAAGCCTCCTTGTTTATACCATTCTGTTAATTTATCTAGTGCTATCCTCGGTTTCCTCCCTCTCCATAAAAATTTCCTTATTATTTTCTTTAACTCTTTGAAGAATTTTTCTCTCAGTTGTATTGGCAATGCCTGAAATAAGTATAGTATCCTTGGAAAAATGTTCATTTTAATACAGTTTATCATTCCTATCAGTGTTAGTGGTAGCTCTTTCCAATGCTCTAAATCGCCCTGTAATTTTTTCATTAGTGGATTATAATTGAGTTTATATAATTGGCCTAGATTTTTGTTTATTTGTACACCTAGGTATCTTATTGCCTGCATTTGCCATCTGAATGGGGATTCCTTCTTAAATTTTGAGAAATCCGCGTTATTCATAGGCATTGCTTCACTTTTATTTACGTTTATCTTGTATCCCGACACTTCTCCATATTCCTTCAATTTCTTATATAGTTCTTTTATTGATAGTTCTGGTTCTGTTAAGTACACTATCACATCATCCGCAAATAGACTGATTTTATATTCCCTGTCTTTTATTTTTATTCCTTTTATATTATTATCTATTCTTATCGATTCTGCTAGTGGTTCTATAGCTAGCGCAAACAATAATGGTGATAGTGGACATCCCTGCCGCGTTGACCTGCTTAAGTTAAATTGCTTTGATACATGTCCATTTACTGTCACTTTCGCTAATGGTCCCTTATATAATGCTTTAATCCAATTAATATACTTCTCCGGTAAACTGAATTTTTGCAATACTTTGAACAAATAATTCCATTCTACTCTGTCGAAGGCCTTCTCTGCGTCTAAAGCAACTGCTACTGCAGGTGCTTTATTTCCTTCTACTGCATGAATTAAGTTAATAAATTTACAAATATTGTCTGTTGTGCGTCTTTTTTTGATAAATCCAGTTTGGTCTAAATTTACCATTTTCGGTACCTGTTCTGCTAATCTGTTTGCTAATAGTTTAGCTATTATCTTATAATCTGTGTTTAGCAAAGATATTGGTCTATATGACGCTGGTGAGACTGGATCTTTCCCTTGTTTTAGTATCACTGTAATTATTGCTGTTTTACATGAATCTGGTAAGTTTTGTGTCTCATCAATCTGGTTGATTACATCCAGGAGGGGCGGTATTAATAGGTCTTTAAATGTTTTGTAGAATTCTATTGGGAGTCCATCCTCTCCTGGTGTCTTATTATTTGGTAATTTTTTTATTATCTCTTGTATTTCTACTGTTCCAAATGGTTCTGTTAATTTATTTTGTTCCTCTATTTGTAGTTCAATTTTAGTCAAAAATTCATCTATTTTCCCTTCTTTCCCTTCGTTTTCAGTTCGGTATAATTGTTCATAGAATTCTCTGAAGTTTTCCTTAATTTCTTTTGGATTATATGTAATTTGTTTGTCTTTTTTCCTTGTTGCCAATACCATTTTCTTAGTTTGCTCTGTCTTAAGCTGCCATGCTAAGATTTTGTGTGTTTTTTCACCTAGTTCATAATATTTCTGTATTGTCTTCATTATATTCTTCTCCACCTTATATGTTTGTAATGTTTCATATTTTATTTTTTTATCCGCCAATTCTCTTCTTTTGGTTGTATCTTCCTTTATTGCTAATTTTTTTTCTATGTTTACTATTTCCCTTTCCAACTGCTCTGTTTCCTGATTGTAGTCCTTCTTCATCTTGGTTGCATAACTTATTATTTGTCCTCTAATGAATGCTTTCATTGCGTCCCATAGTATAAACTTATCTTCCACTGATTCCGTAATTACTTCAAAATACATTTTTAATTGTTTTTCAATAAATTCTCTGAAATCCTGTCTTTTAAGTAGCATGGGGTTTAATCTCCATCTATACATTCTTGGAGGGATGTCCTCTAGCTTTACTGTCAGTATTAAGGGTGAATGGTCCGATAGCATTCTCGCTTTATATTCTGTTTTTCTTACTCTATCCTGCATACTAGCTGATAACAAAAATAGGTCTATTCTTGAGTATGTTTTATGTCTAGTCGAGTAGTATGAGTATTCCTTTTCTTTTGGGTTTTGTTTCCTCCATATGTGCACAAGTTTCATTTCTTGCATTGATTTAATTATAAATTTGGTTACTTTGTTCTTCCTGTTAATTTTTTTCCCCCGTTTTATCCATATTTGGATCCAAATTCAGATTGAAATCCCCTCCTATTAGTATGTTCCCTTGCGTATTAGCTACCTTCAAAAAGATATCTTGCATAAACTTTTGATCTTCTTCGTTAGGTGAATATATATTAAGTAGATTCCAAAGCTCCGAATATATCTGACATTTTATCATAACATATCTCCCTGCTGGATCTATTATTTCCTCTTCTATTTTAAATGGCACATTTTTGCTAATTAATATAGCCACTCCTCTTGCTTTTGAATTATACGATGCTGCTGTTACATGTCCTACCCAATCTCTCTTTAATTTCTTGTGCTCCAATTCAGTTAAGTGTGTTTCTTGGACAAATGCTATATCTATTTTTTCCTTTTTCAGTAAATTTAGTAGTTTCTTCCTTTTAATTTGGTTATGTATTCCATTAATATTTAAAGTCATATAGTTCAGCGTAGCCATTTTATATTTTGTTTATCTTCTCTTTCCGTTTTTCCATCATTACCTTTCCTCCTTTTCCATTTCTGTTTTCTTATTTTCAACTCTTTACCAGACAACATTCCTACAACATCCAACATTTTCCTTATTCTCCTATTTCTATCTTCTTTATCCTCAATCTCCCCTTCCCCTCCTGAGTTGTCCTTTATCCCTTGTCGGACAACCACATCTCCCCTCTCCATTTGGATTTGCGAATCCACTCGCAAGCGTCAACTGATTTTGCAGTGACCGCTCTTTTCCCCCACCCAGCCCCCCCCAGAAAAGATTTCACTTTTCATATGTCACAAAGGTCACTCTTTTAATTCCCTCCTTATTCTCTCTATTCCATTACCTTCCCTTATTAATTCTTGTCTATACTATCTATGTTTTCCTCTAATTACAGATACTTTCACGAATGCCCATTGTCTCTATTCACTCTTATACCTCTTTACCCGCATACATATCAATCGTGGTCATTTTTACCCTCATTACCCGTCTTCATCCCTCAGTCTATTTTTGTCTTTACCCACATACTTATCAATCGTGATCATTTTTACTCTCATTACCCGTCTTCATCTCTCAGTCTATTTTTGTAATTGTTCTGCAAATTTTCGTGCTTCTTCTGGATCCGAGAACAGTCTGTTTTGTTGTCCTGGAATAAATATTTTCAATACCGCAGAATGCTTCAGTATAAATTTATACCCTTTCTTCCATAAAATCGCCTTTGCTGTATTGAACTCTTTTCTCTTCTTTTGGAGTTCAAAACTTATATCTGGATAAATGAAGATTTTTTGCCATTTATACTCCAGTGGTTTGTTGCCCTTTCTTACTTTTTCCATTGTCTTCTCCAGTACCTTTTCTCTTGTAGTATATCTTAGGAATTTTACTACAATAGATCTTGGTTTTTGTTGTGGTTGTGGTTTAGAGGCCTATGTGCCCTTTCTATTTCCATTTCTTGCTGTAGTTCTGGACATCCTAGGGTCTTAGGGATCCACTCTTTTATATACTCCCTCATATTCTTGCCTTCTTCATCTTCCTTAAGGCCCACTATCTTTATGTTATTTCTTCTGTTATAATTTTCCATTATATCTATTTTTTGAGCTAGTAGTTCTTGTGTCTCTTTAGTTTTTTTTATTAGATTCCTCCAATTTCTTTTTTAAGTCTTCTACCTCCATTTCTGCTGCTACTGCCAGTTCTTCCATCTTGTCCATTTTTTTCCCCATTTCTGTTAAGGTCATATCTATTTTATTCACTTTCTCTTCTGTGTTGTTTATTCTTCTTCTTAAATCATTGAATTCCTGTGTTTGCCATTCTTTAAATGACTCCATGTATCCTCTAACAAGAGCAAGTATATCCTTTACCTTGCCTTTCCCTTCATCTATTTCACTGTATTCTTCCTCTTCTTCTTCCTCTGGGTTGGCCATCTGTTGTTTCTTTGTTGCCCTTTCCTTCTCTTCTTTCTTGTTTTCATTGTTTTCTGTGGTCTCTTCTTGCTGCAGGTGTTCTGCAGCTGTCGTTGCCGGCTGTGGAGATCGACTCCCCAGCTGGTCCCCCCTCCCGTCGGTGTGTTTTTTTTCATGCGCGGTTGCGCACTTTTACTCGGCTCTGTGAGCCATTGTTGTAGTTCTTTTTCTACCGACCTGAGGTAGCAGGCTCCTCTCTCCACAGCGGGCCTCTTCGGACAGGTAAGGCCTTCACCTTTTTCCTCCGTTGTTTTCTCTTCCTCTCTTCTTACCGTTGATTTTGATTTTTCTTCTTTTGTCTCCATCTTCTTTCCACCTTTATACTCACTTTTCTTTAACTTTTATTTCTGTGCCTTTGTATTTTCTCTTGTTTTTCCTGACTTTTCTGGAGAGGGCTGGAGTTCTCCGTCCGGCCACTACTCCATCACGTGACTCCTCCCTCATATTCCCCAGACCTTGAGGGAGGCTAGTATAGAAATTACAGGAGCACCTGCAGAAATGTTTAAAATATCCTTAAGGTGCGAGAGGATAGCTCACACTGTTTTAAAAAAGGCTCCAAAAGTTACATCGGAAATTATAGGCCAGTGAGCCTGTATGGTGAGGATTATGGAGGGTCATGTGACCTGAGATTGGATGTGACATCATCTACCAATCAAGGGTTAGATATGCCCACTTGTGATTTGTTGCAGATGACATGCAACTGGTCCCCTGTGTGTGTCAATCAATTGTTAGATTGGCCCACAGGTGAAGCTGATGCCCATTTGGTCCAAGCGGGTCATGTGAACAGCAGGCCTGCATTGAAAAACAATGTATTGAGCCTGTTTGCTCTTTTTTTTCTGCTGTCTGGAGACCAGTATTGAAATCAAGGCTGCTGGCCATTGGCGAGCACTGGAGGGCTGACTGCAATTGGCCCTCCTGGATCCCATGCTATGGTTGATGCTGGAAACCAGGTTCATTTGACATACTTGTTAGTTGAAATTGATTTATTGTTTATTGGTGTGCTATGCCTGTGGGTGGATGGGTATTGTGTGTATATAAGCCTTGCATTCCTAGTTGGGAGTTTAGAATGTTTAGCAGCTATTTACTTGCATCCGATGTGTAGTTGTGTATTATTGTGTATATAGTGTGTGAGAGAGTCTGCCCTTTTGTGAATTCCCTGGTGCATAAAGACGACTGTTTGTTGATCATGTGTCCAGCCTTGATTCTCTTTGAACCCATTGAACCTATTTTGAACACAGGTGCTGTAGGATTAGAGGATAGCTCACAAAGCATAGAACACTACAGCACAATATAGGGCCTTTGGTCCTTGATGTTCTGCCAACCCATATTTTCCTTTTAAAAAACACTACTAAACCCTCACTACCTTGTAACCCCCCTATTTTTATTCTATTCATATGCCTAATAATCTTTTAAATGCCCTTAATGTTTCAGCCTCCACCATCCCTGGCAAGGATTTCCAGGCACCCACAACTCTATCCATTTATTTTTAAAAATCTTATCCCAGTCTCCACTAAACTTCCCTCACGTCACTTTGTACATATGTCCTCTGGTGTTTGCTATTCCTGCCCTGATAAACAGATGCTGGTAGTCCACCTTATCTAGGCCTCTCATAATCTTGTTGATCTCTATTACGTCTCCTCTCATCCTACGGTCACAAGAGGAAAGTCCCAGTTCAGCTTGCCTTGCCTCATAAGACTTATTTTCCAATCCAGGTATCATCCTGGTAAACCATATTTGCCATTCTCCAATCCTCCAGCACCATCCCTGTGGCCAAAGAGGACTGAAAGGTTATAGCTACTGCTCCAGTTATTTCTTTCCTCACTTCTCACAACAGCCGGGGAATATTGCATCAGGCCCCAGTGATTTATCAATATTGATGTTTTTAAGACAGTCCAACACTTCCTCTTCCTTAATCGCCACATTGTCCACCAACAGGCCTGTTCTATTCTGACCTCACCCTGATCAAGGTCCTTTACTCTTGTGAATACTGAGGCAAAGTATCCATTTAGGACCTCTCCAACCTCCGCTGCTTCTAGGCACATGTTGCCTCCTTTATCCTTTAGCAGTCATCCTTCTATTCTTCACATACACATAGACTCCTAAGTTCTTTCTTAAGCTCCTTCCTGGCTCCCATAATCTTCTCATGAGCCCTTCCAATTTCCTGCTTCGGAAATCTAGTGTATGCTTCCTTCTTCCTCTTGACGAGCTGCCTGACCTGCTTCGTCAACCTTTTCCAGTGGGACAAACCTATCCTAAATCCAGCACAAATGGTCCCTTAACTTCCTCCACATTAGTTCTGTGCTTTCATCCTTGAGCATCTGTTTCCAATTTACTCTCATCCTATCATAATTATCCCTTGCCCATATAAACACTTTCCCATTTTGTCTGCTTTTATCCTTATCCATAGCTATGCTAAAGGTTAGGGAGTGGTGGTCACTCTTACCAAAATGTTCCCCTACGGAGTGAGCTGTCATCTGACCAGGTTCAATATCCAGAATTAGATCCAGCATGGCCTCTACTCACATTGGCTGGTCCATGAACAGTGTCAGAAATCCTTGAACACACCTGACAAATTCAGCCCCATCTATTGGTCTTGAAGTCAGAAAGTTCTGGTCAATATTATGGAATTGCAACTTTATTTCCTGCACCATTCCAAAATCTGCCTGCTCATCTGCTCTTCAGTGTCCCAAGGGTCTATTTGGGGGCCGATAAGCTACTCCTAGTACAGTGGTACCTCCTTTCCTATTTCTGACTTCCACCAACACTCAGTGGACATCCCCTTTGCAGCATCCTCCTTTTCTATAGCCATGATCACTGACCAGCAATGCTACTCCCCACACCCATCCCTCCCATCTTATACATTTGAAATGCCTAAACACTGGAATCTGTATCAGCCAATCCTGCCCTTCCTTCAGCCAATCCTGCCCTTCCTTCAGCCAATCCTGCCCTTCCTTCAGCCAATCCTGCCCTTCCTTCAGCCAATCCTGCCCTTCCTTCAGCCAATCCTGCCCTTCCTTCAGCCAATCCTGCCCTTCCTTCAGCCAATCCTGCCCTTCCTTCAGCCAATCCTGCCCTTCCTTCAGCCAATCCTGCCCTTCCTTCAGCCAATCCTGCCCTTCCTTCAGCCAATCCTGCCCTTCCTTCAGCCAATCCTGCCCTTCCTTCAGCCAATCCTGCCCTTCCTTCAGCCAATCCTGCCCTTCCTTCAGCCAATCCTGCCCTTCCTTCAGCCAATCCTGCCCTTCCTTCTGCCAATCCTGCCCTTCCTTCTGCCAATCCTGCCCTTCCTTCTGCCAATCCTGCCCTTCCTTCTGCCAATCCTGCCCTTCCTTCTGCCAATCCTGCCCTTCCTTCTGCCAATCCTGCCCTTCCTTCTGCCAATCCTGCCCTTCCTTCTGCCAATCCTGCCCTTCCTTCTGCCAATCCTGCCCTTCCTTCTGCCAATCCTGCCCTTCCTTCTGCCAATCCTGCCCTTCCTTCTGCCAATCCTGCCCTTCCTTCTGCCAATCCTGCCCTTCCTTCTGCCAATCCTGCCCTTCCTTCTGCCAATCCTGCCCTTCCTTCTGCCAAGTCTCTGTAACAGCTACAACATCATGTTCTGTTGTTTATAAAAGGCTCCAAAAGTAATGTAGGAAATCATAGGCTGATGACCCTGACGTTAGTAGTAGGTCAATTATTGGAAGGTGTTCTAAGAGATTAAATATACAAGTAGATTGATAGACAGGGATTGATTAGGTATTATCAACATGGCTTTGTGCATGGTAGTGGTATTTAACCAGTCTTAGAGTTTTTCAAGGAAGTTACCAAGAAAATTGATGAAGGAAAGGCTGTGGATGTTGTCTGCATCGACTTTAATAATATTGAACATGGGAGATTAGTCAGGAAGGTTCAAATGCTCAGTATTCATGGAAAGGTAAGCAACTGGATTTGACATTTGGAACACAGGTGATGCCAGAGAATGGTAGTGGATGATTGCTTCTCAGACTGGAGGCTCATGACTAGTGGTGTGCCTCAGTGATCAGTGCTTGGACCATTTTTGCTTCTCATCTACTATATATCAATGATCTGGATGATAATGTAGTAAATTGGATCAACAATTTTGCAGGCGACATTAAGTTTGGAGGTGTTGTGGACAGCGAGGAAGGCTTTCAAAGTTTGCAGAGGGATGTGGACCAGCTGGAATAATGGGCTGAAATATGCCAGATGGAATTTAATGGAGACAGTGTGTGGTTTTGCATTTTGGAAGGACATATACTGTCGATGTTAGGGCACTGAGGAGTGCAGTAGAACAGAGATATCTGGGAATACAGACATATAATTCCATGTAAGTGGTGTCACTGGTAAATAGGGTTGTAAAGAGAGCTTTTGGCTTATTGGCCTTCATAAATCAAAGAGAAGAGGAGGGTTGTGATTTTATTTTAAAGTTGTACAAGACATTGCTAAGGCCAAATTTGGAATATTGGGAGCAGTTTTGATCACCTAACTACTGGAAAGATACCAATAAGATAGAAAGAATGCCAGGACTTCAGGAACTGAGTTACAGGGCAAGATTAAACAGTTTAGGACTTTATTCCCTGGCATGTTGAAGAATAAGGAAAGATTTGATAATAGTATACAAAATAGAGGGGTACAGACAGAATAAATGCAACTAGGCTTTTTCCACTGAGGTTAAATGAGATACAAACCAGAGAACACGGGTTAACGGTGAAATGGGATAAGTTTAGGGGAACATTAGCAGGAACTTCTTCACACAGAGGGTAGTGGGAGTGTGGAATGGGCTGCCAGGTGAAGTGGTGAATGCAGGCTCACTTTTATTATTTAAGAGGAATTTGGACAGGTACTTGGATGGGAGGGATATGGAGGTCTATGGACTGTGTGCAGGCAGTAGGACTAAGCAGAATAATAGCTCACCACAGACTAGAACAGCTGAAGGGGCTGTTCTGTGCTGTCATTTTCTATGAATCTGTGGACCTATGAATGGAAGTGATGGAGCAAGTGGAGAGTGTGGGGAAATGCAAGGGCAAGTTTTGCACTTACTGCAATCACTGCTTCCTTCTGCGTCATAATGTATAAAATAATAATCATCATGTGTGCATTTCATAATATAACAATGAATGCTGGAACTTTAACTATTTCTATTACTGTAGAGAGTGGTCCAACTCTTCAGACTTTGAACTCTTGTTATTAGATATACTGACAAGGTTCAATGTTTTCAATGTAAAAACTTATTTGACATCAATGTAGTTGCTTCAGTCCAATCTTTTCTGGATAAAGTTAAAATCAGGAGCGCACAGTATATAGGAAAATATGCAATGGCTCAACTTAGCAATGTTAACTTAAGAACAGCTCATATTCTGTGTTTTTCTAGGAGTTCAACATGGAATTACTAGTATTTCTCAGTATGAATTCTTATTATTTTAGAGGTACAACTGTGATCTTGCTGTGTCACCAAGGGATCTGGCTTTGACTCTCTAGCATTTACACTGGGAAGTCTCATGAATTGCTCTCTTCAGCCCATTCACTTGAATAGAGATGGTCAGGCTGAAAATACTGCATTTTATTCATTTTTTTCATGGATGTTTACATGTTTCCAAATGCCAGAGACATTTATAAACATTAAAAACTTGACAGCATTGACAGGCAGTAAAGTTGTGTGGTGGGATTAAGCTGAGGGCTTTTCCAGCTTTGGAAAACTCTGAGAAGAATTTTGTAGATGAAGTTGCTCTGGTCCACAGACGTCACTCGACAATGTACTCTGGGACTTTCCATTTTGGTCTACGTGGGGCATGAGTCTGGAGCAACCGGGGACATGAGCGTCATTCAGAAACCTCATCATCCCCACAGTAGATCACGTTTATGATTCTTCCCTAGTGATGAATGATAAATGTTGCTCTTCCCATGGCAATCATGGCCCATATATAAATGTTTAGAAAATTGCTTGATTAAGAGGTGTGTGTGTGTGTGTGTGTGTGTGTGTGTGTGTGTGTGTGTGTGTGTGTGTGTGTGTGTGTGTGTGTGTGTGTGTGTGTAGGAAAAGGTGTATCAGTTAGAATTGGAAAATTTTGATCAGCTTCCTTTTGACCAGCTGATGCCTTTTGGTTATGTGCGCTAACATCTGAAGAACAATGACAAACAGCATTTGAGAGGGTAGGATTCAATTTTCCAAGACCCTTTTAAATGCCACTGCATATGGTCCAAATCCCAGTTTGCACCTCAAAGAGCCATTGCTTCCTTTATCCTGATACCTCTGCAAAAGAGTGATCTCTAGGCTATAAAAGCATGTGATTTATTTTTTAACAATAAAACTTTTCATAGAAATTCCTTTTTATAATTTATTTTGACTCTCATGACCACAGCAGACATTTGATTAAAACCTTTGACCTTATTTAGTAAGTGGCTACTTACTCTTTCACTTACATTGAGTATTATATTAAAATGACTTGAACTGTTTATTGTCACAGGTTGAAGCTGCAATGAAAGTCTCTGTACTACATGCTATCCAGCCAAGTCAACCTATAAATAAGAACAATAGGGATTGCAAAATAAAATAAAACAAAAGTGTTACGTGAAAAGAGTTTAGTTAAAAACAATGAAGGGCAGTATCATTTTGCTCAAGAGGTTATGAACAGTTTGATTACAGTGAGAAGGTGGTTCATTTTTCGAATGTGAGGGGGATGAAGGGCATGTGATTGGTACGCAGTGGGGTCTTTTAACATTCTAGTTGCTTTGCTGAGAAGCGCAGATGGAGTCGATGAAGGCCTATCTGGTTTATATGATGGCCTGAGCTGTGTCTCCAGAATTTGTTGTGGTCTTCAGCAGACCAGTTCCTGTACCAAGCTGAGATGTATCTGGACAGAATGTTTCTATAGCCCCTTCCACACTTGCGTCCCACTAAATTGGCCATTCAGTGTCCTGGGATAGGAATGGGGATTTGGATTTTCAGGCTTGACACTCCTAACTGGGACACTGAATGCATTCACACTTGCAAGGAGCCATCCCCAGGGTTAGGATTGTTTTACCTTCTACTGGTAGAACATCATGACACATTGAGCGATGGTGGACCTGCCCTGATCAATGTATTATTATCTTGTATTTGAACAAAATTAATCATGCATAATTATAACATAATTAAGCTTTATGAGCCCTTCAGCCCCGGTTGTCGTTGCTGTGCCGACCTATATAAATCTTTATAAGGGACTGTGGGAAAGTGCGAGCAATAAATAACAATAGCTAACAATTTTTAAGCAGGGAGGGAAAATTGGTAGTGCTAGCTCTCAAATTATATAGGGTGGGAAGGTTTTTAGTGCTGTAGCGCACAATTTATATAGTGTGGGTAAGTTGGTAGCACTATCACGTACAATTTATAAATACCGTGGGAAAAAGTGATGGCGGACATGCCCTCCCAAAATTCCATGCGGCAGAGAAAGGGCTGTATGCCCAGCTGCATGCATGGAGCATTTGTAGAGGGGTTTCTCTGCCGTGCAACGTTCTGGGAAGTCAGGTTCACCATTGCTTTTTTTCCCCAGTCTTTATAAATTGTACGTCATAGCACTACCAATTTTCCCATGCTGTTTAAAAATTGTCTTCTATTGCTATTTATCGCTGTTTATTGCTATTTATTTCCTCTTTCCCCCCCACTGCAACTTTCCCATGGCAAAGTTTATACCTCCATTTTAATCTTTTCTTCCTGCACTCATGCAAAAACTTGAATCATTTCAATCCCACAATGCAATTACCAATTTCACACTTGCCTGATTGCAACACCGGGGATTGTACTAGGAGTTGAGGCTGGCAACCCCCGGCGTGAGATGACATCATCTGATGCCGGCATTGAGCTGATTTTGCTTTCATACTTGGCACTTTGAAGGCCAATCGGCATTTGTTTCCTGGGATCACTTGCAAGTGTGAAAGGGGCTAATGATGTATCAATAAAATGTGGTAAGAGACGGTCGGGACAGCTTTGTGTCTTCAAAGAAAGTAAAGTAATTGGTGGAGCTTCTGGTTTCATCTATGTGGCTGGACCATTTCAGATTTTTGTGATATTTGCACTTGAAAATTCTTACTAAAATCTATCATATTTTTGATCATTTTCAACAATACTTCATGCTTTAGTCATTTCTGATAAAGTCTACTATTTTAATATTTAATATTTTAAATATTTGAGTAGCCATCATTAATGGGGAAGAACTAACTAAAAGTATTCCTTATTTTGTGTTGGACTGATGATATCCATAATTATGATTGCAATGTGTTGGCACTTTATTGAAAAATCATGATTCTGCTGTTTGCTATTCTGCTACTGTTGTATTCGTAGATTTCTGATTCACTCTTAGGGCGGTTGTTTCTCTGAGCTAATGTATATTTTGGGCCTCCAACAGAACTGCTTGGTGGAAAGTAATTTGAGAACTGTGAGATACCACGTGCGAGTTAATAAAAAAGAGGCAGGAATGCAAACATAAAATTGGAGTATCTGACATGAATTTACTGGCTGAGTATTAATGTTTTTTTCAGAATTATTGCAAATTGTATCATTCAAAGACATTAAAAGAAGCCTGTGATCTCGCATCTTGAAAGCACACAATTCTTTAGTCATTATTCTAAGTTTACTGCTCTCTGATGGATGAATAATGTGATACTGGGCCGGCTTTGTTTCTGATTAATTCAAAGCCAATCATCCTGCATTATGACTTCAAGGTGAATGAAGCTGAACTGTCTTAATTGATCACTCCACAAAATTTCCAGTTATTTTATTGCTTGGAAAATAGATTGTGATATAGCATAAAGCAATTGGAAAGAAGAAGGTGTTTTTTTATTGTAAGCATTTGACAAGTTCGGGTACATTATGTGAATTTGTGCTTCTGACACTGGGCACACATCAGAAATTTTTGGCAGAGATCAGCTGAAACCCAATCGACTCTTCTGGGACTTCCTGTTCTCACTGACCTCTGCAACAAAATACATGCTTACTATCAGCCCTTTGACATTCATGCAGTGATTGTTCTTTGGTGCTATTAAAAATATTGCAAGGGATAATAGCAAAAGGTGTTACAAAATAATGATGGTCAGAAGGGATTATGATGGCTGTAGTTAAATGGCAGAAGTGTTCAGTCAATTTTTTTAAAAATCGTGAACCATGTAACCATTTACGGAGCGGAAACAGGCCGTGTTGGCCTTTCGAGTCCATACAAGTTCACTGATTTTATGCGCCCTCTTCAGGCATTGGTGATTTTAAGTGTAGTGTATCTTTGAGAATTTTAACATCTATCCATAGGTTCTCTGTACTTTGGATGTGAAATCTCATATTAAAATATTCAAAAACATTGGCTGTGTGGGAGAAGCCAGTGAGTGGCCGTGGACAATTACTTCTCAGACTGGAGGCCTGTGACTAGTGGTGAATAAGGATAATATCTCACAGTTGGCATAGCAGTTAGCGCAACACCTTTACAGTGCCAGCAATTGGGACCTGGGTTCGAATCCTGTGCTGTCTGTAAGATGTTTGTACTTCTCTCTGGGTGGGTTTTCCTGGGGGCTCCAGTTTCCTCCCACCATTCAAAACATAATGGGGTTGTAGGTTAGATGGGTGTAAATTGGGCGGCGTGGATTCGTGGGCTGTAATCGTGCTGTATGTCGAAATTTAAATTTGTCTCTATGCTTGAATGCTCTTAAGATATTATGAGGAGGAAGCTGGTGAATTCAATGTAATTTTTAATAATTGCAACGGAATAAATGTTGGAACTTCTGGAAGAAAAATCCTTTGATGGTTTCCACCTGAGTATTTATTGAAATATGGGAGGTCATTACTGATCTATTGATCACGATTGTCCAAACCATTTTTGACTCTGAAATTTTGCATCGGAAATTGATTGAACTTCATTATTTGAGGAAATAAGTGAGAATTTGTCCAGTTGCATATCTATCATTTATTTTCTTCAGAAGGGTGCCAAGCAATATATAGTTTAAGTGAGAGTTACTGAAATCCGGTGAATTTAGTTCTGAGGTACTTGAATATGAAGACACTGCTGACTGCCTGACCACCATCCTTTTGTTCCTGTGCCAATATAGTTGCTCCAGAAAAGATTCCTGTTTGCCTGATCAATGCTGTTTTGACACCAGTAACCCTGAGCCTTGATTTGTTCAAGCAACAAGCCATCTGCTTGAAGAACTTAGTAAGTCAAGCAGCATCAATCAAGGGTTAACTTGTTGGGCCAGAGCCCTTCGTCAGGACAGAGAATGTAGAGCAGGCATAGCTGGTATAATGTGAATAGGGTGGGAAAGGTCAGTGGGGATTGGTGAACCAAGGGACGATGAAGGGTGGCAGTTATGGGGAAGCACTAGTCAAAAGCAGGAGGAAATAAGAGGTGAGCTAGGTTGTTCAGGGAGCTAAGTAGCAAGTTTTTTTTTTAAAAAACTACTTCCAGAGTTGTAATCTTAGGATTATCACTCATGCCATCTGCTAACGAGGCCAGAAACAGGAAGGTAATGCAGGAAGATGTGTGGCGAGGAGCTGGTTCAGGAGGGACAAATTCTGACATTTCCATCATTGAGTTCTCTTCTCCAGGAAGGGTGGGACCTGAACTGGAGAAGGGGAGCAGTATCCCCACAGAGAGGTTCACTGGTGCTACTTGAAAGAAGGGGCTGGGAACCTGGGCAGCAAGTAGAAGAGCTGAGAAGATGGAAGATGCTGGGACAAGGATAGGAAGGGACAGGTGAATGGTTATATTGAGACTGATGGGATGGTTGTTTATTTTCATGCAATGAGTATTTTGGGTGTACTGGTATGTTTTCCTCCACTGCAGAGCCTCTACCGACTACTGTAGATATGCGGCTGGCCCGCCACTAATGATTCATCCCCTAAGTCTCCTCTCCTTTTGCCCTGGCCATAAAGGTCGAGTTACCTTCCCCTTTCCGGCAGTCCTGTACCTGGATCTGGGCCAGCCAAAGTCTTGTGTGTATTAAAGCCTATTGTTCCTGAAGTCCATGACTCTGGGGTTATTGATAGTGCCTATCAATGGGTAAGGTATATGAATTTAGAGCCTTGAATTATGATATTGTGGTGAGTGTGTAGGCATAGCTTAAAGAGGGACAGAAGTGGCAGCTCAATGTTTCTGGGTTTTGTAGTTTTGGGAGAGAAGAGGTATAAGGGCAGAAGTGTAATTTTGCTCATCAGGGAGTGTGTTACAGGTGCACTCAGAGGACCTCATGGTGAGCTCACCTACTGAGGCAGTGAGGGTATAGATCAGAAATCAGAAAGGTCCAATCACTCTGATGGGGTGAAACTAATGGTCTCCCAATAACTTTGAGAAAGTAGAGGAACAGATATGTGGACGGATTTTCGAAAGTTGCAAAAGAAACAGGGTTGTCATAGTGGAAAACTTAAATGAACTGTCATTTGGTTGGCACAGACATTTGGGCTAAAAGATCTGTTCTTGTGCCATACTGTTCTGTGTGCTATACGAGTCATACAGGGTGAATTGGAGTGAAGTTCTAAGACAAAGGCTGTGTGCTCTTTCTGGTAAGAAGAGACGTGGGATAATGAGAGCTGTTGGGGAAGAGCTGTTGCCGGAGGACAGATAGCATCAGATTGAAGAATGGAGGGGACGTGTATGGGTGGAAAAGGATGGAGCCAGATAGGGTGGGGGATATTAATGGGTGAAGGTGGCTGGGTAAAGAATCAAAAATTAGTGGGGGAAGGGGAGAAATTAAATAGCTGGGAAGGAGAGAGAGAGAGAGAGAGAGAGAGAGAGAGAGAGAGAGAGAGAGAGAGAGAGAGAGAGAGAGAGAGAGAGAGAGGACTCGTTACCTGCAATTACATACTTCAATGTTCATTCGATTGGGCTGTAGACTGCCCAGATGGAATATGAGATGTTATTCCTCATGTTTATGCATGGCTTCCTTCTGGTAGTGGAACCAGACAAGGATGAACATGTCGGTGTGGGAATTGGAGGGAGAGCTGAAATACCAAGCAACCGGGAGCTCAGGATGGCCATTGTGGACAGCGTGCAGATGCTCTCAAGTGAAACACAGTCTGCAGACGATAAGATTGTAGTTAAAAATAAAGAAACGCTGGAGGAGCTCAGCAGGCCTCTCAGCATCCATGGAAGGTTGTTATTATTAGTGATGCTGTACATCCCATCCTCATTTTCCAGTATCTCTCCGCTACCCCCCCCCCCCCCCGCAACACCAATCCTGATGAAGGGCTCCAGTCCGAAATGTCAATAATTCTTTCTCCCACTGGTTCTGCCGTTTGGCCCGCTGAGTTCCTCCAGCAGTGAGCTTGTGCTCTAGATTCCAGCATCTGCAGTCTCTCGTGTGGCCCTCATGCAAGCTGTTCCCTTGGCTCCATTGGAAAAAAAAGTGAGAACAAGGATCAAAATCTTTGAGGAGGAGGGTTGCTGGCTGTGAGGGGCCAGTCAGACAAAGTTTTGCACAAGATTTGACCTAAAAACATTGCAAGGGTAGAGGCTCCCAGAGGATTAATTTGAATCATGGGAGAGTAGTGAAAAAGATTAAGATAAATTGAACAGTGACAAAATGACGTGTAATCCTTGGGTCAGTGAAGTTTGGGAAAGTGTGGTTGTCGAGAAATGTTCAGCACTTCCTCACCAGCCTCTAATGTTCTCTTCACATGAGAGAGAGAGAGAGAGAGAGAGAGACGTGGCCTGTTAGTTATGGATGGGGCGTGAGAGTTCAGGCTCCATTCAGACAGTGGCTGATGGCATTCTCATGTAGTTGAGAATTTTATCTTTCTACTTTAGTTCATTCTGAAAGCTATCTGGCTGAGGTCCTATCCCAGCTCCTCTGTATTGAACAAATGACGACTGATGTCACTGGACTGCATCG
Source organism: Narcine bancroftii (assembly GCF_036971445.1). Classification (NCBI taxonomy): domain Eukaryota; kingdom Metazoa; phylum Chordata; class Chondrichthyes; order Torpediniformes; family Narcinidae; genus Narcine; species Narcine bancroftii. The sequence continues at coordinate 457,450,883 of NC_091469.1, forward strand.
TGCACCATGGGAAGTGGTAGGTCTGTGACGCTGCACTCAGCGAATGCGCTGATCTGCGTCACTCCCCTCAGCTGCTGGGCTCCACATGGAATGCAGGCCAGCCTGGCCCAAGGTCACAACCTCAGTCCTTTCACTGGTCTTCAGACCCTGTAAAGTAGAAGGCAAAGAATTTTAAAAAAACATAAACAACAAATCAGCAAATGCAGGAAACATTCAGCAGGTTTCTTGCTTGAATTACTATTTCATTTTTAATATTTTTCAAGATTCCTTTATTGCCATATAGATAATCCATAAAATTTGATAACGTTTGCCTGCTGTTGAGACAGAGGCACCACTAGCCTGGCCACCCTCACCAATGAGAGAAAGAGAAGCAAAAGTGAGACCCTTCAGAGACGCTGAGTGTCCACGGATTTGCCCCCTGAGCTCCCCAGCCTCTGCAGCCACATGGCCTCCTGTCTCATCCAGAGATGAGCACTAGCTCAGCTCCAAACTTCTGAAATGGTCAAGAAGCTACTCATGCTCGCGGCCCTTCGGGGACCCTTCTCGCCATTGGCACTCTTATGCATCACGAGCCCGATATTTGTAAAATATCTTTGAATGTCAGAGAAATTTATTTCCTTGACTTCAGCCCAGTGTTTAATGCGATTATACCTCAGAGGCTGGTGGAGATGCTGGGGCTCTACACCCCTTTCTAACTCAATTCTGAACTTCCTAATGAAAAGACCATAGTCTGTCTGGATTGGCAGCAATCCAAGTCGAGCACTGTGGCGTCCGGGGGCAGTGGGCTCAGCCCACTCTTGTTAACGCTTCTGACTCGAAACTGCCACACCAATCCAGCTCGAACAGAGTCATTAAATTTGAAGATGACCCAACAGTTGTTGGCCTCAGCAGCCACCACGATGAGTCGCACTTCAGAGAAGAGGTGGAAAATATTGCAAAATGGTACGAGAGCAACAACATGGACAAGACGAAGGAGATGATCATAGACTTCTGGAGGACCAAGAACTTCCACACTCCACTGCACATCAATCACTTTGGAGTGGAGGGAGTACCGAGCACCAAGTTCCTCAGGGTCCACTGAAATAACAAATCTTGCACACAAATCAACTCGCTTGTCAGGAGAGTGTAACAATGACTGAATTTCTTGAGAAGACTAAGCCAGGCACCTTCATCCTCAGCAGCTCTATCAGGAGGGTCATGGACTGGCTGCAACACTGTGTAGCACAGCTCTATCGGGGGGGGGGGGGGGGCGGTCGTGGGCTGGCTGCATCACTGTGTAGCGCAGCTCTATCGGGGGGGGGGGGCGGTCGTGGGCTGGCTGCATCACCGTGCAGCACAGCTCTGTCAGGAGGGTCGTGGACCGGCTGCATCACCATGTAGCGCAGCTCTATCAGGAGGGTCGTGGGCCTGCTGCATCACCGTGTAGCGCAGCTCTATCGGGAGGGTCGTGGGCCGGCTGCATCACCGTGTAGCGCAGCTGCTGAAAAGGCATCAGATCAGAGGTCAATCCAACGGATCATAAAAGCAGCAGAGAGGATGACTGGGGCCTCCCTCCAAGGTGCCCCACCCCGATCAATGGGATTTACCAGGATTACTGTCCAAAGTGGCTTTAGAAAATCAGTGAGGTTCACTTCCACCCTGCACACAGCCTCTTTCGGCTACCCCTGTCGTGATGATGCCATTTATTGGTAGTGCAAAAATAACTGCCCAGCATACACATTTGAACAAATAAGGAACTGTAAACCGGAAATGAATGCAAACCAACTGTGTAATGCACAGAGAATTAAAAAAGTCAGTAAGCACAAGTAAGAGTCCTGAAATGAGTCCCTGATTAAGTTTGATGTTGAGAAGTCTGATGGTGGAGGGGTAGCAGTTGTTTCTGAACCTTGTGCCTACACCTCTTTCCTGATCTCAGCAGAGAGAATGGAGTGTATGCTGGGTGGTGTGGATCCTTGATGATTGTTGCTGCTTTCCAACGGCAGTGTTCTCTGTAGATCTCCTTGATAGTGGAGAAGGCTTTGCTTCTGGGCTGCCTCCACTACCTTTTGGAGGGCTCAGGAGTACTGGCGACCCCATACCAGACCCTGATGTAGCCAGTCAGCACCCTTTCCACTACACCTGTAGAAATTTGCCAGGGTTTCTGGTATCATACCAACCCTCTGTAATGGCTTCACAATGTTATTAGTGTGTTGGGTCCAGGAAAGAATCCCAAAAACTTAAATTGGCTCACCCTCTCTTCCTCTGAATGCCCCAATGATCTCTGGATTGTTTATCTCTCGCTTACCCTTCCTGAAGTCAACAATCAGTTCCTTCATTTTGGAGACATTGAGTCTTATAGCATCATTCAGCCAAGTTTTCAATCTCTCTCCTGTATGCTGACATCACCTTTATACAACCCACTACCGTCATATCAATGGCAAATTTGTATATGGTATTATTGTCAGACTGAGCTACACAGTCATAGGTGTAAACTCGGTAGAGCAGGAGCTAAGGACACAGCCCTGTGGTGCTCCGGTTCTGATGACAATATATGACACGAGGATATCTGAAATCTTTTTGGAGCTGCAGTGACCAGGGACTTTGGGCTCCTGGCACCGGCAGCAGCGGTCCTCAGTGGGTGGTGTCAGTGATCAGCAGTGCCCAGCAGTTTTGGGTGAGAATTAACTGTTGCAATGATTTTCCATTGCCACTGGGGTGATTTTTTTTTATAAATGACTGGTTCTCTGGGGGAAAAAAAACGATTATCCGAAATGGTCCTGGTCCCAACTGTTTTGGATAAACGGTTATACTGTAATTTGTTTTGCTTTGTTTTCCCTGTAAATGCACACCCTTCCCAGAGCACCTATCAAGACAAGAAATAGAAGTAAAAAAGGGTCCCTCCCTTCAGAGACGTCAAGTGTCCGTGGATCCTGCTACCTCCTTCAATGCTGCCGGCTCCTGCACTTCTGCAATGCCTGTAGTTGCCTGGCCTCCTCTCTGTTCCAGCGGTGAGCCCAGGCTTGAGCCATCCAAGTCACTCTGTGAATGTCCAATGTGATTAAGGTGTTGGTGCCCATGGTCCTTCAGGACCCCTCCTCTCTCTAATGCCTAGTTCCCACAGGCTGGACACCTGTAGCCTCGTGTGAGTGTTTTGACCATGAAACCTAATGCAAGAAATTAGGACCATGACAAGAAATACTAGCACACTAGCCTTTTGTTTATCCTGCAAGAGGATTCCCAGAGCCCACTGCATCTCATCTCTGCACTCTAATAATTTAGATTATATGCCTTTTTTTAAAACATTTCCTGCCGAATGGGATTTTTCACATTGTATTCCATTTGCCAGATCTTTCCCCATTTGTTTAACTTAGCTTTATTCCTTTTTATTCTCCTTGTGTCCTCCTTGCAACCTTCTTTCCAACTATTTTTGTGTTATCTGAAAATTAGCAACCTCTCTTTTGGCCGCTTCATGCAAATCGTTTATATAAATAGAAGGAAGTGGAGGCTCTAGTGCAAATCCTGTGGCACACTGCTCATTACCTCTCGCCAACTAGAAAATTGTTTATTCAATGTATCCTGTTTACCAGCCAATCTTCTATCCACGTCATTATACTAACTCCAACATCAAAAGCTTTTAACTAAAAATGACCTTTGATGCTGCACCTGATCCAAGGCTTTCAATTGTGTTGAAAGCTGAGAATAATAGATCCATTGGTTCTCCATTACCTGTAGCTCATGTTAATTCTTCAATGAATTCCAATAACTTCGTCAAATGTGATCGCTCTTTCACCAAACTTTCCTGACTATTTGAATGCATGGCATATTTCTATTCTGCTATAATAATAGCTGTTAATATTCTCCCTGGCAAATAAACTAATTAGCTTGTAGGTTTTGTTTGTTTTCTATTCTTTACATTTGCAATTGTACAATCTAATGGAATCTACCCTGAATCAAAGATATTTGTTACATTAAAATTGATGTATCAACTGTCTCATTTGGCATTTCTTTTGAAATGCTGGGAGAGGTCCATCTCAACTCAGAATACCCGTCATCTCCTGTGCTCCAAGGAACAAAGTCCGAGCCTGCTTAACCTTTGCCTCTAGATCAGACTCCCAAGTGTTTGCAACAACCTCATTGATCTACTCTGCACGCTCCCCAGCATGAAAATATCTTTCCTGCAGTATGGTGATCAAAACTGAACACTATACTCCAAATCAGGCCTCGCCAATATATTGTACAGCTACCACAGGCCCACAGAAGTTCATACTTTTATGAAAGCCCATGTGCCAAAAACTGTTTTGACCATCTTATTTGCCTGTGACCCGTTTTTCAAGGTTCTATGCACCTGTACTCCGAGATCCCTCTGGTCTACAACACTGCCTAGATCCCAACTGTTCATAGCATAGATCCAACTTGTATTAACCTCCCAAAATGAAATGCCTAATTTTTCTCTGTATTACATTCCATCCCAACCGATCAAGATTCTGTTGCAATCTATGGCAACTAACTATCTTCATTATCTACAATATCAGATATTTAGTGTCATCCACAAACTTGCTAATCATGCCATGTATGTTTTCATCTAAATTATTGATACAGGTGATAAAAGCAATGGGCTCAGCACTGAACTCTGAGACATACCATTCAATCTTATTATAGAGATCTTGAGGACAACATGAGTTGTGGATGATATTCTGGTTATCCAGGAAGGTTCTGACTGGGAAGGCTCCCTCATCACCAGCTAGGCCAAATTCTGATGCTTATAAGTGAGCTCTGACAATGAGGTCTTCTGCCAGATTATATGCTCAGGGAACCACCCGCAGTATTCATCCAAGTTCTTATCCCTCAGTGTCTGCAGGATGTTCCATGCTGACCACAATGTGATTAACTTGAGGTCAAAGGTGTTTGGAAAAACTTTTCCATGAAGGATAGATAATGTGAGATATCCAACTGACTTGGACATTGTATGTGGGGCCAGATCCATCCTTCACCACACCTGGGCGGATAGAACATCAGCAAGTATTGAGGTCACTGGGCAAATCCGTGACTCAACATTTTTTTCTGATACCTTGTATTTGTTTTCTGGTCCTATTGTTCAAAATACATACTTTGTTGAAAGCATATTTTAAACAATAAATTACAAATAAATGGTCTGCTGTATATTCTTTAAAGCATTGTTTGAATAAATTTAATGTTTGTAATAAATATTCAACAGTGGATTATTATTAATGTTGCTTCTCGGTTATATCAATGATTCTCTGAACATCACTTCAGGCAATTACTTTGAAAGGTGAATAAAAAGACAGGACATTGAATTTTCAGATTTCAGGTAACCCTTTTCGGATCCACTTTGGACCTTCTTCTCCTGATCCCAGCCATGTATCATTCACTCTATCTCCTCCCCCTTCTGGTTCCATCTAGTCCCATCTGCTGTGCACCCCTCCCTGATGGTGCCATTACCATCATTATTATCGTCTATCTTATTAGATTTCAGTACTGTTGGCTTTGTTCTGTCTTGGCAGTCTCTAACCAGATGACGTGAACATCAAATTCTCCAATTTCCATTTAATACCCTCCGAGTCTCTCTCTTTCCCTATCTCTGTCTCCTTTCCTTGGGCTCCCTACTCCATTCCCTTCCTTCTCCTATCCGAGAGCTACGCTTAGCCTCCTCTCAGCTTTTTTTCTCTTCTACTGTATCCATTAATGGCCTAACCTATTAACATGCTCCCCCACTGCCCCTTCCTCCTCTCCCCTCACCTCTTTATTCATTCACCTGCCTGCTTTTGCTTATACCTGATGAAGGACCCAGGCCTGAAACATTGGTTACTTCCTATGGATGCTGCATGACCTGAGTTTCTCCAGCACATTTGTGGATTGTACTCTATTTCTTAGACTGTCTGAATCCTCTCTCCATCATTAGTCTTGAAGAAAGATTCAACCAGAAATGGCAATAATTATTTTCTTCCCCCCACCTCTGATGCTGCTCAATCCTCTGTTGCGCCACTAGATTAGGTTTTGCTCCTGATCTCAGCAAATGCAATCTTTTCATGTCTCTAAAGAGACATTATGTAGAACATTGAACATAGGAATCTACAGCACAGTTCTGGTCCTTCTACCCTCAGTGTTGTGCTGATCTAATAACCTACTACAACTTCCCAGAATTTCTCTACTGCAAAACCTTTCATTTTGCTCAGCTGCAAGTACCTACCTAATAGTTTCTTAAAAGATCCCTATTGTACCTGCCTCCAGCTCCTTTGCCAGCAACACATTCCATGCACCCACCACACTCTGTGGGGGGAAAAGGCTTGTATCCCCTGTACTTCCAGGCACCTTAAAATTATTAGCCATATCAACCCTGGAAAATGCCTCTGGCCATCTATATGATTCATTTCTCTCCTTGTGTACCTCATGCTCTGTTGTTCCAAGGAGAAAAGACCAAGTTCACTCAACCTTTCCTCATAAGACATGCTCTCCAATCCAGGCAGCATCCTTGTAAATCTCCTATGCATCCTTGCCATAACATCCATATACTTCCTGTAGTGAGGTGGCCAAACCTGAATGCAATATTTCAAGTGGGATCTAAATTTATACTTGCAACACTGTAACAGGCCCATGCTGCCCAATTACACCTAATTGGCCTACAACCCCGGTATGCTTTGAACGGTGGATGCAAACTAGAGCACCCAAAGGAAACCCACGCCAACAGGGGAAAATGTAGAAACTCCTTGCAGACAACACGGGATTTGAATCCCGATCGCGATAGCCGGCACTGTAAAAGGATTGCACTAACTGCTATGGTCACCATGCCGGCCAAAGTTACCACATTAGCTCGTGGCTTGAACTCAGTCCCATGGATAATGATGGCCAACACACCATGAGCCACCTTAACAGCACTATCAAATTGTGCAACAGCTTTGAACGTCACACGGACACGAACACCAATATCTCTCTGTTTGTCGATGCTGCTCAGGGTCCTCCCATTAAAATTATAGTTCTATTCAAAATAACTTTTATAAAAAAAAAGCAAAATGGAGGTCCCTGTTGCAGGTCTTTGGAAAATGTGTGCACATGTGAATGGCTGGTAGGATAGAATTGGGTCCAGCTCTGCTGCTCTTCAGTTGAATGGATTTCCAATAGACCCAATTGTTCCCTTTGTTTGAACTGGGGTAAGCTACCAGATTGTGCCAGCACATAAGGTATTGATCTGAAATCCATCAAAGGGCCTGCAGAAGAGTTGGGGAAAACTGAGCGTGTTTCAAAATGAACCCATTGCTTAATTTTGAGCAATGGCTTAATTGTAATAAGGCATCAATCAATTGTTATGAAACAATAGAAATTTATATCAATTGATTGAAGCCTTGTTAAAAAGCATTGAATATTTTCACATATGAAAAGAATACACCAAACAGGTGTAGAATATATCTGTCTTCATCACATATCAGGAACACCAGTTGGTATTCCCTGTTTAAAAAGCAAGCATCATAAATGTGCTGGAAATTGTGAATCATTGTTCTGTTGCACAATGATATCTGCTTGGGTAGGCAAACTAAGTTGCATCAATGGCCTGATCAAGTTCATGTAAAATGTACAATAATGGCAATAACTCCTGCTTCTCTTTTCAGTTTGGGTCCACAGCAGAAGTAAATAATACTCAGTATTACATTCATTTGACAATTCCCCATGCTAGTAACTAAGATACACTAATGCCTACTTCAGTTTACCATAAACTCCATGTTTGTTTCTGTCTGTCTGTCGATGGATTCAAGTGCTGTGGCCACAATGGTCTTTAGCTGCAGTCGCTGAATGGCACAAATATCACCTGGAAAATTGACAAAGTGCTCTTTGCTCAATGAGTTCTACCTCAGGGATAGGTGGCCGGGGGGGAGGTGGAATAGTTATATTTCTTGTGACAGCTTTATATTTGAAAAAAAAAACGAGCATGATACAATGCTGGTGAACCCGTCAACCTGATGATACCAAGTGGAATTCTTGATGTATGGTGATGACAGACATGCACCACACCTGTTTGGGGTATTCATTTAAGAAATTAGTATATTTTCCTTGGCTTGTTTCATAATTAAAAATTGCATTAGGTCAAAGAGACTTAATTTGATGCAGAAACCATCAACAAGGAGCATTAAAATCAGGACTCCCATGCTGGGGAATGGCTTCTTTACAAGGCTGTGAGATTAATGAAACCTTGGGTCACTTATAAATGAAATGAGTAAATTATTCTAAAATATTTATACTTGTTATTGATTTGTGATTATTATGTGCTTTGTATTTTATGTGTATATGTATGTACTGTTGACCAGAGAAACGCTGTTTTGTCTCTTTGTATATGCACAGATAGATGATAATAAACTTGAATTTGAAAAATAAAAGCTCATTGATGACAAAAATTGGGGAAAAAACATTTAAATTCCATACCTTCTGAAAGGAAGATTCATTTGGCTGATGCAAGACTTTTATATAGGATTCTGATTAGATTCGGATTTATCGTCAGAGTATGTACATGACATGGCATACAACCCTGAGATTTTTTTTCTTGCTGCGGGTCAGGCAGAATTACCACTTATTGGTAATGCAAAAAACCTGACTCAATGTACACATGTAACAAATAAAGAAATGTAAACAACTGAGCAATCCAGAGGAAAAAAATCAATAAAGTGCAAAAGTAAGAGTCCTTAAATGAGCCCTTGATTGAGTTTGTTGTTGAGGGGTCTGATGGTGGAGGGGTAGCAGCTGTTCCTGAACCTGGTGGTGCGAGTCTTGTGGCACCTGTACCCCTTCCCTGATGGTAGCAGCGAGAACAGAGCATGTGCTGAGTGGTGTGGATCCTTGAATATTATTGCTACTCTCTGATGGCGATGTTCTTGATGGTGCTGAGGGTTTTATCTATGATATCCACTACTTTTATCAGGGCTTTACATTGGGAGGATTGGTATCCCCATACCAGTCTGCAATGCAGTCAGTCAGAATACTTTCCACTAGACATCTGTAGAAATTTGCCAAGATTTTCAATGTCATGCCAAACCTCCACAAACTCTTGCTTACTTCATGATCCCAGTAGTGTGTTGGGTCACCCTCTCTACCTCTGATCCCCTAATGATCACTAGATTGTCAGTCTCTGGTTTCCGTTCCTGAAGTCAACAATCAGCTTCTTGGTTTTGGTGACATTGAAAACAAGGTTGTTGTTGGTGCACCATGCAGCCAAGTTTTCAATCTCCCTCCTGTAAGCTGACTCATCGTCCCTTTTTGTACAACCCACTACTGTGATATCATCAGCGACTTTGTAGATGGTGTTCCTGCTGTACTGAGCCACACAGTCGTAGGTATAAAGTGACACAGCACTGTGGTGCTCCAGTACTGATGGAAATTGTGGAGGAGATGTTCTTTCCAATCCTCAATGATTGTGGTCTGGAGATGAAGAAATGAGAATCCAATTACACAGTGGGGTATTGAATCCCAGGTCTTGGAGTTTGCTGCTCAATTTTGAGGGTATGATGGCAGTAACCAGAATAAATTAAGATGACATTAAACAAGGAAATGCTATCAGTTGTCAGTAAAGATATATTGACAAATGCTTTGGCCTGGATAGATATCTATTTTGTATGAGGCAGAGCCATCTTTGTTCTATTCTTAACAGGGTTTTCATAAACAAGTTAAAGAAACAATATGTTCTCAATAGACTTTCACAACTTTAGAACACTTTACTCCCAATTAAGAACATTTAAAATGTAACCTCAAAAATGAAACTTGACCAAACTATTCTCAGCTATTTTATCTTAACGTCAGAAGTAACAATATCCATTGTTATGGTTATAACGTCCACTTCTTTGTCCAGATCTTCAGCAAATGAGGAAGCCCTCGCCTACCTGTAGCAAGATCCAGATAACATACAGGCATTGATTAATAATTAATAAATGGCATGTACCATTGACCTATAAAGGTGCCATCACAGAATAAGGGAGAGTTTACCCACCTATCCTTTTTTTAAAATTTTTCACACTATGAACCATATTAATCAAAATACACACAAACATTTCCCTCAAATATACACAGTGGCATTTTCTCCCCTTTTTCCCCCCCTACCTTCCCTCCCCCCCTTCCCACCCCCCTCCAAACCCATTAAACGTTCAACATATTCAATACAATAAAACCAAAAGAGATCCCAATGATCCAAGAAGCCAAAACCCTCTCCTTTACACCATCATAACACAATGAAAATAAACAAGAAAATTGTGTCATCTACTTTTACATACTGGGTCAGTTAATTTTGTCGTCTTATCATTTTAGGGCGTGGAGGTCCGCAGTAGGCCCTCTCTGTTATGTTCCATGTACAGTTCCCAAATTTGTTCAAATAATTTGACTTTATTTTTTAAATTATGTTATTTTTTCCAATGGAATACATTTATTCATTTCCATGTACCATTGCTGTATTCTCAGGCTCTCTTCTGATTTCCAAGTTGACATTATACATTTTTTGCTACCGCTAAGGCTATCATAATAAATCTTTTTTGCACTTCATCCAGTTTGTGGCCTAATTCTTTACTTCTTCTATTAGCTAAAAGAAAGATCTCTGGATTTTTTGGTTTGTTGCTTTTTGTGACTTTATTTAATACCTGTATTAGATCTTCCCAAAACTTTTTCACTCTCTCACATGCCCAAATTGCATGTACTGTTGTTCCCATTTCCTTCTTACAGCGAAAACATCTATCTGATAATGTTGGATCCCATTTTTTAACTTTTCAGGTGTGATATATAACCTGTGTAACCAACTATATTGTATCATGCGTAACCTTGTGTTTATTATATTCTTCATAGTTCCAGAGCATAACTTTTCCCATGTTTCATTTTTATCTTTATGTTTAAATCTTGTTCCCACTTTTGTTTGAGTTTATAGCTTATTTCATCATTTTCCTTCTCTTGCAGCTTGATGTACATGCTCATTATAAATCTTTTATTGTCATTGTTTCTGTAATCACATATTCAAAGCTGCTTCCTTCTGGTAATCTCAGTCTGCTTCCCAATTTGTCCTTTAAGTAGGTTTTCAGTTGGTAGTATGCAAACATTGTACCATGAGTTATTCCATATTTGTTTTTCATTTGTTCAAATGTTAATAAATTATTTTCCAAAAAAAATTTTCTATTCTTTTAATTCATTTTCTCTCCCATTCTCTAAAGGAAAGGTTATCTATTGTAAAAGGGATTAGCTGATTTTGCATCAATAATAATTTTGATAATTGGTAATTTGTTGTTTTCCTTTCTAAGTGAATCTTCTTCCATATATTGAGTAAATGATGCAGTACTGGTGAGCTTTTATATTGCACCAGATTTTCAATCCACTTATAAACTATATGTTCCGGTACCTTCTCTCCTATTTTATCTAGCTCTGTCTTAGTCTAATCTGGTTTATCCCTTGTCTGATAAAAATCTGATAAATACCTTAATTGGGCTGCTGTATAATAATTTTTAAAGTTTGGTAACTGCAAACCACCTTGGTTGTACCACTCTGTTAATTTATCTAACGCTATCCTCGGTTTCATCCCTTTCCACAAGAATTTCCTTATTATTAAGTTAATTAAAGAATTTCTCTGTTAAGGGAATTGGTAATGATTGAAATAAGTATTGTATACTTGAGAATACATTCATTTTAATGCAATTTACCCTCCCTATCAACATTAGTGGTAATTCTTTCCAATGCTCTAAGTCTTCCTGTAATTTCTTTATTAATGGCTGATAATTTAATTTGTACAGGTGGCTTAAATTATTATCTAATCTAATACCTAGGTATTGGATTGCTTGTGTTTGCCATTTAAATGGTGATTCTATTTTAAATTCTGTATAATCCGCATTACTCATTGGCATCGCTTCACTTTTATTTGCGTTGATCTTGTACCCTGATATTTCTCCATATTCCTTCAATTTCTTATGTAGTTCTTTTATTGATATTTCTGGTTCTGTTTAGTATACTATGATGTCATCTGCAAATAAACTGATTTTATACTCCTCCTTTATTTTTATCCCTTTTATTTTATTTTCTGTCCTTATCAGTTCTACCAATGGTTCTATTGCTAAAGCGAACAATGAGGTAGATAGTGGACATCCCTGCCTAGTTGATCTACTTAATTTAAATTGGTTCGATACATATCCATTTACTGTCACCTTTGCCAATGGTCCATTATATAATGCTTTAATCCAATTAATATATTTTTCTGGTAGATTGAACCTCTTTAATACTTTGAATAAATAATTCCATTCTACCCTGTTAAAGGCTTTCTCTGCATCTAAAGCAAAAGCCACTGTTGGCATCTTATTTGCTTGAACTGCATGAATTAAATTAATAAATTTACAGACATTATTCACTGTTCGTCTTTTCTTAATAAATCCAGTTTGATCTTGTTTTACTATTTTTGGTACACAGTTGGCCAATCTTTTTGATAATAATTTTGCAATTATCTTATAATTTGAGTTAAGTAGAGATATTGGTCTATATGATGCTGGTATTAGTGGATCCTTCCCCATCTTTGGTATTACTGTAATTATTGCTGTCTTGCATGAATCTGGCAAGTGGTTGGGTGGGAGAGAATAACAGTCACTGTGAAATCTGTTGATGCTTGTGAGTGGGTTTGCAATCCAAATGGAGAGGAGAGTTGTGGTTGCCCGGCATGGACAAGGGGCAACTCAGAGAGGGGGGGGGAGACATTTGGGGTTAAGGGAATTTTAGATGTGGGGGTTGTTGAAGTATTTTATGTTTTAAAAGTGTTGTCATACATTGAGTTCAAAAGGGAAAACTGAGAGATGAAAATGGGGAAAAGGGGAATGATGGTGGTGAGGAAGCAGAATGAGACGGCCATGTTGAACTAGATTACTATAAATATTAATGGAATACATAACCAAATTAAACAAAAAAGGCTACTAAATTTCTTGAATAAAAGAAAAAATAGCCATAGCATTTGTGCAGGGAATGCATCTAACTGAAGTGGAACATACTAAATTAAGGAGAGACTGGGTAGGGCACATAGCAGCAGCATCATATAGTTCAAAAGCCAGAGATGTAGCTATATTAATAAATAAAAATGTACCAATAAAAATAGAGAAAGAAATAATTGATCCAGCAGGGAGGTATGTATGATAAAGTGTCAGATATATTCAGAATTCTGGAATTTGATCAATGACCTAATGAAGAGGATCAAAAGTTTATGCAAGATATTTTTTTGAAGATTGTAGATACGCAGAGGGATATATTGAGAGGAGGGGATTTTAACCTTCATTTGGGTCCAATGTTGAATAAAACTGGACAAACGACTAGCAAAAAGAATAAAGTGGCCAAATTTATGATTAAATGGATATATGGAGGAGGCAGCACCCAAGGGAGAAGGAATACTCATATTATTCGAGTCGGCTTAAAACATGTGCAAGGATTGATATGTTTTTGCTGTCGGCCCATATTCAAGGGAGAGTTAGGATAGCTGAATATAAAGCTAGATTACTATCTGGTCACTCACCCCTGCTACTAGCAATAGAACTGGAGGAAATCCCACCAAGAACATATAGATGGAGATTAAACTCCATTAAAAGACAAGAATTTAGAGAATTTATTGAACACCAAATTAAAATGTACGTTGAAATAAATACGGAATCAGTGAAAGACAAATTTATATTATGGGATGCAATGAAATCCTTCATCAGAGGGCAGATAATAAGTTATGTAACTAAGATGAAAAAGGACTACAATCAAGAAATAGAACAGTTGGAAAGGGAGATAGTAAGTACAGAAAAAGAACTAGCAACAAGGGACGATATAACAAAAAGAAGAGAATTGGCAGACAAAAAAAAATACGAAACACTACAAACATACAAGGTGGGGAAGAACATAATGAAAATAAAGCAAAAGTATTATGAACTAGGAGAAAAAACACAAAATATTAGCTTGGCAGCTTAAAACAGAACAAGCTAAAAGAATTGTATTGGCATCAAGGAAAAAGGACAAACAAATTACATATAATCCAATGGAGATTAATGAGAACTTTAAGGAATTTTATGAAGAATTATACCAAACTGAGAACGAGGGGAAAGATGATAAAATAGAAGAGTTTTTAGCTAAAATTGAACTGCCGAAATTGCAAGGAGGAGCAAAACAAGCTAATAAAACCATTTGAAATAGAGGAAGTACAGGATATATTAAAAAAGCTGCCGAGCAATGAAATGCCTGGAGAGGATGGATTCCCAATAGAATTCTATAAAACATTTAAAAAGTTATTAATTCCTCCTCTCCTGGAAGTAATGAACCAGATAGAAGAAATACCCACCTATCCTTGATATTCAGTATCACTGCTATCAATGAGTCAACCTCTGAGAGGCATTGACCAAAATCTCCAGCAGACTAGCCACATTATTGCTTTGACTACAAGAAATGGTAAAAGGCTGGGTACCTTATGGTGACTTACTCATTCCCAGAATCTATCCCTCCAAAGCCTTTCCCTCATGTGTCAGACAACGAATATTCTCCACTTGGAGGAGTGAACCTCTTGAGAAGCTCAACACTGCCCAAGGTAAAGCACCTAGTCCCCATTTAAACATGCATTTCCATCACCATTGGTGCATGGTGGCTACAGTAAGTGCCACTAATACAGCAGACTGCAGTTACTTACCCAGGTTATTCTGATAGCATTGCCCAACCACCACAAAGAAGGGCAACAGCTTCCAATGCAGGGCAACACCACCACCTCCAGATTCCTCTCCAAATCTCCAACCACTCTGACTTGGAAATATATTGGGGCAACAGCTTCCAATGCAGGGCACACCACCACCTCCAGATTCCCCTCCAAATCTCCAACCACTCTGATTTGGAAATATATTGGGGCAACAGCTTCCAATGCAGGGCAACACCACCACCTCCAGATTCCCCTCCAAATCTCCAACCACTCTGACTTGGAAATATATTGTTGTCCTTTCATTGCTGTGGGCTCTGAATTGTGAAATTCCTTCACCTGATGGACGACGGCAGTTTAAGAAAGTGCCTTCATCTTTTAGCCAATTATGGATGGGCAATAAATACTGGCATCAAAGAATGAATAAATTAAAAAACTTCACTAAACGTGGCTCAGGTTCTCTTCAAGTTAGGTGCCATCCAACCTCTATCTGCCGCCTTAGACCAGTGACACTGGCAAAACTGCTCTCACGATGTGTGGACGTATACATGTGGCATACCGAGAGCTTTTTAATGAAATTTTCTTACCTGTGGGAACGTTTTTCAGAAATCAGTGGCACACAAGTGTTATTGTTCATAGTAAATGGATGTGTTGTTAACGTGCTTATTTTCTTGGGCTACTTGAATTCTTTGGATTCCATGGTTAGAAAATTTAATGGATCCGTTGAAGGAAAGGTTCCAGGTGAGTGCATTTAAACATTCCCAGAGTACCTACTTTGGTGAAAATTCTTTGACTTGTATTCCTTCATAATTGCTGCAATCTCTAAACATCTTTCCAATGGGCTTGTGTTGCCACATTTCTGCACATTTAAAGGGGATGGTATTTACCTCGTACTGCAAATCCTGGATTGACACGAGCTCTCCAAATCTTTTTCCAATGAAACAATTGCTTGTCTCCTCCTCACCATCATGCTTCTAATCCAAGCAGAAATCAATTGTATATATCGAGTCTGTTCTGTGACCCAACACTAAGTTGAACTATGCTCACACCTAGTTCCAATTTCCAGCCTTTTCCCTATACCCCTTGATACCCTTACTAATGAGACACATCAATTTCCTGTTTAAATTCTCCCAATGATCTGACTTCCACCTCTGTATGTGGCTGTGAGTCCCACATATCCACGACCCTCTGACTAAAGAAGTTCTTCCTTATTTATTTTTTAAATGGACAACTTGTAATTTTAAGACTGTGACCCCCCCCCCCCTTGTCCTTGATTCACCCACCATCTACTTTGTCAAAACCTTTCAAAATTCGTTATGTCTCTATGAGATCCACTCTCATTCTTCTATACTCCATTGAATACAATCCAAGAGCTGCCAAACGTTCCTCTAAACATCTTTCCAATACACTTGTATTCCAGGAATCATCCTAGTAAATCTCCTCTGCACCCTCTCTAAGAACATCACATCCTTTCTAAGATAGGGGGCCCAAAATTGCACACAGTATTCCAAATGAGGTTTCACCAGTGCCCCATGGAGCCTCATCAACACCTCTTCACTCTTGTACACTATTCAAATCAATTATGCAATTGTAGTGACTACTCCGGTAGAGCTATTAAATCAACACATATACACAGAATTAGTCAACCAAAGACTTTTTATTTGAGTTTGCAATGCTTTTATATCCCTCCCATCCTGGGATCCACGCGACAGGGGGGTGGGGTGGGGGTGCAAACACCTCTGTGTTTGCTGCCAATCTGTGGGGCTGGCAAGTTTAAAGTAAACACGGAGGGAGCCCTGCACCCTCTAGAAAGAGGCATAGCAATCCAGCATGCTGGTGTTCAGCACGCAGTACCACGTGTACGCGGTCCATTGCCCAGGTGAGTGCATAGCGGCCTGGGCCATGGCTCCACGTGTTCGCTGGTGAGTCGCACCAGTGATGGTTCACGATACCACACTATGCGTCCACTCCACAGCTGCTTCTTCTTCTTTGGCTTGGCTTCGCGGACGAAGATTTATGGAGGGGGTAAAAAGTCCACGTCAGCTGCAGGCTCGTTTGTGGCTGACCAGTCCGATGCGGGACAGGCAGACACGATTGCAGCGGTTGCAAGGGAAAATTGGTTGGTTGGGGTTGGGTGTTGGGTTTTTCCTCCTTTGCCTTTTGTCAGTGAGGTGGGCTCTGCGGTCTTCTTCAAAGGAGGCTGCTGCCCGCCAAACTGTGAGGCGCCAAGATGCACGGTTTGAGGCGTTATCAGCCCACTGGCGGTGGTCAATGTGGCAGGCACCAAGAGATTTCTTTAGGCAGTCCTTGTACCTTTTCTTTGGTGCACCTCTGTCACGGTGGCCAGTGGAGAGCTCGCCATATAATACGATCTTGGGAAGGCGATGGTCCTCCATTCTGGAGACGTGACCCATCCAGCGCATGCTGGTGTTCAGCACGCAGTACCACGTGTACGCGGTCCATTGCCCAGGTGAGTGCATAGCGGCCTGGGCCATGGCTCCACGTGTTCGCTGGTGAGTCGCACCAGTGATGGTTCACGATACCACACTATGCGTCCACTCCACAGCTGCTACATACTAGTCAAATAAATTATCAGACCAGATTTGATAAATTTTGATTTTATTTTTATGCACAATTCTGTTAAAAAATCATTGATGCACATATGCTCACAAATGTAGATAGATTGTATCGGAGGCTGTCCTTTGTATATTCAATCTTCTGTCATGAGGCAGAAAGGTCAGTGTATTGCCATTCATCCAGCAAGTAGGAGCAACAAATGTCTGGGTGATATTTTTTTCCTACATGTGAATTAAACTATCAAATTAGACAATGGTTGTGCACTTACACTTTGTATAAAAATACTTTTAATGGTTAGCTGATTGCGGAATCTAAATCTTTGCAAATAACTGTGATATAAATGCTTAATATGCTTGTTTGGGAATTTCCACTTCAAAAAAAAGTGGATTTAATTTACTTCTATACCATTGTTTTTTTTTGTGTGCTGCATCAGCCCAGATTTGCCAACAGTTCCACAGCAAATTGTTGGCATTTACCCAGGGCTATTGTTGGGATTAAATATAACGTACTTCCACTCCCAACTTCCAACAGGTGTTACAGGTCCTGAGGTCACTTTAGAAGCCAATACAGGAACAGTAGACACTTCCACAGATGAAGGAGGTGTTGCGTGACGGGTGTGTTGATTATAAACTGCTCCACTTCTGCCAGTTTAAAAAGTATTCCCAATGTATTGGCCTGGAGGTTCTCAATTTGATTCCAAATGTTGCTTCACTGTTTTAATTTTATTTATTTTTAAATGTAGATATACAACACATTAACAGGCCCTTCTGGCCTACAAGCCCATGCCATCCAAATACATGTTACCAATTACTCTACTAACACTATGTCTTTGAAATGTGTGAGGAAACCAGGGCATCCAGAAGAAACCCCCAAAGACATGAGGAGAATGTGCAAACTCTTTACAGGCAGTGGCGGATTTGAACCTGGATTGCCCGTGCTGTTATAGCATTGTGTTTTTTGCAGCAGCGTGGCTGGTAGAGCCGTTATCTAACAATGCCAGAGATCAGGTTTGGTCCTGATCGCTGGTGCTGTCTGCGTGGAATATGCGCATTCTTCCAGGGACAACATTAGATTTCTTAGATGCTCTTGCTTCCTACCCCCCCAAAGATGTGCAAGTTGATTGGTCCCTTGGAAAAGGGGCCATCATAGTTAAAAGCATCATCCTACCTCAACCACAGTCTCGTCAGGAAGAAGATTCATGAGTATGAGATTATCCACTACCAGATTCAAAGACATCCAGGTCAGGAGGATCACCTGCTCCCATTCACCTCTGACAGGATACTTTCTATGCTAAATCTATAAAATTGGAACCATATAATAGGAACTAGTGGATATCTTCCAGGGACTCGCTGTGAAGTTTTATTATTGGAGAGCAGTAAGGCAGGTTGGCCTTGCATTTGTTAAGTGTAAGGCCCATCCCCTCGTATGTTTTTGTGAATATGCCAACAATGACTTGGAGTTCAACCCCTGATTTAAATGCTACATACTGCAGCTGGATCTTTGAGAGTAGAGTGATCCAGGCTCTCCAAAGTAATACTACCAGTGGAAATATTGTAAGAAAGAATTTGAAAATGAATGGGGCTTTGGTTTAACCTTTATGATTTCCATTTTCACTGATCTTAACTCTCTAGTGTACCTGGTGGTGTGTTCTGAATAGGTTCAATGGGTTCAAAGAAAATCAAGGCTGGTTAGGTGTCATTAATAAATAGAAGTCTTTATTCCACAGGGGATCTCACAAAAGTGCACACACTCACAGACTAACCTGGAATAATTCACAAATAATTACACAATGGGTGCAAAAAAATTCATTGCTAAACATTCTCAACTCCCAATTGAGAACTCGAGGGTTAAACATACAACACCTACCACGAGCACACTAATAAACAGCAAATTGATTACAACTAACAAGTATGGCAAATGAACCAGGTCTCCAGCATTGCCCACAGCTCAAGATCTGGGACAGGCTCAATGCAGTCGGCCCTCCAGAGCTGCTTGTGTCTTGTAGCCTGGAGTTCAGTGATGGTCTCCATGCAGCAGTGAAAACAGAGAGACCAGAGAAACTCCATATACTGCTTTTTTCAATGCAGTGCCCGTCCACATGACCTGCAAGGACTAATCGCCCATCAACCTCACCTGTGGGCAGATTTAACCCTTGAATGGCAGGTGAGGTGACTTCCAACTAGTTTCCAGCTGTAGAGGTCACATGACCCTCCACAATTCACATTACAGGGGATTTGCATGCCAGTGAGGAGTAATCATAAAATGGGTGCCATTTTCTGAGGTGAGCCCAATTTGAAGAGGCTGTTCCACAGTGTCTCCTAACTGTGGGAGTAAAAGGTGCTAATGAGGCCCAAGAAGACTGTGTGGACTGGTTATCCCTGTTCCTTGTATTTGGGATCTGGCTGCAGAGCATAAATGTGCTGGAATTTTCCAGCACTTATACTGTAAAGTCTGATTGTAAACCTCGACCAAGTCCTTTGTGAAATCTAGGAACATTCTTATTTCAGTGGAGGTTTCTGTCTGTGAGAACAGTAGAAAGATTCAGTAAGTGTTTTTTATTCTGTATCAATATTGTTGATCCATGTATTTTTGTGTTTTTTAGTTGTTTATTTTCAAATATATTTAGTTGATTTAATTAATATTTAATCACTTGTCACAAGCATTCACAAGTATAGAAAACTTCGAACAATATTGTTGGCAAAGCTAAGTTGTGGCTTTGTTATCTGTCAGAGGATTCGTAGCTCCTCTACCTCGAAGAATTGATGGAACAGACAAAACACTGAAAGTACAGTTTAGTACATTTCGGGTCACTTTATTCACAGGCATTCAATTTAAAAATACAACAACTTTGCATTAAACTAGTGTTTCAAGTCCATGGTCAGTACATTTAATCATTTCATAATATTTATATATATATATTTATGTTAACTTGTATCTGTGCTTATTATATGCTGTGTATTGGGTGACTATGTGTGCAATCACGATACGGAGAAATGCTGTTTCATCGGGTTCTATTATTGCACAATCAGTTGATAATAAACGGAAAAAAACTCATGACACAGAAACCACCCATGAGAGATGAACTAGCCAATCTCATTTTAATCTCACTACTAAATCTGAGGGTCCTCCCTCTGTGACAGTTGATCCCAGATTGTCACTGCTGGTACACTCAGTTCCTTCCTTTGTTTGATTTTACATTTTTTTTTACAAAATGTTGGATCTCCTTAAATCCCATCTCAACCAATCTATTTCAATGTGCAGCAGGCAAAGGATTGCAAGAGGTGCTCAGCTGGTCAGAGGGCGTCCATGGCCAGAAATGATCAGTCAATGTTTCAAGTCGATGCCCTTTATCAAGACTGAGATAGAATAGGTGAAATTACATTTATAAAGGGGAAAGAAGCTGGAGGAGGGGCCCAGAAGTAATAGGGCAGAAGGTGTGAGAGGTGGGGAGGCAGAATTGAGGGAGAAACCACAGGGGTGTGGAAAGAAAAGTTGGGGAGAGAGAGAAATAAAGGAATGGAGAGGAATAGATTAAAAAAAAATCAGTGGAATCAGATGAGGATAGGTGTTACCTGAAATTGGAATGGGAACGTGCTGAAGCTGAAGGAAGTGTCAGAGGATAATGTGACAGATGCAGAGGCTGGCGAATTCAAAATAAATACACCTGTCAGTGAAAAGTTGGTGCAATAAAAGTGAAGCTGTAACCACAGAACAGGCCAGTTCGGCCCTACTATTGGATTGTCATAAAACTTTGAGAAGTAAACTTATCGACTTTAACTTGTCTTGGCAGTATATGATGGCAGCTGACTCTGAGTTGTCGCAGGTGTCTCATGAAAGACACGGATGTATCAAGCCTATATGCAAAGCACATTCCCTCGTCTGACAACAGTGATTTGAAAAGGTAGTACAGGTGCCGAGTGCCCATCTGCCAGTTACAGTCACAAGCGAGGAACGGAAAACGGAATAAAAGAAGGGGAGAAGTTTTGCATTCAGTCTCTGACGTGAAATGCCAGATGAATCTGTGGGGAAGAAGTGGTACCTGACAGGTGATCTCCCTATTTCCTGATCAGAGAAGGATAATCAGTCAACGTTCCTATTTGCATTTATTCATCTTGATGGAAGGTGTGTGGGCGCATGCTGTATTTGGCTGAGAAATCTGCTGCTGTTCCTTGAGCAGTTCTCTGTGGATCTGCAAACCTGCCTGAATCAATCAGTCACTTGGCAGAATGCCTCCGCCAGAACTTTCTATAACAAGTACTGAGACCTCTTTTTCCCATAGAGACTTGTTGGTCTTCCAGTGTACAGACTTGGCTACAAATGAATATGGCTTATGGTCACAATCCAAGGGGCAAGAGTATGAGCTACTGGAGCTACTGGAGCCCAGTTCACTTCCTCGCTCTGGGCTGACCTAACCAAGTTTTGCGGCAGCCAGTTGCACTGCACCATGGCCTCCCATCCTCAGGCAAATGGCCTGGTCGAACGTTTCCACCGCCACCTGAAGGAAGCCCTAAAAGCCCGAATTAAATGGACGAATTCCCATAGATGCTCCTAGGCATCCGCACAGCACCGAAGGAAGATCTACCAGCATCGTCCGCTGAGGTGGTGTACAGCTCCCCTCTTACCATCCTCAGGGGCATTCACTTCAAACCCCCTGGCCCACAGCCTAACATCCTGGAAATCCTCCAGCAATTGAGGGTTCAAGGAGGTAAACAGAAGCCCCCACCACCTTCCCGACACAGCTCTCCACCCTGTCACATCCCCACGAACCTACAGTCCACCAACTGTTTTTGTGCAGAGAGGACAGCAAGGAACACCCCTACAGTGCCCCTAGGAAGGCCCATTCAAGGTGTTACAGCAGGACAGTCGTTTTTTACACTGGACGTTGGCAGGCAACAGGACAGGTTCACGTAAAGGCAGCGCATCTGGACTCAGGCCAGCCTGTCCCGGACCCCCCAGGTCAGACGCAGAGACTGCCCACCCAACGACTGTACGGTATCCTAATCAGAGGGTGGCAGCGATTCGGGGGGCGGGGGTGTTGGTTGTAGCGGGCCGAGCGACCGCGCGATTAGATGGGTCGAATCGCCGCCCCAGTCGTCCGACTCAAAATGCCATGGGTCCCCCTTCATTTCCGAGGAGAAGCCCATGGTCTACGACACATGTTGCCCAGGGGATGTCACCGCCTCTGGGTGGCACACCACCGATCAGGGAGTGACGCCACGATGTGCTGACATCACTTCCGGAAGCTGGCGCACACGCCACTGGAAGTGGGTGCTTCCCTGCGTGCAGCGTGAGGAATTCAAACAATAAAGTCAGTTACTAGCTCACCCTCGCACCGTGTGGATGTCTCTTGATTCTGTAATGCTGCCGTAGCAGATGCTACAAAAGGTGAAAAATGGCCAGTGTCCAAAGGGTGAAGTTCCAAGGTGCAAACATCTCCATTGATTTGTCCATCCATGTTGATGCAATAGTTCATAAAGCACACCACTGTACAGGCACGAAATCGAAAACATCCTTTCAGGGTGCAGCATTGAATAGTGAGGGAACTGTTCATCCAAGACTGAAAAAAACATCAGAGGGTTGTATATCTGGCTCAGTTCATCATATTGACTCCACTCCATCGACCTTATCTATCACCTCCACTGACTTCAAAAATAAGCTAACACACTAGAAGACCCATCCCACCCCGGCCATACCTTATTCACCCCCACCGCCACACTGCTCCCCACCACCCAACCCCATTCGGGTCAGGAAGATTCACTGGAAGATCATGCACCATCAGATTCAGGTTCAGTTCATTTCCTGAAAACCCCAAAATATTAAAATTATGTTGGCTTTACTCCATAACAGCTGATCTCTCTCTTCTATGCAAGGGATATCCATTCATCTGCTCATAAAACAATCTAACCGCATCTTGACCGCATATGACCATAAAGTTGAACTTGAAATTGCACAGCCTGACGTGCCACAGACTCGTGATTAGCTGACTGGACTGTTCCTGCAGTGGGATTGAATCACAAGTTCTCGATGTCACTTAGAACAAACCTCCGTAACATCTCAAATGAGACAGACAAGACCAACAGTGCAGGTTTTTTTCATTGGGAGAATAAAGGATTGGCAATGAAGCAGACAAAATGAAACAATAAATTGATTTTCAAAGAGATAGGAAGACACTGTGAAAATAGCAAAATTATGTTAATGAAAAGCTTCAAGTCTAAAATAACTAAGGGATATACAAGTGGCCACAAGACAGAGACCAGTAACAGAATATACTCTGTGATTCTGAACTCAAGATGTCAAAAAGTTATGACTTTGTGATGCAAAGGCTTTAAAAGTTAGAGAGCAGAAAATGGTAGTCTAAGGAAGAGTGAATGTAGAAATATAAAATGTCCTTTGATCTCCAAGTCAGATATATCAATTCTAACAGCTCTTACAAAGCTTCATAAAGACAAATTTCAATGAATTCAGGAATACATAAAGAAAGTAGCAACTTGTTTAATTTCCTGGTGGGGGAGGGGGGGGGGGTTAAGTGGAATCCCTTTACAAACATAATGCTAAACATTTGGGAAAATATGAGCTGAGCATTAATCCTGATGCATATGTGGCACAAAATCAACTTGTAGAAAATGCTTAAATCAAAATTAGGCCTGGCCTGTACACTTCCAGTGGAGGGACATGGGAGAGGTGCTCTGAGAGGAATAAATGCACATGAGGTACCAGTTACAAAAATGCTGAGATGAATTGGGGAGGGGACAAAGTGAATTTTGTGTTAGAGGTCAAAGTAAACCATGAAAGATACAGGTATTGTAATGAATGAAGATTCTGAATAATTACCTTCTCTAAGTACTTACAGAGAACATACAAGCAATTTGGCTTCCAAAGTAGAAAGAATTAAAGTTGATAACTAAACGGAATGGGTAATGATTCAATTCCAACATATTACCATGACCAAAAATGGAAAATGACACCAGTGGTGGAAAGAATATGAAGTTAACTTTTCACGTTAACTCAGTTTCTCTCTCCACAGATGCTGCCTCCTATTTCATCTGGGTCCCAGAGGCCATTAAAATCAACTTCTCTAATTTCTATTAACATCCTCCCCCAAGACTTCCTCTTTCCCTATCCCTCATCTCCTTTCTTTCAGCTCCTTCCCTTCCCTCTCTATTCAGAGAATTACCTTTCTCCTCATCACCAGCTTTTTTCCTCTTCTACCCTTCCCACCTGCATCCACTTTGGACCTCTTGCCTGCTAGCCTGCGCTCCTGCCCTTGCGCCTTCTTCCCTCTTTCCCCCACCCCCATCTTTTTATTCAGATGCCTGTCTGTTTTTTAGCTCATTGCTTGATGAAGGGCTCGAGCCTGAAATGTGGGTTACCCTTTACTTTGCCTGACCTGCTGAGTTTCTCCAACATATTAGTTCATTGCTCTACCCAAGCATCTGCTCTTTCTTGTTTAACTACCTGACCAGTTGACCGTATCTTACATTTTCTATTTTTACTTCATATTTTCAGTTTGCAGCTATTCTGTTTTTAATTCTCCAGTATGGTTGGCATGTGCCACTTTGTGGTGAAAAATTCTTAAAGAGGAGATTATTGAGCCACTGATGGATCCGTAGAACATCAAAAAGCTAGAAGCTGCAACAACTTAAAAACAAACTAACAATTCCTACTCCAGAACATGGATTAAGCAAATGATTGTCACACGATAAAATATTACTCCTTCATTCTAACTGGACAATTAAGATTTTGCTTACTGAACATTTTTGTGTGTATTTTATGGATTTTGGGCTCCTGATCTTGATTTTCACCTTAAAAATTTCCTATCACCTACTGTTTTTAGATATAACCTATTTTTGTGATTTCCTGTCATAGTTTAAGATTACTTTAAGCATACTAAATCATGTTACTAAAAATTCATTTACTGCATTTACACTTGGACTTCTTCCCTGCTGACCCTGGGGCAGCTAGTAACGAACATGGTGAAAAGATTCACCAGGTCATTGCGATTATGGAAAAGCGGCATCCAGGCAACTGGAATCCATCAATGCTAGCCAAGTATTTTTGGACACTGACATGAGAGGCATCAGATGCTGAGTACAAACAAATATCATCAGCAAAACATATTAAGGTCAGTTGAATTCACACAATGTGCCAACATCATTATGCAATTAAACATGCTTAATTCAATAAAAGTCAATTTAATGTTTCTCCAACTTCCTACGTGATATAGAAAATCTGCAATTATCTTTGTGTCCAGCTTGAAGCTATCTATCATTAATCCCTTATTTTCAGGAAGCAAACCTAAAATGTCCAGACAACACAAGGAATTCCGAAAGTATTCATAATTTGTGTTGTGTTGGGGTAGGGTGGGGTGGGGTTCTGACAACTCAGTCATGCAGTTCTGGCTGGATGTGCTTGTGTCATAAATCATAGTTATTGTAGTTCTAATTGACTGATTTAATTGCTTTTTCAGTTGCTGTTTATTAAGAGGAGGTCAAAGGTTGATGCAGTCATTACCCTTAATCTCTATGCTACATGTTTTAGACCTTAATAAAATGTTATTCTCGGCTGGCAGCAATTACCAGCACTCCCACATTGATCCATGTCACAAACCATGTTCCTCCCAACTTACCTCAAAATTTACATTAACAGGACTTCAGCTCTGTGTTCAAACCTGAAGCAGAAGCTGGATCAAATAAACAGCTGAAGCAAGCCATCCATATGTACTCAGTGAAGGTTCCGGCAGCTGCGAGACAGACCTGCACAGGAAGCAAGGCCCCCAGATAGGAGGTGTGAAAAGCCAGCCCCCATAGCTCTGGCTCATTGCAGTTTTTGTCCCGAGACTTGAGACAGCTATTTGTGCCAAAAGGAGTGAGACACTTGTATCTAGTTTGGTTCGCTTGATTGCCATCTAATGACATCTGGCCCTGAAAACCTTTTCTTTGAGGTAAGCTTGTGATTTGTAACTGCAGACTGAAAGGTCAACAGTAAGCCAAGACCTTCAGAGACTTTTGGATGAATGTGATACTCAAAGCAGATTATGTTCCTGTTAATGATGTATTTTGACAATATCATAGGGAATAATAAATAACACAGCCAAATGGAAAGTAAACCTTTAAACTGATGCAGTTTTATTACTCCACCATTTTTGCTGTAATTAGGATAACAATACAATAGAATTTTTCCCACCATAATTTATACTAAAAAAAAATTTATTTCAGTTTCTTTTTTGTCTGACAAATGCTGAGATAATAGTTTGGAAGGATTTGTTTATGGTGGGGGAATCATCATGCAATTCCGTAGGGTTAGGACATAGTAGACTGACCCTCCTGATGAATTAGCCAAAAAGTACCGAATAAGAAATGTCTGAACCTATTAAAAACTTTTAAAGTACATTTAAACGCTGTTACAACAAAAACTGTCACTGCCTTAACTGGAGTCCCACGCGAAGAGAAAACCAAAAGAGATCTGAGGCCTACTGCAAGTCAGAGTCAGGGAGTTGGCCCTCGAGCTATTCCCTGGGCGTGTGAACCTGTCGATGGACCTTCGGCCAGCGACGCTCTCCTGCAGCAATGGAGAGATAGTGTCAGAAAAGAACCCAGAAGCGTATCTCACGTGGGTGAAAAGCCTTCAGAAACGCTGTCAGAGGAAGAAGAGAAGGACTTGCAACAGACCAGCAGTGAAGATGAAGAAGATGAAGACCAGCAATTAGAAGAGAAGGTGCTGAAAGCAGTTAAAACTTTTAAAAGTAAGCGTACAATATAAGATATAACCAGCATGAATTTATTAATGACAGAATTTCATGAAATGAGGAGAAATAGATAAAGTCCTGGATGCTTAATAAAAAGAAGAGAAAATATGACAAACTAGATGGGAAAATGGAAAAAAATTCCAGAAAGAAGTGCAACATGTGGATGATAGAAGTTCCTGGAGCAGAAGATTTCACCATTGCTCTAACTATGGAAAATCAGTAGCTTCAGCAGAAAGTGGATATATTGTAAAATCATAGTCGAAGAAATTACATTAAAATAGTGGGTCTTAATTAAGGAGTCGATGAGCAAGATCCAATTGACTTTTTTAAGAAATGGATTCCTGATCAAATGAATATTGATCAACCTATAGAGATTGAGAGAGCACTCAGAGCCCTTAAAGCAAACCCGCCTCCAAATCAGAACCCACGGTCTGTGCTAATTAAGTTTCTTCAATATCAAGGCAGAGAGAAGATTTTGACCCTAGTGGCAGAAAGGACAAGAGCAAGGAAAGGTCCACTTGAGTATGCAGGAGGTAAAGTTTTATTTTACCCTGAAATAAGGGTCGATTTATTAAGAGAATTGAATGCAGTTAAGAAGATTATTTGGGAAAAAGAATATTGGTTTGTATTGCATCACCTTACAACTTTGAAGATTTCCATGCCTGGAGGTGAAAATAAGCTATTTTCGAGCTTTGTACAAGCATAAGAATTTGTGCAAAATCTTCCAAGAGCCCAGGTGGAATGAAGAATTAGAAGAACAGTTATTAACATATTTTAGATGGACTAAAACTACTTGGCAGTTCATGCAGGTTTGAATAATCTAGGACACTGTCTACTTATGTTTCTTGTTGATTTTTGAACATTTTATTTGAAATGTTTCTACATATGTTTTAAATTATTAAGGATTAACATACCGGGGGAGGATGGGGAGGAAACGAGGTTATGACTCCTACTGTATCATGTGGTTAATTGTGACCTTGGTCGCAACCATAAAATAGAGGGAGTTAGTGCTGAGTATTATCTAGGTGACACTTACAGGGGGGGGGGGGATGATTTTGTTTATATATCATTATAAGTATGGTAACATATATGTTCTAGAAGCATATCTGTTTCCTTTTTTCTATCTGGATTGCCAGAGTAAGTACGCACCAATACTTTAGATAATGAGTAAGAGAGTTGAGGGAGGAGGTGTCACAGGCAGAAGTGGAGGAAGGAGTGGATTATCAAAATAAGTAACACAGTGAAATTTGAAATTTTAATGTTAATGGGTCAAACGAGTAAGTGAAAAGAAAGAGCGTATTAGCACATATTAAGAAAATGGGAGCAGACTTAGCATTTTTGCAAGAAACAATTAATTGAAAAAGAACATTTGAAGATAGAGAATGGGTTGGGTATGTAGCAGCTTCATTTAATTCTAAGGCGAGTGGCAATTTTAGTGGGAAAAAAACTCCCAATTAAAATACAAAATTGATCCTGCAGGGGGATGAATTATGAACATTGTCAAATATATATATGGAATTATAGACTCTTTTAAATCTCTATGCACCAAATGTGAATGATGAAACAGGAAACATTTTCAAATTTGGCAGAGGCACACAAGAATATTTTAATAGGAGATTTTAATTTTTGTTTGTATTGTAGCGGCCGTGTAGCGGGCTAAGTGGGCGCACAGCGTGGCAACGCGAAATGTCACCGGTGCAGTTTTGTGGATGTGCAGAACCATAACACAGGCGCTGTATATGATGTAGTGGCTGTGTAGCGGACCAAGCAGGTGCACAGCGCGGCAATGCGAACTGTCGCCGGCACAGTTCTGTAGGTGTGCGGAATCCTAATACGGACGTTCACCTTGCCCCGTGGAACCCGGGACACACAGTATGTAAAAGAACCCTGTAAACCCTGAATAAATCAGTCTTGAGTTGACTACTCTGGCATGTGTTTGTATTTCTTTAGTAGCTCTACCGTAGAAGCCGCTACAATTGGTGACCCCGACTGCAAGATTCAGCCAAAGTCTGAGTCTACAGTCATAATGGACCCAGCTACAGCAGCAGCGGCAGTAAACACAGTTGGACTTCACTTGGCTCCTTTCTGGACACATCAACCTCGGGTTTGGCTTATTCAGGCTGAAACCTAGTTTCATCTTCGGGGCAAAACGGCGGAGGACACAAAGTTCTGGCGTGTCGTAGGTGCGTTGGATGCTGCTACTGCATCTCGAGTGAGCGAATTTATTGTTAATACCCCGGCAGAGAACCAGTACACCAGGTTCCGCCAGTTTCTTCTTTTCTTCTTTGGCTTGGCTTCGCGGACAAAGATTTATGGAGGGGGTAAAAGTCCACGTCAGCTGCAGGCTCGATTGTGGCTGACAAGTCCGATGCGGGACAGGCAGACACGGTTGCAGCGGTTGCAGGGGAAAATTGGTTGGTTGGGGTTGGGTGTTGGGTTTTTCCTCCTTTGTCTTTTGTCAGTGAGGTGGGCTCTGCAGTCTTCTTCAAAGGAGGTTGCTGCCCGCCGAACTGTGATGCGCCAAGATGCACGGTTTGAGGCGATATCAGCCCACTGGCGGTGGTCAATGTGGCAGGCACCAAGAGATTTCTTTAGGCAGTCCTTGTACCTTTTCTTTGGTGCACCTCTGTCACGGTGGCCAGTGGAGAGCTCGCCATATAACACGATCTTGGGAAGGCGATGGTCCTCCATTCTGGAGACGTGACCCACCCAGCGCAGCTGGATCTGCAGCAGCGTGGACTCGATGCTGTCAACCTCTGCCATCTCGAGTAATTCGATGTTAGGGATGAAGTCGCTCCAATGAATTTTGAGGATGGAGTGGAGACAACGCTGGTGGAAGCGTTCTAGGAGCCTTAGGTGATGCCGGTAGAGGACCCATGATTCGGAGCCGAACAGGAGTGTGGGTATGACAACGGCTCTGTATACGCTAATCTTTGTGAGGTTTTTCAGTTGGTTGTTTTTCCAGACTCTTTTGTGTAGTCTTCCAAAGGCGCTATTTGCCTTGGAAAGTCTGTTGTCTATCTCGCTGTCGATCCTTGCATCTGATGAAATGGTGCAGCCGAGATAGGTAAACTGGTTGACCGTTTTGAGTTTTGTGTGCCCGATGGAGATGTGGGGGGGCTGGTAGTCATGGTGGGGTGCTGGCTGATGGAGGACCTCAGTTTTCTTCAGGCTGACTTCCAGGCCAAACATTTTGGCAGTTTCCGCAAAACAGGACGTCAAGCGCTGAAGAGCTGGCTCTGAATGGGCAACTAAAGCGGCATCGTCTGCAAAGAGTAGTTCAAGGACACCAGGTTCCGCCAGTTTCTTCTAGATACATTGGAATTGACAAGGCATGAGCACGGCATGTGGCTTTTGAACATAGATGGTGACAGGAATCCATCAAACCTAATGAATTAGATGCTGGCATTGGCAGATGGTCATTCTCATTGCCTGCTTTTTGAAACCATATTCCTATCAAAGCTGCCAGCTCACGTCACCATACCCATTCCTAACATGAATTTCTGCCATCCCCATAGCATGGGAGGCTGACAGGCTCTATCGTACTCCTACACAAGAGTCTGCTCAAATACAGCCTATTTTGGCAGCAGATACATCTCCCGTGTCCTACAAGCCTCCTGTATCTGCAGTCCAATCAAAGAAGGAGGAACGTGCTGAAATACGTGGAGAGTGTTGTTTTTACCATTACTGTTGTGGGAAAAATGCCCACAAGCCATGTACCTATTATAGGAAAAAGGCGGGAAATTAAAGAGTCGGCTGTCAGTAGTGACCTTGGGATTTGGCGCAAATACAGGCCTATTGTATCATCAAGATGACGTGGGTAAGCACAAGTTTCTTGTAGCCACAGATGCTGAGTTTACTCCTGCTGACCTACTTTGAAAGGATGCATAAACAACAACACCTGGCTCTTTGAGCCGTGAATGGAACTACCATTCCCAGCTCTGGCACGTGATGGATCACAATTGGAAAAGTTGGGACCATATTCCATTGGAATTGCGTCTTAGCTTCTGTTGCTCAACCTATTTTGGGTGCAGACTTTTTACGATCCCATGACTTACTGGTAGATGTGAAACGGAGGAAATTGGTTAATGCCACCACCTTTCAGACATACCCACTGGCATGCAGCAAAGGGAGAGTTTCCCAGCTCGGGGTACATATGCTGCACAAGGATGCCTATGCTGCCCTGCTCAACAAATTTCCCCATGTTCTCACTCCTAATTTCAATGCCTCAAAAACCACCCAAGATGTGTCTCATTACCTAGACACTTCAGACCCACCAATTCATGCCGGGGCTCATCATCTTGCTCCTGATAAACTGCTGCAAGCAAAGGTGGAGTTTACAGCAATGGAAGAATTGGGTATCATTCGAAGCTCCAATAGCCCTTGGGCATCACCATTGCACATGGTACCCAAGAAGACAGGTGGATGGAGACCCTACAGCGATTACCGTAGGCTTAATGATGTCACTACACCCGACAGGTACCCAATTCCTCATATATAGGATTTCGCTGCCCATCTACACCATTGCCACATTTTTTCCAAGGTTGATTTGGTCAAAGGATATCATCAGATACCTATCCATAACAATGATATTCCTAAAACAGCAATTTGGGCTTTTTGAATTCCTCAGAATGCCATTTGGATTAAAAATGCTGCTCAAACCTTCCAGCAGCTGATG
The DNA here is from genome assembly GCF_036971445.1 of Narcine bancroftii. Lineage (NCBI taxonomy): Eukaryota > Metazoa > Chordata > Chondrichthyes > Torpediniformes > Narcinidae > Narcine > Narcine bancroftii. Next base: position 457,482,518 of record NC_091469.1, read on the forward strand.
GACACTTTAGGCAGGGATTTAGTTTGAATATATTTTCTTGGATGTTATCCTCGTAGACAGTCAAATGGAGCAAGATCACCACCTGCATTTGCGCCGCTTTTCCCAATGGCTAGAGGAATTCGGTCTTACCATCAACCCTGGCAAATGTCAGTTTGACAGATCCACAATCACTTCCTAGGACACAAGATCACGGCCGACAATATATTTCCATTATCCAGCAAGGCAGACGCAGTCTGTGTTTTTTCCAAACCTACCGCGGTTAAGGGACTGCAGAAATTTTTGAGCCTGATAAACTTCTATCACGGTTTATTCCTGCAGCTGCTCACATTCTTCAGCCACTGTTTCAGATCATCTCCACCAAGCACAGGGACGTGACCTGGACATCAGAGGCGGAGGTTTCATTTATGACTGCCGAAGAGGCATTGGCCAAGGCAGCAATGTTCGCCCATCCCAACCCTGAAGCTACCTTGGAACTTAGCACTGACATCTTGAGTACGGCTATGGGTGCAGTTTTCGAACAGTACATCAATGGCCATTATCAACCCCTCGCTTTCTTCAGCAGGCATTTAAGGCCATTGGAAATTAAATATAGTACATTTGATTGAGAACTTTTGGCATTGTACCTAGCCACACGGCACTTCCAATACATTTTGGAAGGTCGCCATTTCACTGTGTTTATGGATCATAAGCCACTCATTTTTCCCTTCAGCAAAATAACAGATCCATGGTCAGCAAGACAGCAGCATCACTTATCGTACATTTCAGAATTCACGATGGACGTGCGCCATGTTTCAGGGAAAGACAATCTTGTCGCAGATATGCTGTCCAGACTGACTGTATATCATATTCAGGGTGGAATCGATATTCCTGAATTGGCCAGTGCACAGGTCATAAACCCCGATGTTCAGGCATACAGTACGGCCATTATTAACTTGGACATACAATGAGTGGCACCACAACAGGGCGGCACAACCCTCCTTTGTGACGTGTCTTTGGGCTACCCTAGACCGTTGAATCTGGCGTTATGGAGGCGACGCCTTTTCGACTAGATACATGGCTTGTCTCATCCATCCATCAGAACATCAGTCAAGCTCATGTCAAATAAATACCTATGGCATGGACTAAGAACAGACGTCATCATTTATCTTATTCCAAACAGAAATCATGTTTCAACACCACTAATTAATTTTGAATACCCTTTGTAGATAAATTTCACTGATAATCTCTCTCCTATTTTATCTAATTCTATTTTAAACCATGCTTGTTTTTCTACTCCTTGAAAAAAAAGTAGGGAATTTCATTTCAGCTGCTTGGTAATAATTCTTAAAGTTAGGAAGCTGTATGTCTCCCAATTCATATTCCTATGTTAATCTTCCTATAGAAATTCTTGAAATTTTACCTTTCCAAATAAATTTCATTACATGTTTATTTAATTCTTGAAAAAAACTTTTGTGGCAATAATATAGATAAGGTTTGAAAAAGATACTTTATTCTTGCAAATATATTCAGCTTAATACAATTAACTCTTCCTATTAATGTTAGAAGTAAAATCATCCATTTTTAAAATCAACCTTTTTGAGTCATGGCAAATAATTCAATTTTCTATACATTTTATCTACATGAATCCCTAAATATTTAATTCCATCTTTTGGCCACTTAATTAAGTATTTCTTTGACAATGACTCTAATCTTCATCTGTAAGGGGCATAATTTCACTTTTATCCCATTTTATTTTATAACCAGAAATCATATATATTCTTCCAAATTAAAATGTAAGTTTCACAAGGAAGTCTCAGGTTCTGTCAAATATATTAAAACATCATCTGCAAGTAAGCTAATTTTATGCTCTTCCTGTCCATCCTTAAATCCTTTAATTTCCAAATTGCTCCTAATTATCTCTGCGTTTGGGTCTATAGCTAATATTAACCCAGCTGGAGGTAAGGGCATCCTTGTCTACTTGATCTCGTCCATTGGAATGGAGTGGATATTTGTCCATTAGTTACAACTTTAACTTTAGGATCATTATATAATTCCTTAATCAAATTTATAAAAATTTGATCAAATCCAAAAAATTCCATTCCAATCTGAGAAGTGCTTTTTCTGCATCTAAAGCCACTGCAAATGTGTCATACTAATTAATCTGGCTACATGCTCTGCTGATTTTCTCTTTTTTTTACACAGCCTGAGTGATCTATATTCATCAATTTAGCGAATAATTTAGTCATCCTATTTGCCAATATTTTATCAAGAATCTTATAAATTGTATTCAATAATGAAATAGGTCAGTATGATGAAAGTTTCAAAGGGTTTCTATCTTTTAAAGGTATCACAGTATTTATTGCTGTTGAAAATTATTCTTGAAGAGTATGTGTTATTGATGCTTGATCAAGCATTTCCATAAAGATAGGAGTATTTAAATCTTTAAATTCTCTTTAGAATTCAGGTGAAAAACCATCTTCTCCCAATGCTTTATTAATTTGTAAAGAACTCATTGCCTCCTACACTTCTAGCTGTGTAAAATTAGCACTTAATTTTATTTGTTCTACCATACTCAATCTAGGTAAATGTATCCAAGATAAATATCTATGTATTTTATTCTCATCTTTTAAAAACGCTGATCTATATAGTTTAGAATAATATTTATTTCTTGAGGTTTATAACTGATAGGAACATAGGAAGTAGGAACAGGAGTAGGCCAAAAATGGCCCATCGAGCCTGCTCCATCATTCAATACGATCATGGCTGATCTAATTTATGACCTAATTCCACCTACCAGCCTCCTCCCCATATCCCCTAATTCCTGTATCATGTAAAAATTTATCTAACCGATTTTTAAATATGTTTAATGAGGCAGCCTCAACCACTTCCCTGATTAGAGAATTCCAAACATTCACTACTCTCTGGGAAAAACTATTTTTCATCATCTCTGTCCTAAATCTACTCCCCCAAATTTTGAGACTACGTCCTCTCGTTTTAGTTTCCCCGGCCAGCTCAAAAAACCTTCCTACATCTATCCTATCCATACCCTTCATAATCCTATATGTTTCTATAAGATCTCCTCTCATTCTTCTGAACTCGAGCGAATACAATCCTAGATGATTTAATCTTTCATCATAAATCAACCCCTTCATCCCAGGGATCAACCTAGTAAACCTCCTCTGGACCGTCTCCAAAACCAGTATATCCTTCCTCAAATATGGAGACCAGAACTGGACACAGTACTCCAGGTGCGGTCTCACCAGTACCTTATACAGTTGCAACATTACCTCCCTACTCCTGAATTCAATTCCTCTAGCGATGAAGGCAAACATTCCATTTGCCTTCTTAATAACCTGCTGCACCTGCAATCTAACTTTTTGCTATTCATGCACAAGCACTCCCAAGTCCCTCTGCACAACAGCATGCTGTAATTTTTCACCCTTTAAATAATATTCAGCTCTTTTATTTTTCTTGCCAAAGTGGATAACCTCACACTTACTAACATTGTACTCCATCTGCCAGACCTTTGCCCACTCATCCAGCTTAACGATATCCCTCTGCAGACTCTCCACATCCTCATTACAATTTGCTCTTCCACTCAATTTGGTGTCATCCGCAAACTTGGCTACACCACATTTTGTCCCCTCCTCCAAGTCATCAATGTAAATGATGAACAGTTGTGGGCCTAACACTGACCCATATGGCACCCCACTTACCACTCTCTGCCAACCTGAAAAACTCCCATTTATCCCGACTCTCTGCCTCCTGTCTGACAACCAATTTTCAATCCAGGCCAATATACTTCCCCAGACTCCACTTTCCTGTAACTTACCGAGAAATCTCTTGTGCGGCACCTTATCAAATGCTTTCTGGAAATCAAAATATACAACATCAACCTGTTCCCCTCTATCCACTGCACCTATTATATCCTCAGAGAATCCTAGCAAGTTTGTCAAACAAGATCTTCCCTTTCTAAAACCATGCTGCATCTGCCTGATTGAACCCAAAAGTGTCACTATTTCATCTTTAATGACGGGCTTGAAGCATGATGACATTCAAATAATTTTAATTACATTAATTTTTCTTGATACCTGTTCCACTTTCAATTGCCATGCAAGTACTTTGTGTGATCATTCATCTAACTCATAGTACCTCTGTTTATTTTTTGTAATTGCCTTTTCTGTTCTATAAGTTTGTAATGTAAGTTTTGTAAGGTTTTTTTATTAACTAGTTCCCTATGTTTATCCTCGGAGCTTCCCTTTTGAAAATATTTTTCGAAAACCATTGTTCTAATTGGCCTTCCTCTTTCAGATATTCCTTCTTGATTTTAGAAGTAAAGCTTATAATTTGGCCTCTCAAATATGCTTTCAAAGAATCCCATATTACAAATTTATCATTCACGGACTTCAAGCTTGCATCACAAAATAACTGTATTGGTTCTCTAATAAAGTCATGAAAATCTGTTATTTTTAATAATAATGTGTTCATTCTCCATCTATAAACTGATTTCTCTTTATCAGGCATTACAATCATCATTAATAGAAGTGAATGATCAGATAAAATTCTCCCTTTATATTCTGCACCTAATATCCTATCTTGTAATTGTGCTGAAATAAAAAATAAACCAATTCTGGAATAGGAATTATGCCTATATGAATAAAAGGAATAATCCCTTTCTCTGGGATGAATTCTCTTTCTTGCATCTATTAAATTAAGGTCACTTATTTTTAAAAAAATAAATTATTAATCAAAATAAGTCATACAATGAAAATACAAGTAAATACATAATATTTTTCTTAAAGTCCCTCATTAATACCAATGTAGTTTTTTTGATGCTTTAGCTCTTGACATTCCTCTAGCAATTCTATCTAAAATTGGATACTGAGGCGGCCACTATTGAAGAAATACAAACACACGTCAGAGTCGTCAACTCAATACTGATTTGTTCAGGGTTTACAGGCTTCTTTTATATACTGTGTGTCCTAGATTCCTTGGGACAAAGTGGGACGTCTGTATTAGGATTCTGTATGCCTGCAGAACTGTGCCGGTGACAGTTCATATTGCCGCACTATGCACCCGCTCGACCCACTACTCAGTCGCTACATCATATGCAGTACCTGTATTATGGTTCTGCACATCCGCAAAATTGATCCGGCAACAGTTCGCATTACCACACTGTGCGGCCACTTGGCCGCTACATCATCCCCCCCACAAATGTCGCCGGAAATTAAAACACTAGTTGTGTGTGTCTTAGGAGGACGCCCACACCATCTGGGCTGGGGGCATTGAATGGGTGCAGTTGGATCCATATGGGCAGGCTTGAGTCTGTCTAAACTAAACAGCTGCAAATGTCGCCCAATGTCCAAAGTAAACACAACTCCATCCCTCTTAATCACGTGAAAAGGGCCCTCATATGGTCTTTGTAACTGAGCTCCTGGAACCTGTCTGCGTACAAAAATAAAATCAGCGTCGAGGACCACATGTTGTTTAAGGGTTCCATGCCAGCTGGTAAGAACAGGTTTCCTGCTAGTGATTCCGTGTTGAAGTTGCTGAAGGACATCCAGGTCAGAGTTGGTTGTGAAATGAATGTCCCCTCGAACTGTAAGTACCGTGCCATAAACCATCTCTGCCGATCTTGCAGACAAATCTTCCTTTGGGGCCTTGAGAACTCTCAGTAGAACCCATGGCAACTCATCGACCCAATTGGGACCGGTGAGACGGACCTTAAGTGTGGATTTTAGTTGCCGGTGGAAACGTTCCACAAGACTGTTGGACTGTGGATGGTATGCCGTAGTGTGGTGCAGGTGTGAGCCACAGAAGCACACAAAGGCAGACCATAATGCAGAGGTGAATTGTGCTCCGCAGTCTGAAGTTATGTGCGTTGGGACACCAAATCTAGTGATCCAAATAATGATGAACACCCTAGCACATTTCAATGTCACTGGATGGCAACAGGATGGCCTCTGGCCAGCGCGTGGAATGGTCCACCACTGTTAAAATGTATCTCATGTTTTGAGATACTGGCAATGGCCCGACCAGGTCCACATGCACGTGTTCAAACTTCCTGTGTACCGCTGGAAAAGGCTGAAGAGGAGCCTTGGTGGGCCACTGAATTTTGGCCGTCTGGCAGGAGGCAGATAAATGACGAACTTGTGACAAAAGGAAGTATATCACCCAAGATGCCTCTGATTCAAAACTATCTTGTGCCTTTTTCAAAGGACAAACAATTTTTAAATATTTGGTTTAGTCAAAGTATTAAAAATATTGAAGATTGTTATGAACAAGGCCAATTAATGTCATTTGGCAATTGAGGAATATAAATATGGAATACTTAGTAATATTCTTTTTTTCAATTGAGAGGATATTTAAGGGAAAGGTTAGGTCCGGAGATGGAGCTACCTATTTGTAGTAAGGTGGAAACTCTTATTAGGAGAGGCAATACTAAGAAATTTACTTCTGCAATGTACCTTTAATTACAAACAGGAATTGTTAAACAAGGAGTGCATAAATCTAGACAGAAATGGGAGTTAGATTTTAATATTACAATTGATGAGCAAAGATTGTCAGATCTCTGTCAAGATTATATGACAAATACTATTAATGTAAGATATAGATTAATTCAATACAATTTTTTACATCAGTTATATTTGATGCCACAAAAATTGAATAGAATGAAATCAGATTTATCAGGTCAATGTTTTATGTGTGGTGAAGAGATAGGTACTTTCTTGCATTCAAGTTGGTCATGTCTCAAGGTAAGAGCTTTTTGGTTGAATTTAGGGAATATTTTAGAACAAGTTACAGGCATTGTATTTCCACTAAATCCAGATTTATTTCTCTTGGGGAAAATAGAAGGAACAAGACCTGAGTTGAAATTATCAATATACCAAACAAAATTTGTTAAAATAGCATTAGAGGTAGCAAGGAAACGTATTGCAGTGATTTGGAATTCAGATTCACATTTAGGTATGGGAAGATGGAATGGAGAAATTCAAAGCTGTATTGCTTGAGAGAAAATCACATATAATTTGAGAAATAAATATGCTATATTTTTTTGTGAATTTGGAGCCCCTATATACAAAATTTAGGTATAATACATAGAAATGTTCTTCCAGCCACTTGAGACCTGTTCTGACTTTCTTCCTTAAGTTGATCATGTAAATTTTGTTGAAGTCCAGTGTGTTGGGAAGTGATCCTCCAAGAAATTCATGTTGCTATCTTTCTTATTTTATATAGATATATATATATATATATATATATATATATACTCTTCATCTTCTTCTTTGGCTTGGCTTTGCGGACGAAGATTTATGGAGGGGTAAATTACTATATATATATATATATATATATATATATATACATGTAGTTGTTTTGTATAATGGTTTATTAATTACATATATGGAAATGTTTAAAATAAAATATATTAAAAAGGATTTGTTCATTGCTAACTTGCAGTTAAAGGATTAAAATCTGGTAGTAAAACTGGTTTGGTAATTCAGGTTGCACCAATCTTCCTCAGTTCATGAAAACTGACAACCGTATTTAAAATTCAGAGTTGAGATTTGTGGTTAAAAATAAAGCATTTAAAACTTATTTTGTCAATGAAGAATTTAAATGGGTCACTGTTCTTAAATTAAGTGGCTTTGCCTGTTTTCATTCTGTTTTAACAAGAATAAAGAGATAAATTTGTCAAAGAAAATCCATGAAATTGCTGTAGAACTTCTTTGAAGTTAGTGAAACTTTTGAAAACCATTTAGAAAAGAAATGTAAGATATATATTTTTTTTAATCTGAATAAAGAATAGTTTAAATTTAGGACTTTAAAAGTATGGCATTTCTCATTCTTGTCAAGCTACTGGGTAATATCAAGAAAGCATGCATCTGAAATACAAACAGAAAGCATGGCCCCTCATTGGCAATGAGGGAGTGGGAGTGGGGAGTTACAATGGAGCACAAATAGTGACAAGATTTTATCAGCCCAAGGATAGGGAAAGTGTTTGTAGCATTTTCCTAGTTTATTCTCTGGCAGTTAGCCCAGTTGAGAGTTGAAGAAAACCTCGGAGCAGAGAGGAGGGCAGGAGAGATGGTAACTTTACATAAATAGGGAAAAGCTGGCAATGGATTGGGAAAAAGGGGAGGAGGGAAAGGTCAGGACATAGAGGTGGAGATCACAAAGAGTAGAAGGAACACAGCTAGGGCTGGCAGAGGATGTGCTGACAATAACCACAACAGAAGTGCGAGTATAAGACAGCTTTAATAAACTAATATGTACACTAACAGGTCTTGTCTCTGCAAGACGAATCTGGAAGGCTAGATTGTAGCTCTGGACTGCTTTATATTCAAGGTCACTGGGATGACCCCTGGTGACCTAGTGGTGTAATTACATATCACCACATTCACCCCCACTTAAAAAATTGTTATCTCCCCACCCGCCCCCGCCCCCCCCCCCCCCCCCCACCATCCTCCTTCCCTTATTTGTAAGTTCATAAGTTTTTCGTGGCTTCTGTTCCCTCTGGACTTCCTCGGTAGTGGTAGAAGGGTGGGGAGTGCGGTCTGCCTTTCGGCCTTTCTTGGTGGAGGTGTGGAAGTGGGAAGTACTGGTTGGTCATGTGGCCGTGTAGGCTGGGGATCCTCTTGCATGGGATTAGGTCCTGCCATCAAGTCTAGGGTGGTGATATTTTGTGGGGTGGGCGTACCCAAGGTCCTGATTTCTGGGGTGGGTGGTATAGTCCTCTGGGGTGACTCGATGGACGACTGTTCTAGTGACTGCTGCTGTGCTCCTTATTGATCCGTAGACATCTGTGTTTCCTCCACGTTGTTCACATATCCAGCCGGCGCGAGATCCCTGGTGGCCACAGAGTCTTCTCTTCCATCTGGGAATGTGACGAAGGCGTACTGAGGGTTCGCGTGCCTCAACTCCACTTGATCCACCAGTGGGTCCGCTTTGTGGGGGTCTGCAGTGCTTCCCGAGGATAACAGGTCCCGGTGTCATCATCCATTTAGGCAGCCCTGTGCCCGTCGTGGCTTTCCTTGTAAAAGAAAAAATACGGTCATGTGGGGTCATGTTAGAGGCAGTACACGACAAAGAACATATAGCGTGTATAGTGTGCAGGGCTTCTGGCAACACTTCTAGTAACAGGCAGGTCTTTTGCTTTTAATGTCAAGAGGACCGTTTTCCAGATAGTGGCATTTTCCCTTTCGACTTGTCCATTCCCCTGGAATTGTAACTTGTAGTGCGGCTGGTAGCAATCCCTCTCTTGTGCAGGTACTGCTGTACTTCTGCGCTCATGAATGCAGCATCGCTGTCTGTGTGTATGTAGTTCAGGTACCCAAATATGCTGAAGATGGGTTGGAGGCATTTTATAACAGTGGTTGCTGATACATCAGAACACGGGATTGCGAAGGGGAAACGGGAATATTCATCTATTACATTTAGGAAATAGACATTTCTATTATTGGATGGGAGAGGGCCTTTAAAATCGAGGCTGAGGCGCTCAAAAGGTTTGGTCACTTTTATCAGGGTGGCTTTGTCTGGCCGGTAAAATTGCGGTTTGCATTCCGCACAGATGGGGCAGCACTTGTTCACTGACCTCACTTCCTCTACTGAAAATGGGAGGTTTTGGGTTCTAATGAAGTGAAACAGTCTATCAACCCCCAGGTGGCCCGGCTCATTGTCCAAGTTCTGCAACTGGTACGTGTGGTTAAAGATAGCACTAGTGCCTCTGGACAGCGTGTCTGGGAGCTCGTTGACTCTCCCGGGGCAGTATTGTGATAGTACAGATCTATCACCAATGTATATAGTGTATATAGTTACAGTATCTAGACTGTGCTTACAGCGATTGGCTGAGAGCTAAGCCACGCCTAATGTCTGGGCCTTAAAGGCTTGTGTCCCTAGCCAGGTCGGATCATTCCAGACTGGTCGGCCACCTGTGAAGAGCTCTTGTCTTTTGCTGGTAGAAGCCTTGGTTTGGATCAACAAGTCTTTGGTTCTTTCGACGAGCTCTACAAGTATAGAATGTCGTAGTTAAATGTAGATAAATCTATCCGCCAGCGCATTCTTAATTCTCCCCCTGTTCTAGTTATCGAACATAAAAGCCACAGACCGTTGGTTCGTGACGAGGGTGAAGTGTTTGCACACCAGATAATGTCGCCAGTGCCTTATTGCTTCCACAATGGCTAGGGCCTCCTTCTCTACTGCTGAGTGTCTTAACTCTGACCCCTGTAGGGTTTGCGAGAAAAAGGCCACCGGTCGTCCATCTTGGTTTAGGGTGACTGCCAGAGCCACATCGGATGCATCCGTTTCTACTTGAAACAGGATCGACTCATCTATGGACTGCATGGTAGCTTTAGCGATATGGTCCCTAATGTCCCTGAATGCTCTGGTGGCTGCTGGGCACAGTGGGGAAACTGAGCCTTTTATAAGCAGGCGGGCCCTGTTGGCGAAGTTGTGGACCAATTGTCTAAGTAGGGGAACACCGCTTTCAGTTGGAACTCATCTACTATTCGGTCCATTTCTCTCTGAAACAGGGACACTCCATTGGTGACACCGAAGGGGAGTCGCAGAAATTGATACAGCCTGCTGTCTGCCTCAAACGCCGTGTAACGCCGATCGCTGTTTCTAATGGGCAGTTGGTGGTATGCTGCCTTCAGGTCGATGGTGAAGAACACTTTATACTGCGCAATGTTGTTGACCATGTCTACTATGCGTAGCAGGGGGTAGGCATCTAGTTGTGTAAATTTGTTGAATGTCTGGCTGTAATCCACTACCATGCACAGTTTTTCTCCTGACTTTACTACAACCACCTGGGCTCTCCAGGGGCTGGTGCTCTGCTCTATAATGCCCTCCTGTAGTAGCCTGCGGACCTCTGTCCTAATGAAGGCTCTATCCCTCGGGCTGTACCTCCTGCTCTTTGTGGCTATCGGTGTGCATTCTGGGGTCAGATGTGTGAACAGCAGAGGGGGTTCTATGTTCAGGACAGACAGGCTCCAGTGTTGTTTCTTCGTAAGGCGTAGTGGGGGGTGAGGCCCGTTGTGCACTATTGTAATGCTTTCTAACTGGCACTGAAAATCTAACCCCAATAGTACCGGGGCACAGAGGTGAGGGAGTACTAGTAATTTGAACACTTCATATTTTGTGCCCTGGATTTCTAGGGTAACCCTGCAAAACTGTTTTACCTCAGCCGCAAGGCTGCTGGCTGCTAACAGGATCTGGTGCTCACTCAGGCGTTTGGGGAGGGCAAGGCGGTTGACTAACCCCTTGTCAATAAAACTTTCAGTGCTTCCAATATCTATTAAGTGATTTACCCTCACATCATTAATTTTGATGCACACAATGGCATTTTATAAATTGTGTGGACTCGCCTGATTCATGCGTTGTCTCTGCCTCATTAACCCCCACCATTCCTTTCTCCGCGATCAATGTCTCGTCTCAGTGGACCATATGCCCGCAATAATTCTTTCCCTAATAAGGTCCTCCGCATACTGCTTTAAAGTTGCAGCCTCTCACCAGGTCTTTCAGAGAGATTATAAAGTCTCTGGCAAACACCCCTACTTGTTGTGACCTGGTCATGAGTCTGTACCGGGAGTGGAGTTCACTATGCCCCTTACTGTAATGCCTCTGTTGCAGTAGGCTGAATCTAGAGTCTTAGCAAGCTGGAGGGCTCTCTTCAATGGAAACTTGTCTTCCTCTAGCTGTCGCTGGTGGATGTAGTCAGACGTCACCCCAGGCATGCAGGAGTCCCGGATCAGCTCTTCCACATACCGGTCTGCCGATACTGGGGCAACGATATTGCCCCTGCATTCTTGCCCCTGATTATGCAGAGCCCGAAAGAAATCGTCCAGGGGCTCATCAAGTTGCTGTTTTCTTGAGGCCAGGAGGTACTGTGAGTAGACTTCATTTACCCATAGTCTGGAGAGGTTGCAGAGCACAGTCATGGCAGCGGGATAAGTTGTGGAGCCCCTGATCATCACGTATGCACAGCGGCTGACCCTCACTTGCAGTAGCTTGAGTTTCTTCTCGTCAGGCTACCCCTTCCCTTTTGCTCTGATCAGTCAAGGAGGTGTACACTTGTTTGTTGGTGTTCCATTCTTTAGCTATTAGGTCCTCAGAAGGTTCCAGGAAGTCTGTGAAGCACTCGATCCACTGCTCATATAGCTCTGGAGCTCTGGGCATCTGTGAATCGAGGTCTAGCCTGTCGGGTCACAGCAATTTGTCCATCCTGTGTTGAAGTTTTAAAGTGTAATAAATTGATAGGCTCTATCAATGACTCCAAAGCCATAGACTGAGGAAAGATAGGCTTTAATACACTTTAGACTGGTAGCTGGCCTGATTCCAAGTGCTCAACTGAGGACACAAGGGGAAAAGTTACCAGGGAGCAAGTCACCAGTGGTGGATGGGCCACCTACCCATTGACATATACTTGTATCACCACACAGTGGAAGAGAAATTGCCTGTGGTGAGAGACATGGGTGGGTGGAGGGGGGTGTGGGAATTGGTCCTGCTTGCTCTCTGGGACTCTAGTCAAGATTTTCCAGGATTCAGTCTCATCCTGCTCTGATTGCTGGATGTGGAATATCTGGGAGAGCATAATTGTCCCAGATGACTATTCCTGCAAGAGGTGCATCCAACTGCAGCTTCTTGGAGACTGAATTAGGCAACTGGAGCTGGATGAACTTCAGATCATTCAGGGGACAGAAAAGGTGATAGACAGAAGATGCAGAGAGTGACAGTCAACCCCAAAAGGCAGGAGGCAGGTAGCTGGGTGACTGTTTGGAGAGGAAAGGGGAATAGTCAGTCAGCCCAGAGCACCCCTGTGGCTATTCCCCTCAACAATAAGTATACTGTTTTCAATACTGTTGTGGGGGACCTAGTGGTCAGATCTCTGGCACAGAGACTGGCTTTTCTGTTAAGAACAGAAGGGGGAGAATAGGGGAGTGATAGTGATTAAGGATTTGATAGGTGAACAGAGACGAGATTCTGTGAACAAAATCAAGACTTCCGGACGATATGTTCCTTCCCAGTGCCAGGGCCAGGGACGTCTTAAACCAAGTCCACAGCATTCTGAAGAAGAAGGGAGAGCAACCAGATGTTTTGGTCAATGTTGACACCAATGACATAGAAGAGTAGGGATGAGGTCCTGAAGAGGGAATATTGGGAGTTAGTAAGGAAGGTGAAAAGCGGATCCTCAAGGGTAGTCATCTCAGAATTGTTGTCTGTGCTACGTGCCATTGAGGCTTGTGATAAAAAGTTGTGGCAGATGAATGTGTGGCTGAAGAGTTGGTGCAGAGGTCAGGAGTTCAGATTTCTGGATCATTGGGATCTCTTCTGGGGAAAGTCTGACCTGTACAAAAAGGACAGGCTGCACCTGATCTGGAGAGAGACCAATATCCTGAAGGGCTGGTTTGCTGGAGCTGTTGGGGTGGGATTGAATTAGTTTAGCAGGGAGAATGTGAGCAAAGAATAGGACAGAAGGTGGAAAGGATGATGCAATGTGTTGTTGGTTTCTGAAGAAGGACAGGCAGGGGAGGAAGCATAAATATAGTCAGTTGGAGGGTTGAAATGTGCCTAATGCAATGCAAGGAGATGAACAGAGCATGGTTCAGTTCATGGAAACACGATATTGTGGCCATCACAGAAACTTGGCTGGCAGAAGGATACCAGGGCCATGGCTTAGATGTTTTAAAAGGAATAGGATGGGAAGTATGAGAGGGAAATGACTCATTACTGGTCAGGGATAGTTATCACCGCTGTAGAAAGGGAGGAAAGGGAAACAATCAGGTGCTGTGACTTACAGTGGATGATGTGAAGCAGGAATTAGGCAAACTCAACCTAAGGAAAGCTGCTGGACTGGATAACACTCCAGGCAGAGTGTTCAGGGGATGTGCGGCTCAGCTAGCAGATGTTCTCACCGACATCCTTAACATCTCCCTGAGAAGCGCAATGGTCCCAACGTGCTTTAAAGCCGCCACCATTGTCCCTGTGCCGAAGAAGTCGTCTGTGTCCTGCTTCAATGATTACCTCCCTGTCATACTCACATCCATTGTCACGAAGGGCTTTGAGAAGCTCGTCATGGGGAACATCAAGCATTTGCTCCCCCCCCCCCCTTATTGCACCCCCTGCAGTTTGCATGTAGATCCAACTGCTCTACGGACGATGCTATCGCCACCGCCCTTCACCTAGCCTTCACCCACCTGGTAAATAGACTTGTATGTTTGAATGCTGTTTACTGGCTTCAGCTCAGCATTCAACACGATCATACCTCAGTACATGAGCCTGCTGGGTCTAAACACCCCCCTCTGCAATTGGATTCTCGTCTTCCTGACAGGGAGACCTCAGGCAGGCCGCATTGGAACAGCACCTCCAAGAGCATAACACTAAGTGTTGGGCCCCCCCCCCCCCCCCAGGGCTGCATGCTTAATCAATTCTGCTGACTCATGATTGTGTAGCTAAACACAGCTCAAACCACATCATCAAGACAGTGGTGGCCCTTATCAGTAAGAATTATATTGCAGCGTATAGAGATGAAGTGCAGACACTAATGAACTGGTGCTGAGCCAACAACCTGTATCTGAATGTTAACAAAACAAAGCAGACAGCTGTCGACTTCAGGAGGGCCCAGGGAGATTACACTCTGCTGAACATTGGCGGGTTGACCATTGAGGTCGTCAACAGTATCGAGTTCTTCAGAGTGCATCTGGCGGAGGTTCTCATCTGGTCCCTTAACCCCAGTTCCATAGCCAAGAAACCCCAGCAATGCCTCTACTTCCTGCAAAGTCCATCTCCCACCCTCCATCCTCACAACATTCTACGGAGGATGCATCCTGTGCAACTATATCACCGCCTGGTTTGGAAGCTGTACCACTTTGGACCACAAGATCCTGTAGAGGATAGTGAAGTCAGCGGAAAAGATCATTGGGGAACCTTTTCCTAGCATGAAGGACATCTACAACACTCGATGCGGGGAGAAAGCAATAAACATTGTGAAGGACTCCACGCACCCCTCATGTAAACTGTTCTCCCTTCTGGCAGGAGGTACCATGGCACTTAGGTCCTTGCATCTAGAGTGCGAAACAGCTTTCTCCCCCCAAGCCAACAGGCTCCTGAACTCCCAGTAGAGATGTGGATAGTGTCATGTGGACTTTCAGAATATATGTCTTGATATCCTAATATTTTAATCTGTTAATTGCTTTCCTAACTTATACCTATACAAATATGCTCCGTGGTCCTGGAGAAACACTATCTCACCCTACTCTGCTAGCATGTTATGAACGATAAATAAAATTGACTTGACTTGAAGCTGTAGAAGGAATGTCTATGAAGTCAGTTTGAGAAATAGGAAGGGAGAAATCACTGTGCCATGAGAAGTCCCTTGGCCCCCAATAGCCCTCAGGACACAAAGGAGCAGATAAACTGGCAGATTTTGGAATGATGCATGAAATGCAGGGTTGTAGTTCTTGGAGACTTAGAGACTTCAACTTCCAAAATATTGGCCGACACCTCCTGACTGCAAGAGGGATAGATGGGGCAGAATTTGTCAGGTCTGTCCAAGAAGATTCCTGAGATAGTATGTGGGCCAGCCAACTAGAGGAGAGGCCACACTGGATGTAGTTCTGGGTAATGTAACTGGTCAGGTGACAGGCATCTCGGTGGGGAGCATTTTGTTGCTGATGACCACAACTCCCTGAGCTTTAGCATAGTTTTGGACAAAGATAAAAGCAGAAAAAATGTTTAATTTTGGAAGGGCTAATTAAAATAGGATGAGGCAGGAACTAGGGATAATAAATTGGGAACAGATGTTCACCGGAGAAAGCAGAGAAGTCATATGGAAGATGCACTGGGTTCTGGATAGCTTTGTCCCACTGAGGCAGGGAAAAGATGGTAGGAAAAGGGAACCCTGGTTGACACAACAGGCGAGGTAGCTAGTTAAGAGGAAGAAGGAAGCATACATTGGATTTAGGATGCAAAGAACAGAAAGGGCTCAGGAGATTTATATGGTATATAAGGAACTTAAGAAAAGCCTTGGAAGATGTCAAAGGGAGCATGAAAATGCCTTGGCAAGTCAGATTAAGGTGAACCCCAAGGCATTCTATGTGCTTGTGAAGAAGAGAAGGATAACGAGAGTGAAGCTAATGCTGCTTAAGGATAAAGTAGGCAACATGTGCCTGGAGATGAAGGAGGATGGGGAGGTCCTAAATTAATATTCTGCTTCAATATTCACCAGAGAAAAGGACCTTGATCCAAGTGAGATCAGAATAAAACAAGCTTGTTTGGTGGACCATGTTGAGATTAGGAAAGAGGAAGTGCTGAATCTTTTTAAAAACATTAAGATTGATAAGTCTCTGGGGCCAGATGTGATATATCGCAGGTTGCTATGCAGAAGGAGAGAAGAGATAGCTGGGATGTGGGCGATGATCGTAGCATCCTCCTTGGCCACAAGGAAGTTTCGGGTGGATTGGAGAATGGCAAATCTGGTCCCCTTGTTTAAAAAAAAGATAAGAGGGAAAATCGTGGGAATTATAGACCAGTGAGTCTTACATCAGTGGTGTTCAAACTATTGGGGAGCAATCTTAAGGACAGAATTTATGAGCATTTCTCACTGCTATCCTCATTAGAATGTGCAGAAGCCTGAAAATCAGCACCTCTAGGAAGAGTCGGCACCAAGGGGGTGCATTCGCTGGCATTGCCCCCTCCAAACAAAGTACTTTAACCTATCCGACCCATGCTAGTGTGGCCAGACATCCAATTTTATGCTGGACTCTCTGGTATTTGAGTAATCTCTCATCTGTCTGGCACCACTTCAACCTGGACTTTAATTTGTCCTCCATTTGGGGGTGTAGGGGCAGAAAGGGGGCACTTACCATGTTAAATGTGGTGTCCCGGGGTCTGTAGGCCATGTTTCTTCTTGCACGCATTGCTGATGCATGCGCAATGGATTGGAGTACTGGGGCCACTAGCATCACTTCCATTGGAGGGAGGGGGAAGTGACAATGGTGACGCTAGTGGCCCTGGTACTCCAATCCATTGCACACGCGCCAGCCAGCACTAGTGCATGCGCACAAGAAGAAACACGGCTGCAGGCAGCCTACGAACCCCGGGACGCCGCATTTAACATGGTAAGTGCCCCCTTTCTGCCCCCCCACCCCGCTGAGTGAGTTTTTGAGTGTCAGATTGTGCCCCCCACGGTTACCCTAATCTCCCCTCCTAAACCATGTTCTGGCACCAACCCTGCCCCTAGGTTCAAGAACTCTTAAGCCTTCCCTTGTTAAGCTAATCCAGCACTGCTTCCACAGCACAAAAGAACTGTCTGCATTATTGAAAGTCAACTTTTTTCGCATGAAGATTACTGTGAATATTTATTATATATGTTATGTATTGATTTTCTCAAAATGTAATTAAATTTATTTACTATGACAGTCTTTTTTACAAGTACCTAGTTGGCAGCAGTAAGTAAGAATTTAGGGCACGTGCATTACAACAAACTCGACATTTTGGTCCACGTGGGCCTGTTTCCATGTGGTTTGGATCTATGACTTCTCTGCAATATTTTTAGGGTGAAAAAAACATCTGTGGACTCCAATTGAAATAGAGGGAATGAAGGCTTTCTCCCAGAATCTGGTGTTAATGATCATTAAGATGGAATGACTCAAAGCTTTGACGGTGATGGCGGCCCTGTGCATACTGTCAGGGATCTGATCAGGGTGGCTTATAGGAGCCCATGGTGAATAAATTATCCTGCACATTTATTGCTAGAAATGTGTCAGCATTATTATCTCTTGTCAGGTGAGATCTGCGATCCATTTGCACAGACTTGGATTAGCAATGGATCATGAGAGCTCATTATCAGGGAAACACTGTACAACTTAGACAGATAGATGGATACGATGAGTTTAAATACGTAGGGTGACATGGTTGGCGGTGCGGTTAACGCAACACCTTTATAGTGCCAGCGAATGGAACCTCACTGGGTTTGAATCCTGCACTGTCAGTAAGGTGTTTCTACATTCTCGCCGTGTCTGTGTGGGTTTTCCTCCTGGGGTTCTGGTTTCCTCCTACTGTTCAAAAACGTACTGGGGAGGGGGTGTAGGTTAATTGGGGCTAAATTGTGCAGTACAGACTCGTGAGCTGAAATGGCGTGTTACCATGCTGTATATCTAAATTTAAAAAATCCAGACAGGTGGGAATAGTGTGGGTGGGACATTTTGGTCCTCGTGGGCCTGTTTCCATGTGGTTTGGATCTATGACTTCTCTGCAATATTTTTAGGGTTCAAAAAAAAAACAGCTGTGGACTCCAATTGAAATAAAGGGAATGAAGGCTTCTCTTTGCAAGGCCTTCTCCCAGAATCTGGAGTTAATGGTAATTAAGATGGAATGACTCAAAGCTCTGACGGTGATATACTGTCAGGGATCTGATCAGGGTGGCTTATAGGAGCCAATGGTAAATAAATTATCCTGCACATTTATTGCTAGAAATGTGTAATCTGGCTGTTTCTCTCCTTGGCTAGTGAAAATCCTGGGAATCTTTGTAATTGTGCTTTCATTCTGTGGTAATGCTTAAGCCAAGTAATATCTTTAAAATATTTTATTTATCATTTAAAAAAATAGTAAGTCCTTCAAACCAAAAAAATGTGGAAATGGGAAGATAGAATAAGGCTTCCAATCCTTGAAATTTTATCCCAGGCCTGGGGGAGTTAAACATCCCTCTCCAAGTTATTTATAAGATGAAAGGATATTCTATCAGGTTTATTATATCTAGTCAAATGGCCATCCCTTCATTCATATAACTTGTAAATAATCTTGCTTTAGTCCTTCTTTTGTTTGCAGAAATCATGCTTTTCTCCCTTGGGTTTGGGTTAGTAGCAGTTTTAATAACTGTTTTTCAAACTCATTCTTGACACTTCAAATTAAAGGTTGTCAGGTGGAATCTAGAGTCATTAAATTAATCATGCTCGGAATTTGAAGTGTCTGACAACAGTTGGCCTACACCTGTTCCTCAAGAAGTTCCATGTCTTTATTTGGTAAACTGTTAAATCTTGATGAAGGGCAATACAAAATAGATTGAAAGATGCAAACTGCTAAAGGTTATCCTGATAACTTCATACTGCTGCTTTGGCCCATCGATATCACACTTTTATAAGGCTTGTAATCGGTAAATTATTTGTATTTAAAAATTCATAGAGCATACTTGATTCCTAATAAAAGGTATGTATGCCACATTTTATCCTGAGTGTTTGTGAAAATTTGGCTCCAATACGCTTCTAAATACTGTTATCTGTTTGCTTCCAAATTCACTTTAGGTGCTGTTATTTGTAACTATGCAATTTATTTAAGTGAATGCTAACTGTATTTATATGACGTGTCAGTTGAGTTCACTTATATATATTTAGTAGAGAGCAGTCTGGGTAGAGAGGCTCAACCTTTCTGAGAAAGTGCATGATGGGAAATGAGTGTTTCTGTCATAATAGGGCTTGTAAGCAACCCATGATTTGATTCTGGTGTTTTACCTTTCAACTCCTGTTTGTGGTTCACCATTCCTGTTCTAGTTTCAAAGGCATTAATGCAATTTAAATCAGAGTGAACGGAAACAAAGTGGTGCTGTCAATTATATCAGTAGAACACTGCTGCTCTCTAAAGCTGAACCATTGGTGTTTCCTAAAATACATTTACCAGTAATGTTGTTTTTGCACTGTATGTGCCCTTTAGTCTACAAATTCTCTGATTACCCATAATATACATACCAAAGATATTAATTTTCAAATTTTATACTCCATTCTGAGGAAAGTTTTTCTCAAAAACACAGTTTTCCACTGCCTTCAGCCAATCAAGCAAAATTCTTGTGAAAATAACTTTGTTAATAAATAATTTATTATTGATAATACTCAGAGTTAAAAATGTGCTCTTCACGAGCAGTGAAATAAATTCTTATGTGAAGAATGGTTGACATGAACGTAATATAGATAATATGTGCAAATCAGTCAGAAACTTGCTGACCCTAAACTGCAAATGTATAAATGTCACTGTTTGCATTGGTTAAAGAAGCATATTTTGCTTAAACTCTTGATTTCATGAAATGGTTACAATTGCAGAGTATTCATTCTTGTCGCAGAAAGTCCAGGGACTATTATTCCTACAGATTGCAAACTTTGGCTGCAGATTTTAAGTGTGAACATTTTTAATTACATCAGATTATCTCTCACTTTTCCATCCTATCATTTTTTTTTGCACTTTCCTAAATTTAAATTACACCCAAGTTTTGAAGGGTGGGAGGAAACCGGAGCACCCAGCGAAAGTCCATGCAGACACAGGGAGCACATACAAGCTCAGCACAGACAGCACCAGATTCGAACCCGAGTCGCTAGCATTGTGCTGACCCCTATGGTAACCATGACACCCTTATTCAATATTCTCTTTTTCTTATAAGAAAACCTGTTTCAATAAAATCTGGCCCTTTGTATCATTTAGCAACTTACTGCATTACAAAAATGAAACATTATTCATTAAGTAATTTCTGTTTTTATGTAGATAATTAACCCATACCTGCAGGGATACCCCTTATATTATTATGACATGCAATACAGAATTGTTGCTGAATTTTTAAATTTAGAAGTGTATGATATGAGGAAAAATTGTCCATCAAAGGATTTTGCTACCCGTTCAGACAGTAAGTAGTTGAACAAAGAAAATAGAGAAAAACTGAGGGCCTACATCCCCTATACTCCACCATCCAATAAGATCTTGACAGATCAGGCCTTGGATTCCACTCCACTTTCTTGTCTGATCCCCTTTACCCTGAATTCCTCTGCAATCCAAAAAAAATGGCTAAGCTTTGAATAGCTTTGAATAGGTCAGCACGCATATCTCTCCAAAGTAGAGAGTAGGTGACTCTAAAGCCAGAGTTCATAGATTAAAGGTGAGAGGAACAGGCCTGAAAGATTCATGAGGGGCACCTTCTTCATCCAGAGGGTGGTGGGTATATGGAATGAGCTGCCATAGAAAATGGTGGAAGTAGGCACCATTTTAACTTTCAGAAGGCATTTAGGAATATGGATAGGAAAAGGGATATGGTCTGAATGCAGGCAAATGGGACTAGCCTAGTCAGCTTGGTCAATTTTGGCCAAAGGGCCTGTTTCAATTCTGTGGAATACTATGAATCTATGACTCAAAGCTGCCCTTTCAATCTTGTATATTTAATGAGATCACTTCTTACTCCATTTAATATGGATCCATTCTACCTATTCTTTCTTCATAAACTAGCCACCTTATAAAAACATAAGACTTAGGAACAGAAATAGGCTCTTCAGCCCATTGAGTATGCTTGCCATTTAATATTGAACAGATCCATTTTCCCACCCAGCCCCACTGCCTGGCCTTCTCCACATAACCTTTGAGGCCCTGGGTAATCGAGAACCTGTCAATCTCAGCCTTAAATACATCCAATGACTTGGCTATTTATCTCAGAATGAATTGTTATTACATCATCTCCGAAACACCATAAGATGAAGGAATAGAATTAAGCCACTTTGCTCATCAAATAGCTTTGCAATTTGAATTATAGTGAATGCATTCATTCCTCCCAACCTCATTCTCCTGCCTTCTCCCTGTATCCTTTGCCACTCTTATTCATCCAAACCTATCAGTGTCCACTTTAAAAATACGCAGTGACTTGGCATCTACAGCTGTCTGTGGAAACAAATTTCACACATTCGTTGCTCCTCATCTCTTTTCTCAAGGCACGTTCTTTTTATTCTGATGCTATACCCTCAGGTTCTAGTCTCTCCCACTACTGGAAACATCTCCATGTCCACTCTATCCAGTCCTTTAAATCCAGTGTTTCACACCAAGTATATCCTTACTTAATTACGGAGAAAATTTGTTTCTCTCATGCAGAACTATTAAGTGTGGATCTTTCATCTCACTGAAGCCCAGAACAGGATTTCTTTACTTTTGTAATACATTCCTCTTTTTAGAGAGGACCCTATTATAAAAGTAAATAAATCTTGTAATACTTTACTCTATTTGTTCATCACTATACCATGTAAACCAACAAAAACCTTGCACTCAATGTCACCAAAACTTAGGAGCTGATTGTTCACTTCAGGAAGGGAGAGCCAGAGATATACAATCCAGTGATCTTTGGGAGATCAGAAGTGAAGAGGTTGAGCAAATTTAAGTTTTTTGGAGTTACTGTCTCAGAGGATCTTTCCTGGACCCAGCACACTAATGGCACCGTGAAGAAAGCTCTACTTTCTCAGGAGTTTGCGGAGGTTTGGTATGACACCAGAAACCCTGGCAAATTTCTACAGATGTGTGGTGGAAAGTGTGCTGACCACCTGTATCACAACCTGGTATCAGAATACCAATACCCATGAGCATAAAACCCTCCAAAAGGGAATGAACACAGCCCAGGACATCACAGATAAAACACTCTCCACTATCAAGGATATCTACAGGGAATGCTGCCATTGGAGAGCAGCATCGATCATCAAGGATCCATGCCACCCAGCTCTGTTCTCACTGCTACCAGCAGGAAAATGGTATAGGTGGCACAAGACTCGCACCACCAGGTTCAGGAACAGCTGCTACCCCTTCACCATCAGACTCCTCAATGACAAACTCAATCAAGGACTCATTTAAGTACTCTTACTTGTGTACTTTATTGACTTTTCCTATTCTCCCTGTATTGCACAATTTGTTTACATTCCACTATCTGTTTACAGTTCTTTATTTGTTTACTGTGTACACTTTTAATTATGTAATTAATGATGTAATTAAAAATGTTCACGCTTAAAATCTGCAGCCAAAGTTTGCAATCTGTAGGAATAATAGTCCCTGGACTTTCTGTGACAAGAATGAATACTCTGCAATTGTAACCATTTCATGAAATCAAGAGTTTAAGCAAAATATGCTTCTTTAACCAATGCAAACAGTGACATTTATACATTTGCAGTTTAGGGTCAGCAAGTTTCTGGCTGATTTGCACATATTATCTATATTACGTTCATGTCAACCATTCTTCACATAAGAATTTATTTCACTGCTCGTGAAGAGCACATTTTTAACTCTGAGTATTATCAATAATAAATTATTTATTAACAAAGTTATTTTCACAAGAATTTTGCTTGATTGGCTGAAGGCAGTGGAAAACTGTGTACAGTTTTTTTTGCACTACCAATTAGAGGTAATTCTGCCTCACCCTCAGTAAAAGGAATCTCAGGGTTGTATGTGATGTCATGTACAAGTACCCTTGGTACCTGTATGTTCCGAATTTTGGATTTATCCAGATTTCAGAACAAAAGCCAGCTGCCCCAAATTTAAGCCGACCCAAATTGTACAGCCATATCCACCCCCTTCCAGTTGTGCTGGCGTCTCTCTCCCCCTCGCCGACCCGAGTCACGCTGCCGTCTCTCTCTCTCTCCCCCCGCCCACGCGAGTCGCACTGCCGTCTCTCTCTCCTCCCCCCACCCACCTGAGTTGCACTGCCGTCCCTCTCCCCCATCCACCCGCCTGAGTCGTGCTGCCATCTCTCTCCCCCCTTGCCCATCAGAGTCATGCTGCTGTCTCTCTCTCTCTCCACTGTACCAGCACCAAGAAAAAAAATGCCGGTTTTTGAAGATTTCCAGATTTTAGATGTCCGGATAAAGGATTGTGTACCCGTATGTACTCTGACAATAAATCTGAAATCTGAATCTGTATCTAATGTAATGACACCAAGATCGCTTTGAACACTAAAGATCAGCACATAATTTAGATAATTTATTACTTTTATATTCTTTTTCCTAAAGTCAATAATATTGCACTTTTTAAATTCCCATCCATTTGGCATCTATTTACCAACTCATTTAACCAATCTCTATTCGTTTGCCTTATATCTTTGTGATCCATATCTATTTTAACATCCATCTTTGTATTATCATCAAACGTGGCATTAATCCACTTAGTTCCTTTGTCTCAGATATTAAACTAGATTGTGAATTACTGTGGAGCCAGCACTGAAACCTGAGGCACTCCGAAGTTACATCTTGCCAACAAGAAAAAGATTCATTTTGTTTTCCTTTAATTTTTTTTAAGTTGAGAGATGCTGCTCCGTAACAGCCTGTTCCAGCGCACGAGACTATACTGCACTATTACACCCATGTGGCCAATTAAATCCATGTAGACACAGGGAGAACGTACAAACACCTTACCGACAGTGGCAGATTCAAACCTTGGTCACTGCACTGTAATAGCAATGCACTAACCACACCACTGCACTAACCCTACCACTGCACTAACCCTACCACTGCACTAACCCTACCACTGCACTAACCCTACCACTGCACTAACCCTACCACTGCACTAACCCTACCACTGCACTAACCCTACCACTGCACTAACCCTACCACTGCACTAACCCTACCACTGCACTAACCTACCACTGCACTAACCCTACCACTGCACTAACCCTACCACTGCACTAACCCTACCACTGCACTAACCCTACCACTGCACTAACCCTACCACTGCACTAACCCTACCACTGCACTAACCCTACCACTGCACTAACCCTACCACTGAAGTAATCCTCTTGAGCAGCAAGCTGTGCATTCTGTGTTGCAAATCCACATATAGTGGATCCTTGTGCACCACTTCACCTATCCTGTTCGAAAGCACACTAGAAGTTTGTTAGTTAAACAAGAAAACATGCAGATTCCAGGGTCGATAGACACATATGCTGGAGTTCCTCCAGCTATAAGTTTGTTAAACAAGATTTCCCTTTGATGTAGTTTATATCTTATGCTTGTTCCACTACTTCTTACTTATAGGTTCCCGCAAATTATGTTAAGGTAACTGGCCTACAGTTCTCTTTTAGTCTAACCCTTTCTTGAATTGCAGAATTATATTAACTTTTGTAGTCCACACATACTGTTCCAGAATCTTGGGAATTTTAGGATAACAGCTCATAGATCTACCGCCAACTGTCACCACATTAAAAAAAAAATGAAGAAGCATCTCATTAAGATTTTAAAAAAGGCTCTAAATTTGAGTCACAGTTACACAGCTTTAAAGCAGGCTCGATAGCCCACTTTTCTTACATCTTCTGAACTAGTCACATTTGTTTGCATTTGGCCCATATTCCCTCCAAACATTTCTCCATGAACCTGTCCAAAATATTTTTATTTAATGTTTCATTGTACATATCTATTTTTCTGTTTTCTCTGGCAGTTCAGTGCATACATCCACCACCCGATGTGTGTAGAGTTTACCCTCAGCTCCCCTCTGAAGCCACTTTCAGGTGTATTCTCCACCAAGAATGTGCCTGCAGAAGCGGATTCAGACCTGTGGAATGGTCGTTCAGGTGGCAGCACTGAAAGTGCAGCGCTGGCCATCTGAAAGGGACAGCTACACGAGAGGCGCCACGGAGTACACTCCGGCTCCTGTCCCTTTGGGCAGTCAGAGCTGGGCGGCCGGCCCGGACTGTCCCCACACTGATCCCACTGCTCCGTGCTCTCCCCATAGCTTGTGTCGGTCTCCACACTGATCTCACTGCTCTGCCTGCGCCGGCCGCCCCAGCATCTTGCGGCTGCCGCCCCATCGCTGACAGCCCGCGCCGGCTGCCCCACAGTGTGGGGACTGATACAGGGCTGTGGGGAGAGCATGGGGCAGTGGGATCCGTGAGGGGACCAACATGGGGCTATGGGGAGAGCATGGGGCAGTGGGATCAGTATGGGGACAGACTGCGCCGGCCACCCCAGGGCTGACAGCCTGCGCTGGTTGCCCCAACCCTGACCGCCCCAGGGCTGAGAGCCCGCGCCGGTGGGGGGGGGCAAGGGCAGCCGGGAGGGGGGCTTGACAGCTGATTGTCATCCCCTTAGCAGCCGCTTGAAAGCGGCTGCATTCAGGTGCCACGGAGGACCTCAGTGCTCTGCCTATTATCCCTCCTGGAGGAGGGTTACAAAGTTTGCCTCACATGCACCTCCTGCACTTTCAAGTGGCCTTCTGACAGCCGCATATGGGCATAATATGCGGCTTTACATCGGGGGATTTTGGCCACCTGAAGGTGCTTTAAGTCTCTCTCTCTCTCTCTCTCTCTCTCTCTCTCTCTCTCTCTCTCACCTTAAACCTATGCCTTCTAGTTTTAGACCCAATTATCCAGTGAAATAGTTGGTGATGAGATGATCACTCTATCAATCCCCTGCATGATTACAACCTTCATAATGTTACCCCTCAGCCTCATTCATAATATTACCCCTCAGCCTCATTCATAATATTACCCCTCAGCCTCATCACTACACGAAAACAGTTCTAAATTATCCAGTTTCTCCTTATAACTCAAGCCTGACAGACCCAGCAACACCCGTGAGAAGTTTTACTGCTCCTTTTCTAGTGTAATCCCATCCATCTTTCATACGGTGACCAAAATGCACGCAACACTCCAGCTGCAGACTCACCAACAATGCGTCCATTTGTTAAACTAGCTGACACACTTTTTCTGCCATGACTTTTCACTTAGTTCCACCTCATCCACCTTCATTCTTTACATTTTTTTTTACAATATATTTACAGTAAGCTCGGTGCTAGTTCTGCCCATTTCAACCTATGCTGCCCAATCTCACCCAAATTAACCTACAACCTCACACATTCTGGGAGGAAACTGGAGCACCCAGGAGAAGCCAAGCAGACACAGGGAGATCAAACAAACTCCTTGCAGACAGTGCCGGATTCAAACTCAGGTCACTGGCACTGTAACAGTGTGCCACTAACTGTAATTATCTACATTTAAATTTAGGTTTCTATTTTTAAATCTTAAATTTATTGCTCTCAGACCGAACATCAGATTGAGTAGGAGTGGCACAGTTGGCTTAGTGGTTAGCGCAACATCTTTACAGTGCCAGTGATCGGGACTGGGTTTCGAATCCCGTGTGTCTGTAAGGAGTTTTTAAGTTTTCCCCATATCTGCATGTGACTGATTTAACTTGAGAAGACACAGGGGGCTCCGGTTTCTTCACACCATTCGAATTGTACTGGGGGTGTAGTACATTCGAAATGTACTGCCTCATTGGGTTAAATTGGGTGGCCTGGACTTGTGGGTCGAAATGGTCTGTTACTGTGCTGTATGTCTGTTGGGCACTACCAGTTGCTCCAATAATCACAAGAAGAAAGACTGAGGGGAACGATAGGCTTTATTGTACAGAAGACTTGAGCTGGCCCGGATCCAAGCTAGGGAAATGCCGGGAAGGGAGAGGTGGTTCGACCTTTATGGCCTGGGTCACAGGGGAGGAATCCAGGGGAGAGTGTCATCAGGGGGCAGGCCAACTCGAGCCTTTACTGGCCAATGAGTACATACAATCCATACCATTACAATGTCTAAACCTAAATTGTATGTTATAATCAATCTTCTCCAAGGATGATGGTGAACCTGGCCCAGCTTCTTCCTTTTAAAGGCAAAGGTTCCATTATGATCACGTTTAGAATGTAACATACATAAGGAAGACAGTCACCACTTTGTCAAACGCTCTCCCAGAGAGGAACGAACTTGCAACCATTGAACTATCGGACCCTTTTCATGAAGATGATGAGTTTGGATGCAGGAAAATGGCATCAGGATATGAATGTAATGAAAAGGGAATCTTATTAAATATTTATTCAAAACATTTGAACAATAAGTTGATGTGGAAATGATTACTGATGGTAGAAGTGGAACATAAAATTATGACAGCAAATCACCACCCAAATGAACTGGTCAATGGTGTTGGCCTTCTAACAACAGAGATGCTGAAATTCAAGGCTCTCAACAAGTTGGTGGACTCCCTACCATAACCCAATGAAGATGTCATGGAAGCTCCCCACTTGCTAGTTGACTTGCAATTTAAGTTAAAATTCAATGTAAGTTTATTGTCATATGTGCCAAGATGCACTGAGAATGTTTGGAGACACGATGGAGACCAGATAACATTCCTGGCAAAGTGCTCAGGGGATGTGTGTCTCAGCTAGCAGATGTTCTCACAGACATCTTTAAAATCTCCCTGAGAAATGCCGTGGTCTCAAAGTGCTTAAAAGCCACCACCATCGTCCCCGTGATGAAGATGTCACCTGTGCCCTGCCTCAGTGACTCGCATCCATTGTCATGAAGTGATTTGAGAGGTTTGTCATGGGGCACAACAAGCCCCTATCATTAGACCACCTGCAGTTCGCATACAGATCCAACTGCTCTATGGACGATGCCACAACCACCACCCTCCATCTAGCCCTCACCCACCTGGGAAATAATGACTGGCATGTTCGACTGCTGTTTATTGACTCCAGTTCAGCGTTCAGAACAATCATACCACAGTACTTGATAGGGAAGGTGAGCTTGCTGGGCCTAAACACTTCCCTTTCCAATTGGATTCTTGACTTCCTGTCAGGAGATCTCAAGAAATCCAGATCATAACAACACTTCCAAGACCATCAAATTGAGCACGGGGTCCCCCCTAGGGCTGCGTGCTTAATCCACTGCTGTTCACTCGCTAACCCACCACTGTGCAGCTAAACATAGCTTGACCCAATCATTGACGCAGCATAAATGTGGTGGGCCTTATTAGTAGGAGTGAGGAAGCAGCTACAGAGATGAGGTGCAGTCGCTAACGGACTGGTGCAGAGCCAACAACCTGTACCTGAACATTTATAAAATCAAAGAGATGGTTGTCAACTTCAAGAGGGCCTGGGGGGACCATGCTCCACTGACCATTGTTGGCTCGACTGATGAGGTAATCAAGTTCCTCAGAGTGCACTTGGTGGAGAATCTCACCTGGTCCCTTAACACCAGCTCCATAGCCAGGAAAGCCCAGCAGTGCCTCGACTTCCTGCGAAGGCTGATCTCCCACCCTCCATCCTCACTACTTTCTACAGAGGATGTATCGAGAGCAACCTGTGCAACTGCATCACCGCCTGGTTTGGAAGCTGTACCACCTCAGGTTGCAAGACCCTGCAGAGGATAGTGAAGTCAACGGAAAAGATCATTGGGGGCTCGCTTCCTACCATGAAGAACAACTACAACACCCGATGCAAGTGAAAGGTAATAAACATTGTAAGGGACTCCACACACCCCTCATGTAAGCTATTCTCCCTTCTGTCATCTGGTAGGAGGTACTGCAGCACACGGGCCCTTATATCCAGATTGGGCAACTGTTTTTACCCCCAAGCCATCAGGCTCCTGAATTCCCAGAACATATGTGGATAGTGCATCATGGACATTTACTGTATATGTCTTAATATTTTAATATGTTTAACTTCTATTCTAACATATTTATGTAAATATGCTCCATGGTCCTGGAGAAACATTATCTCGTCCTTTCCTTGCGAGCATGGTATGAACGATAAATAAATGTGACTTGACTTGAGAAGTCAGATGCTGGAATCTGAAGCAAAACACAATCTGCTGGAGGTAGCATCAATGGAAGAAAAAGAATTGTCGACATTTCAGAACGGAGCCCGTCATTGTTGGTCTTGCTGAAAGGTTTTGATTCGAAAAATTGACCATTCTTTTTCTCCATCTGATACTGCACAACCTGCTGAGTCCCTCCAGCTGATTGTTTTTTGTATTCTGTGAGTAGACATCCCATGTATGGTACAGCAGTAAAATATACTACAATATCAGCTTGGTATAGAGCAAAGGCAACACTATTTTGCTGGTGTGAGATTCATCCCAGAGTTCAAAGTTTGTTCTGCAGTTTTTATTTACTCAGCTTTATTGTTCAGCAAATGTATTTTATTTCTGCCTTATAGTTTGTTAACTTTGTAATTATGTTCCAAAGGATTTTTCCATGGACATAATGGACCAGAAAAACACAGGGGGCAGCAAATATGATGGTCGGTCTGATGTCCAGTAAATCAACTCCAGCATACGATGGCCTACAGCCAACAAGCATTTAATGTGGTGTTGGCTAAATGCTGACACATTTTAATTTAATAGAACAATGGAACCAAAGAACACTACTGCACAGAAAACAGGCCATTTGGCCCTTCTAACGTGTGCTGAAGCATCATTCCACTAATCCCACTGACCTGCACCCATTCTATAAGCCTCCAGATCTCTCCTGTCCATGTATCTATCCAATTTATTCTTAAAACTTAAGAGTGAGCCTCCATTTACCACATCAGATGGCGTTCCACTCTCCCAGCACTCTCTGTGAAGAAGTTCCCCCTAATGTTCACCCTAATGTTCCCCCTAAATCTTTCCCCTTTCACTTTAAAGTCATGTATTTATCTCTCCAAATCTAAGTGGAAAGCCACTACTTGCATTTACTCTGTCTATACCTCTCATAATTTTGTAAGCCTCGATCAAATCTCCCTCATTCTTCTATACTCCTAGGAATAAAGTCCTAACCTGTTTAATCTTTCCCTGTAACTCAACTCCTGAAGACCCAGCAACATCCTAGTAAATCTTCTCTGCACTCTCTCAATCTTACTGATATCCTTCCTGTAGTTAGATGACCAGAACTGCACACAATACTTTAAATTTGGCCTCACCAATTTCTTGCACAACCTCACCATAATATCCCAACTCCTTTACGCAATACTTTGATTTATGAAGGCCAAGATGCCAAAAGCTTTCTTTACAACCCTGTCTACCTGTGATGCCACTTTCTGGTAATTATGTATCTCTATTCCCAAATCCCTTTGTTCCTCCGCACTCCTCAGTACCCTACCATTTACTGTGTATGTCCTACCTTGGTGTATCCTTCCAAAATGCAACACCTAAGACTTGTTTGCATTAAATTCTATCTGCCATTTTCTGGACTACTTTTCCAATTGGTCCAGACTCTTTGCAAGCTTTGAAAGTCTTTCTCACTGTCCTCAACACCTCCAATCTTAGGGTCATCAGCAAATTTGCTGATCCAATTTACCAGATTAACATCCAGATCATGGATAGGGTCAACAAACAACAATATCGCAGTACCGATCCCTGAGGCTTCCAGTTAGAGAAGCAGTCATCACTCCCACTCTCTGTCTTCTCCCATTCAGCTAATTTCAAATCTAGTTTGCAACCTCTCCATAGATACCTAGGGTCTGAACTTTGCTGGCTAACCTCCCATGTGGGAACTTGTCAAAGGCCTTACTAAAGTCCATATAGACAACATCCACAGCCTTCATCTACTTTCTTGGTAATCTCAAAAAACAATTTCTAGACTAGCCTCCATCAAGGTCCAAGGGAATCATGTCAGGCCCAGGGGATTTATCTACCTTTATTTGCTGTAAGGAAGCAAGCACCTCCTCCTCTTTAATCTCTATATGTTCCATGACACTACTGCTTGCTTTGCTTCCTTCCTTATACACTATGCCAGTTTCCTCAGTAAATACTGATGCAAAAATCCATCTTTGTAGGCTCCATACATAGACGACTACTCTGATTTTCTAGGGGAATGATTTTGTCCTTTACTATCCTTTTAACATGCTTGTAGAAACCCTTCATATCTACCTTCACATTATCTGCCAAAGCAACCTCTTCTTTTTGCATTATTGATTTCCTTCTTAAGTATTTTCTTACATTTTCTATTCTCTTGTAGTACCTCATTGCTCCTTGATGCCTATACTTGCTAAACACCTCTCTCTTCTTAACTAGATTGCCAATATCCCATAAAATCAAGGATACCTATGTCTGTTAACTTTGCCTTTAATCTTAACTGGGAACATGCAAACTCTGCACCCTTCCACTTATTGAACACATCTTTGCCAGAAAACAACTTACCCCAATCTACTCTTCCTAGACTCCTGAAACTCCTCTCTATCACCTTCTTGGCCTCTTGAATGATCCAAAGTTAATCCAGCACCAGTTCCAGTTCCCTAACTTGGTTTGTCAGGAGCTGCAGCTGGATGCACCTTCTGCAGTGCAGTCATCAGGGTCAATTATACTGTCTCAGATTTCCCACATCCCACAATTGGAGAAATCCACTGCTCTAGCTGACTCCATTATCTACTCCTAATTTAATTGAAGGATTAAATTATCCCATCTGGTCTTACCTCACTGGAAACAAGCTCGTCCCTCAGCCTTTGCTCACCGAAGCCACTCGAGCCAAAGCCTCAAAGCTCCACTCCTTCACTAGGCCACTCACTCATTGGCCACTCTCCACAGGCCACTCATTATGTTGATGTATTCAGTTAATTTATAAATTTGCTTTGGCTGGGCTTACCTGTGCAAGCAGCTATTCCGAATGTGGATTCCCCAAAACAACAAGGCCTAAAGTCATTGGGAATCATGCAGCCACACAATAAAAATGTGGCCACATTTGAGATTCAGGCCTGGTTAAGGATAATCCAGATCAAGTTCCAGAAAGCTTTTGACAACATTTCAATAATGGCAGACTATCAAGGTCTAGGTACCTTTTCATACTGGACAGAATTAATTAATTAAAGAAACAAGTATTCATATAAAATGAATACATATAATATGGTTTACAAGACCAGTGCGGGCTTCATTTCTGTAAGGGGCACTTGACAAAGTGGCGACTCTGTCTTCCCTCTGGTAGACAAAGTTAAAGAATTTTATGTATGATACATTTTTTTAAAAATTAGTATTACATGACAATAAAGGAACCTTTACCTTTATATATTTTATACAAATGTAAATTGAAATGGTGGTACAGCAAGCTGAGGAGATCAAGGGATTAGAATGGATTAATCTATGATCAGTATTACCAAAGAGCACAGTTTACAATTTGAAAGACAATGGTTGATGTCTGTGGGGGTTTGCTGAACCTGGACATAAATATGCGCGAATGTCTCCTCATTGGAAACTAAGAATGATATGAATATACAAGAGGTAAGCATTGAAGATGATTCTATTTATCAGCAGTTTAATTTTTTGAGGGAAAGCCAAGAAAATGGGCATCTTTTGTTTGGGAGAAAAAGTGGCTGATGTGATCTAATTGAAATTCTGGCTTCCTGTTATTCTGATCGCAAAGAGATGGGTAAAATACTTGTGCTTTACAAGTGATAAAGGGCATTTAAGTTCAGTCATAATTTGAACATAATTTTAATGTTTCATAATATAACCTAAGGTGTGATGAAGATATCTTAACTAAGTTTGACATACAAATTCGAAAATGTATTGCTTTTAATGTGAAGATATTTTCACTTCAGAATTTTTTTCTGATTTTATTGTAAATCTAATGAATCAAGTGTCGTCCAACATATTTGGCATGAACTGATTTCATTAAGCAGCTATCTGGAAATCCTAGAACAGCAAAGGAACAGACCCTTCAGCCTACAATGTCTGCACTGAACATGATGGCAATTTAAACTAGATCTCTTCTGCCTGCCAATAAAGGTGTGGAGTTTTGCATTTCACTTTAGCAAGTAAAAATTAAGTGGTGGGCAATGGCACAATAATTTTTATCTCAGGACAAGTATTTACAAAAGTGTGCTTTGCTGATAAAATATTAGGACTGAAAGCAGAGTGTAAATGTTGTCTGAGTGTTTGGTTTCTGAATATGGTTGACTTTTCTGAAGTGATCAATAATGCAAGTGTGTTAAAACATGTCCTTACTGGCATTCGTTAATTTTGTCACAAAGATGATACAATAGCTGAAATAAGTTAAAATATATTTTGTTTGTCAGCACAAGTCAAGGTATTAGAAGAACATATTGACCTACTTATGAGGTAGCCTTAAACATAAAGGACAGAAGTAACTAAGAAAAAATGTAACAGTTGTATTTGAATTTCTTAATGTTATTGTACATGAATTACCATACTTATCCCATCAGTATATCTCTATCTCTACTGGACAATGCTAATGAATGAGATAGGATAAAGATTAACAATACAAGTGGTGGTGAGTGGGAAGGGGTGAGGTTTTAATGTTGTCTGTACATGAGTACTCATTGTAGCGAACAATGTTAGTTTCCTGCACAGCCACTTGAGTACTTGAAAGAAAAACAGAAAATGCTGTAGACACTTTGCAGAGCAGCATGTGTGGAAAGGAAATAGTTAACGGTTCAGGTTGAAGACCCTTTGTGAGAACTGGGTGAGCATGAAAAACAAATAAATTTGAATATGTTAGTATTCAAATAGGTCAATGGGTTATGCTGCGGTTAAAGGGTTTTAACACAGAGAAGTGAAATATGTGGCTGTGGTGCATGCTCAACAGGGCAGGCTGTGCAAAGAGAGAAGGAAGAATGGAGCCATTATCATAACTGGGTGACTTACAGCAAAGGTTTCAGTTCAGAGTTTTGCCATGTGATTTTCAGTTGTAAACTTTCTAGCTGTAATCTGGTAGGGGCATATATTTGCTATTGTCATGAGCCCAAAGGACTCCAAAACCCAGCAGCAATAGACATTCACCAAGACAAGTGGCTTTCAAAACAAAAGTTATTTTTAATCAACTTCAAACATGAAAATAGAATCAAACTTTAACTTAACTCTATTCTTATACTATACTCTATACTAACTCAAATTACCCCCTTCTAATTCTAAGCGCACGTGTATGTAGTGTGTGTGTGTGTGTGTGTGTGTGTGTGTGTGTGTGTATTTAAGAAAAGTTCTTTGGTCCACAGTTCAATCTCACTTCTCCTACTTCCAAGTTCTCTGGTTTCAGGCATACCGTGCACAGAATTTAACAAGTATAAAGTTCACCAGGCTTGGTGCTTGAAAGGTAAATGTTTACCACACAGGAAGGTTCTTGTAGGGTTTGCAGAAAGAGATATTTGTTGTTCCAGGATTTCCACAACTGAGGTACCACCATTAGTCACCTCAGTGCCTCGCTGATGAAACTTACCTCATCAGGGTTTTTCAGATGGTAACCTCTTTCTTTCAGGTTACGACAGGGCTCCTTCTGTTCCTCTTACTCCAAGAGAAACATCAGACAGATAGCACTTCCAGCCATTCACTGCTTTTGGAACTTTTCATCAGTTCTTCCTGGATTGCACTGTTCAGTGTTACACACACACTGACTGAGAGAGCTTGTGTCTCCTCTCTCTCTCTCTCTCTCTCTCTCTCTCTCTCTCTCTCTCTCTCTCTCTCTCTCTCTCTCTCTCTCTCCCCAACTGAAACTTCCAAGAGAAACATGGGGCTCACTTGCAAAATCCCCACCTTCTTCAGCAAACAACTGGAGTTCTTACTTCTGCTCCCATCTGTTGTTAGATAAACAAAATTCAGGAGTGACCTTTCTATGAGCACTTAGCAGAAAGGGTACTTAGAGAGCCTGATTCCAGCAAGACAATGGTCAAGCATTTTATGAGCATAAAATGTGCATAACATTTTCCAAGAGATCTTTAATATTTCTTCAGTCTTTCAAATAAGATCTGTTTTAAAATGTGTGCATGTATGTGACCTACTCTAAATCTTATAAATTCTCCCCGAATATTAATATTGTTACACTATTGTATTGCTTGGATTTGTCCCCACAATCACTATTTACAGGTTTTGTCAGAAGCAGATGTACGCACCACAAAATGTATTTGGTTTATCAAAATAGTAATGAATAATTGAATAGGACAAGGGAAAAGACTAATTTCCTGAATGAAACTGGGCCATTGTGAGTATTAGGTCATCTTCAGACCATTATGCCTGTTTATATCTTGTTTTCAAGTTTCAAATTCCTAATTTTAAGTAATCTGCACCTTTTCCTCTCCTCTTCATCCACCTAAATTCTCCTATGCACACTCTTATTTCCCAATCATCCCAAGCTCTCCTTCCCCATCCATCCATTTTATGTCTGTTTGATTTAAACAATCAAATAATCATATTTGTTTCTGATGTAGTTAATAAGGCCTCCCAACTGCACCTTCTTCATTTCCTGCACTTTTGCCCCCACTCCCTCTCATCTCACGTAGAGTTCCTCACTTCCTCTCCTTCCACACATCAGCCTCCATATTCAACAGATCACTCATAATTTTCACCGGTTTTAATAGGATTCCACACCTTCCCTCTTCTTCCCTTGCAGCATTCCAAAGGGGTTCTTTCCTCTGCAACTTCTTGGTGCACTCTTCCATCTCCAGCAACTTTCTCATCACACTTTCTTCCACAGCCTCAGGTGGTGAAGAACCTGCTCTCTTATTTCCTCCCTTCCCATCATCCACGCAACTAAAAAGCCCTTCAAAATGAAACAGCGATGAAGTTTCTTCCAATTTAGAGCATTGCATTCAGTTGTTGATAATTTGAATTTGGAATATAATTGAGGTTCATACTGCATAACAAAGAGAGCTTGTCACAGCTCGGTAAAAGTTTAATATTTTAATGTATTAAATTGTGCTATGATGGATCTCACCATGAAACATTTTTCTCAAAGAGAAATGATAATAATGTGAGAGGACTAAGGCCATGTTTTGTAGAAATTCCTTGGGAGAATTTTGAAAGCAGAGTGCCATCACTGAGCACTTTAGTGATTCACTGCCAATACTTGGGCCAGCAATGAATTAGGATGTATGGCACATGGAGGATATGGATGGATTAGCATGAAACTGAAAGTCAATTGAAAGCCTTAGGAAGCTGAGGCATTTGGGGTGAAACGGGGTGATCTTTTTTTTGCAGGGATTTGTACAGGTCAGGACATAAGATCACTCTTATGTCTTAGCTATATGACTTCTCTTAGCTATAATTAACTAAGTTTATAAATGTTATTTTTCAAAGACAGAAACATTAGGGAGGAACTATTGCAAAACCATTTATTTTTGAACCAGGATAACTGTGAATATTTATAATCTATCTATATTTTTGTATTTATTGCATTATTGCAGTTCATTTTCAGTTGGTTTTGTAGTTTTCTTTCATGAAGTACTTGTTCAGTTGCAGCAAATAAACATTTCAGTGCATAGAGTGTATACTTTCTACAATCTATATGATAATAAACTCCATTACCAATCAAAAAATAATATTTGACAATGAATATCAATAACAGATTTTATTCATGAAAAAAAACCATGCCTTATAATGTGGGAACAGGTTCATAAGTAAATTCCTGGGGTGGTGGAAAAGGGTCACAGTGAAATGCTTGGGGTCAGGGGAAATTTTTAGCTGTAGAGAAAGAGAGAGAATACAGTTCTACAGTTCAACAGCAGCAGTTTGGACTGGAACAGGACAAACTTGTGGGAAAACCCCATTTTGAATATGGTTGTGAATTCTTAGTTCAGCCTGTTCAAATCCCTTGTGGTCCAGACAAGAGGAGATGGCTGGCTGTATAAGGTTTCAGTTGAAATAAGGGAAACAAAAAAGAACTCTGTGATGACCTGAAAGAAAGAGGAAAACCCTGATGGGACTAGTTTTTTTGGCAAGTCACTGAAATGGCTGATCAGAAGGAATCAGTTGTGGGTTTCCAACGAGCAACAAATCTCTCTCTGAAAACTGACAAGAACCTTCCTGAGCGGTAACCATGTAACTTTCAAGCACCAAAACCTGGTGAAATTCATAAATGTTAAATTCTGTGTACTGTATAAGAATTGCCTGCAACCAGTGAACTTGGAGGAGTGAGAAGTGAGATTGGACTGCAAATCAAAGAACTTTCTGAACTTATACGCACATCACATACATGTGCGCTTAGAATTAGAAGGGGGTTAAATGAGGTTATGTTAATAGTAATAAGTTAAAATTTGATGCTGTTTTTAAGTTTAAAGATAATTAAAAGCAATTTTTG
Source organism: Narcine bancroftii (assembly GCF_036971445.1). Lineage (NCBI taxonomy): Eukaryota > Metazoa > Chordata > Chondrichthyes > Torpediniformes > Narcinidae > Narcine > Narcine bancroftii. Next base: position 457,520,077 of record NC_091469.1, read on the forward strand.
TTTGAGTAACCATTTGCCTTGGTGAATTTCTATTGCTGCTAGGTTTTGGGATCCTCTGGGCCTGTAACAGTGTAAATGGGCGACATGGACTCATGAGCTGAAATGGCCTGTTACCGTGTTGCCTAGCTAAATTTAAAAAAAAATAAGGAACACGCAAGTGATGCCATGTTCATTGTTTTGGGAATTGTAGATTATTCAGAAATTGTTATCAGATTAGAAATCCAACATTGTAGCATGCCATGAGTGATAGTGAAGAGAAAGGCTGTTTGTCATTGGAGGATGTTCCATAGTGATGAGTGAGAGTGGAGAAAAAGCTGTCTGCCATTGGAAGATGGATCTTTGCAGTTAGGCGATGTGCTGTGCAGGATTTCTTACTATATACACTTCATATAAGGATTTCCAGTTATGTTTTACCCATTCACCAGTTGTCTTTGAAGGGCTCCAGACTTCAAGTGTTGCATTATTTGATCAGCCTTGTAATAATTAGACAGAACCCTATACCTGAGGAAAAGCAAACACTTAAAGTGCTTAACTACTGTTGTCCTCAGAATCCTGGTTTTAAAAAGGAAAGTATTTTAAAAAGATGGGTATTTTATCTGATTTGTGCCAAATCCAGCATCTCCTACAATCAATGGAAACACTAGGTGATGATATTATTGGATCAAACCCAAATATTCTTTTTATTGTAGAAAAAGTCTCCTATGTCCTAAGATCACCAATCTTAATAAACACCGTTTTGGTTTAGGATGAATGTTCCTCACAAAACCAACTGCATCAAGGTATCGAAACATTCAGGAGGGATGCAGATGGGAGAAACTGTGTGAAGAAAATAATTTTGGCATGACTAACCTGCCCAGAAGAGTCCAGGGAAACTGGGTGAGAATGAGAGCAGAGAGCAACCTATAGCTTCATTAAACTGATGTTAACATTTGGGAGATCGCAATGAGAAGTTGGAGGGACTCATGTTAGGTCACAGTCAAGGATTATCTTGAAAAATAGTTTTCTAACCTGAGACACTGATTGCACATTTCTCTCCAGGGATGGTGCTTAACCCTTGAGACTTTCCAGTTCAAGATTCCAGCCTTGCAATTCTTTTGAGATACCATTTGATGCTACTTTTCAGTCATAAATTATTCCACTCCCAATATCTTGTGAAACACAAAAGTCTGCAGGTGCCTTGATTGTAGTAAAACACTAAAATGCTGGAGGAACTTAGCAGGCCTCAGTGCATCCATACTTTTAGGCCTGAAACGTTGGCTATACATTATATCTGTACTGATATATTGTATAGCCCTTATCAGTTACTGTATATCTGAGTCTGGCCCGTCCACTAATGACTCATCACTTAATTCTCCTCCCCTTTTGCCCTGGCCATAAAGGTCATGTTACCTCCCCCTTTCCAGCAGTCCTGTACTTGGATCCGGTCAAGCCGAAGTCTTGTGTGCATGAAAGCCTATTGTTCCTGCAGTCTATGACTCTGTGCCTGTTGATAGAGCCTATCAATATCTTTACCTTCTCTGGACACTTCAAGACCTGCTGACTGCCTCCAGGATTTTGGTGTTTCTAACCACTCCCAATTCTTGGTGGTCTTGCAATCTTGAACCATTTATTGTCCAGCCTTTCTACCAGATCTGACTTTCTATAATTACTTCTGTAATACTGAGGTCTGCAATTTTAGCTACAGAGGGTTGAACTGAACAAGATGCTTATTTGAAAAAATCCATTTGAAAAAGCATCCAGTAAATATTTATTTTAAGTGTTTACAGTTTGTGAGTTGTCGTTTTGGAAACATTTACTACTGCCCATGTCTTCTGTACAGAAAGTGTCTAGATCTCAAGTTGGAAACTAAACTCAACAATAGGACCGGGATCATATTCAGAACTTTGTCAGTGATTTGGGAATGTTGAGCAGTTTGACTGGATGAAGCTTAGGCCCTCTGCATATTCTTCCTGGAAACAGGAAGAGAGTTGAGTGGGGTGGGGGGAGCAGGAGTTTTCTTTACAATTATGTAGAACTGCCATTCTCAACCTTTTATTTATGGCTATGTCCCCCTGAGAACCCTGCTGACAGTTTATGGGCTCCCTTCCCTGTTAAACAGTCGTTTTGGTATTTTCCAGTACTGTCGTTCTCTCCTCCAGACAACATTAAAAAAAGAACATCAATATATTTATATTACATGAGATTAAAAGAAATCAAGGCTTTTATTTAAATGTGCTGTGGCCACATTGAGAGTGGCTGTCTTGGAACATAACAAATATAATTTTTTTTGAATTTGCCATTTCGTTTCGTGCACAAACCCAACGCGCGGCCCTGAATCTGGAACTCTGTAGTTACTATTTTTGGTTGGAGAATTCTGCCCTTAGACTAAAAATACGAGCGCGTACGGTAAGTGATGGCAAAAGGAATGTCCAAGGCTGCCGTCAGCGTTGACGCTGCTTTCTGCATGCAATCCTCGGGCAAAAGAACGACAATATTTGCATTCAGAGTGGCGGCTGCTGCCTTCCTCGCATTAACTCGGACCCGGGATTTGGGCGGAACGGGGGTAACGCCCGGGGGTTGGGAGAACGGGGTAATAGGGTAATGCCCGGGGGTTGGGAGAACGGGGTAATAGGGTAATGCCCGGGGGTTGGGAGAATGGGGTAACAGGGAAACGCCCGGGGGTTGGGAGAACGGGGTAATAGGGTAATGCCCGGGGGTTGGGAGAACGGGGTAATAGGGTAATGCCCGGGGTTTGGGGGAACGGGGTAGCAGGGTAATGCCCGGGGTTTGGGGGAACGGGGTAGCAGGGTAACGGCCGGGGGTTGGGAGAATGGGGTAATAGGGTATTGCCCGGGGGTTGGGGGAACGGGGTAGCAGGGAAATGCCTGGGGGTTGGGAGAACGGGGTAATAGGGTAATGCCCGGGGGTTGGGGGAATGGGGTAGCAGGGAAACGCCCGGGGGTTGGGAGAACGGGGTAATAGGGTAATGCCCGGGGGTTGGGAGAACGGGGTAATAGGGTAATGCCTTGTGGTTGGGAGAATGGTGTAATAGGGTAATGCCCGGGGGTTGGGTGAATGGGGTAACAGGGAAACACCCGGGGGTTGGGAGAACGGGGTAATAGGGTAATGCCCGGGGGTTGGGAGAATGGGGTAATAGGGTAATGCCCGGGGGTTGGGAGAACGTGGTAATAGGGTAATGCCTGGGGGTTGGGAGAATGGGGTAATAGGGTAATGCCCGGGGGTTGGGAGAACGGGGTAATAGGGTAATGCCCGGGGGTTGGGGGAACGGGGTAGCAGGGTAACGGCCGGGGGTTGGGAGAACGGGGTAATAGGGTAATGCCCGGGGGTTGGGAGAACGGGGTAATAGGGTAATGCCTGGGGTTTGGGGGAACGGGGTAGCAGGGTAACGGCCGGGGGTTGGGAGAATGGGGTAATAGGGTATTGCCCGGGGGTTGGGGGAACGGGGTAGCAGGGAAATGCCTGGGGGTTGGGAGAACGGGGTAATAGGGTAATGCCCGGGGGTTGGGGGAACGGGGTAGCAGGGAAACGCCCGGGGGTTGGGAGAACGGGGTAATAGGGTAATGCCTGGGGGTTGGGAGAACGGGTTAATAGGGTAATGCCCGGGGTTTGGGGGAACGGGGTAGCAGGGTAACGGCCGGGGGTTGGGAGAATGGGGTAATAGGGTAATGCCCGGGGGTTGGGGGAACGGGGTAGCAGGGAAATGCCCAGGGGTTGGGAGAACGGGGTAATAGGGTAATGCCCGGGGGTTGGGGGAACGGGGTAGCAGGGTAACGGCCGGGGGTTAGGAGAACGGGGTAATAGGGTAATGCCCGGGGGTTGGGGGAACGGGGTAGCAGGGAAATGCCATGGGGTTGGGAGAACGGGGTAATAGGGTAATGCCCGGGGGTTGGGGGAACGGGGTAGCAGGGTAATGCCCGGGGGTTGGGGGAACGGGGTAGCAGGGTAACGGCCAGGGGTTAGGAGAACGGGGTAATAGGGTAATGCCCGGGGGTTGGGGGAACGGGGGTAGCAGGGAAATGCCCAGGGGTTGGGAGAACGGGGTAATAGGGTAATGCTCGGGGGTTGAGGAACAGGGTAATAGGTAAATTCCCGAGGGTAGGGGAATTGGGTACAGGGGAAATGCCTGGGGGTTGGGGGAATGGGATAACAGGGAAATTCCTGGGGATTGAGTGGAATAGGGTAACAGGAAAGCACCTGGTAGGGGATGGGGTAACAGTGAAACATCCGGGGTTTGGGGTAAATGGGTAACATGGAAATGCCTGGGAGTTGGGGGGACGGGGTCACTGTAAAACGCCCAGGGAAGGTGCAACCGGGTCACAGTAAAACGCCCAGGGGTCAGGGCCACAGGGTCACAGGATAATGCTCAGGGTTTGGGGGAACGGGGTAACAGGGAAATTCCTGTGGAACGGGTTCATAGGTAAACTCCCAGGGGTGATGGAACAGGGTCACAGTGGAACACTTGTGAATTGGGGTCACAGGGAAACACCTGAGGGTCGGGGTCACAGGGAAATGCCTGGGGGTTTGGGGAACAGGGTCACAGGAAAACATCTGGGGTCTGGGGGACAGGGTAACAGGGAAACGCCTGGGGGAACATGGTCGTAGGTAAACAGTGGGCTGGGAGAACAGGGCCTCAGGGAAATGGATGAGGGTTTGGGGAACAGGGAAATATCCGAGGTTTGGGGGAATCGGGTAACAGCGGGAATGAAATCAGAGGTAAATGCCCGGGGTGGGGGAACAGGGTCACAGTGAAACGCCTGTGGACGAATGGGGTCACAGGAAATCGAATGGGGACTGGGTGCACAGGGAATGGGGTAACGAAACTCCCTGGGTTTGGAAGAGAACAGGGAAAAAGCCTGGAGGTCGGGGGAATGGGGTCACAGAGAGACGCCCAGGGCCAAAGGATGGTGGTTGGAGGCCACGATGGCGTTAATATGGTCGGGTGAGTTGGGCGTCTGAAGCCAGGCGTGAGTGCCGAGCTTCCCGGGCGGGGGCTGTACCCCGGGTTACAACCAGACTGGCATTTGAACGTAATTCGGAGCAGGAGTTAAACACTAAAATCTGTAGGCACCGTGATTGAAACTCAACAGGTCCAGCAGCGTGTCCTTTAGAAAGCAAAGGTAAAAAGACACGACCGACGTTTCGGGCTTGAGCCCTTCACCAAGGTATGTAATTCGGGGCAGTCGCGCAACAAAGTGAGTGAGGGCTGTCGTGGGTGGGTGGAAACACTCCCTTTTCCCTCTGGCGCCGCCTTTCCGTCCCCGGTCTGCGAAGTTAGAGTGGGTTCGGTCAGCACGATGTTGTCCCAACGCCCCGTGGAAGCAGCAGAGAGTTAGGCTCGGACTCCAGCAGTGGGAACATGTACCTCGACGGCTGGGAGGAACGTGAGGAGGTAAGAGGACGGGAGGACGAGTACAGGCTTAGTTGCGAGAGAGAGAGAGAGGGGGGGAGAGAGAGAGAGGGGGGGAGAGAGAGAGAGGGGGGGAGAGAGAGAGAGGGGGGGAGAGAGAGAGAGGGGGGGGGAGAGAGAGAGGGGGGAGAGAGAGAGAGGGGGGGAGAGAGAGAGAGGGGGGGAGAGAGAGAGGGGGGAGAGAGAGAGAGGGGGGGAGAGAGAGAGAGGGGGGGAGAGAGAGGGGGGAGAGAGAGAGAGGGGGGGAGAGAGAGAGGGGGGAGAGAGAGAGAGGGGGGAGAGAGAGAGGGGGGGAGAGAGAGAGGGGGGGAGAGAGAGAGGGGGAGAGAGAGAGGGGGAGAGAGAGAGAGAGGGGGGGGGGAGAGAGAGTGAAAGAGAGAACAGCCATCCTGAAAAGAGAGGATCATCTGGAGTGCCTCTTTCTTTATTTGTCAGGAGTTGGTGGCCTGCGACACTCGCATTTGTTCGGGTGATCGAGAGATTATTTCTTAAAAAGCTCACTAGTTGTCTTTCAGTCTCAACTAACTGACTTGGAAAGAAAACACACGTAGTATATTAATTTGGGTAAACACAGACCCGGCTGGAAATGCCCGGGAGAAAGCATTAAACGGACGACAAATGCTTGACTCGATGAACATTTTCAGCATTTTTGTGCTTTCTTTTAAACTCTGTGTCCAGACGACATTCTTTAGCCAAGTTTCTTTTTTTAAAAAAAGCAACAACTACAAGAAATAATCACATTTTCTTTTTAAAAAAAAAATCCATACATGAGCTAAATAGTGCGGATTCTTAACATGGAAATTGAAAGCAGGAACACAACAGGTTTGAAAGAATAACTCCTGTTTCTGTTGAGTTTATCCTCCCCCACCTCGCCGCCCCCCGATTTCCAGAGCCCACCAATGCGTGGGCTTCAGATGTTGTGTGGCCGGTCAGGAAAATGCTTTCGTGAATTGTTGGAGGTCGGGAATATCGAGTAAATCCTAGGCACAAATGGAGGTCGTTCGGCCCATCGTAAGCAGGGCAGCTGTGTGTTATTGGAAAGAGTATCAATCAATCTTTTGAAGCTTGTGGTTTCTTGCCAATTTCTGGAGCTTCCTTCTTTTGCACCAATCCTGGGCCAGATATAGGAGGGAGATCTAAAGGTATTTCCTGACTTATTCTGAGATGATTTTGGATGATGAATTATTTTCCATACATTTATGTTCGATTTGCACCTTGCAGCAATATTTTTCTTCTCCTTTATTTGGTCTTTTAAATCCATTAAACATTTCTGGCCAGCTAGATCCAAGCCTGGTCTTGAAAATTGAATTGCCCATGGAAACTGCTCATTTTGTATCTTCTTAAAGCATCAATTTTCCAATGGGGAAATTTAGCCATCTCTGTATCAAACCATCCTGGTGGCATCTAGGAGTGAAGTTGTTCCCTTTAGAGGCCATATTGCACTTCGAGAGTGTTCCAGACATTCCATAGTTAACCTTCACCTCATGGAATCGGCTTGCATTTGTAAGATTGGGCTGCAACTTGATGTAACATTAAAGATCTTTATTTTTAATAGCCTGTTGCATAAGGAAAGCAATGAGTCTTTATTTGCCCATGAGGGAAATTCACCATAGGGAATTACAAAGTACAGAGAGCAATTTCATTGGACACAACTAAACAAGCTATAATTATAACCCATGCTAGATAGAGATATTCAGTAGATAAAAAAGCAACAACAGTACCTACCACCCCTTGATCTAGTGCAGTTACAGTACCAACATCAATAAAGGGAAGAGAAGCCCAGTATGATGATGCTTAATCAGTGCACACCTCAGAAAAATGGCAGCAATGCCGAACCTGCTGTAATGTCAGCGCTGCTGCTGTGCAGACCTGCTGGGAGTGGAGTCGTAGTGCTCTCTCAGGGTCTAAGCACCCAGTCCGTCTGCCGTCATCTCTATACACCCTTTAAATGGTCTGCTAAAGGAACCAACAGAAGTTTTATTTAAAATTCCATGACTGCACGGTCTGCACTCAAGGTAGCAGTGCTTATGATTGGTAGCAGCCATGAGGGGTTGTAACTCTAGGAAAGTGGAGGACTGGTTCAGGGCACCAGAAATCAGGGAGACCATTCCACCCCCAGTCTGAGAAGGAGAAACAGAGGATGCAACTCATGGGATGGTGACTACCACGGTGGACCAGCGAGGGGCTCTGTGGTGGCAGAACACACAGGTGGTGAGCAGTTGGTGACTTGAAGCGAGAAACCCATGCAAGCTGTGTAGGCTGCTGGCGACTGCCATCAAGGGATTCTCGCCAGGTGGTGGACTGCTGGAGATTGGCTCGAGACTGGCTGAAGGGGTATCAGAACCGGGACGTGAGAGGGTGCCGAGGGGGCTGAAAGGTTCTTAATTGTATTGGAGGTTCGGATCTGGAGCTCGGGTTGCTGATGTTTAGGATTGGACTCGAAGGCTGCGGGAGCGCTGGAGACAAATCCACGGGCACCTCTCTTTTGCTTCTCTTTGACTGTAAGAGGTGGTTCAGGCAATTTCTCCCAATGGTGAATCTGTCTGCTTTTCAGCAGATAAAAGAATTTTGTGTAATATGACACTTTATTACATGACAATAAATTGAATCTTGAAAGCTTTGTACCCATTACTGGCAGCAATTCTGAAGCGTTGTCTCTGGCTTGTGACCTGGAGTGGAACTAGGGTTCATTCCTTGGGGAAAAGAGACCCAGTAGCTTTATACTCCCCCCACTACCACCGCTGGTCAATAGATTAACACAGCTAGTGGCGACCTGTAATCTTTTGAAAAGGCTAATTGCAAGGTGAGTGCTCAGAACAGGTGGTCTTGATTTTGTTTGACAGCTGTGGTGGCTTCCAACAAGGTTCTTGCAGGATAGGTCACACAATCCACATTCTGACCAGGTTCCAGTCAGATGCACCACATGGCCCTCTCCAATCCATGTTCCGACCAGGTTCTAGTTTGCAGAGATCACGTTGCTCTCCACAAGCCATACAACATGGACAAATTTAATTTCAAAAATATCAGTTATAATTTTCAGTGTAAAGTTAGGTAAATAATTTTTCTTTAAAGTATTTTTAAACCCAGTAGGATTATATATTTTTTTGCAATTAGGATACAACTTAATTGTTCATTATTTACACAAGTTCACCCCAGGAGCCAATGCTGCCAGGCCATATTCCTCCAGTGTTCAAGGAGAGGCCAATTTTAAATGGAACATTCTTCTCGTATTATTATAGTCAGCAGTGGCTTTCCTCCAGTGCATGGAAGCAGAAACAGCTCGAAATAAATAATAAATTTAACATTGACCAACAATAAACTTTTCATTCAGAATTGAGTGTTCTGTGGATTTGAAGTCATGATCTTTTTTCTCCATCAGCCAAAGTCAATGTTGGGCCATTAAAAATAACCTTGTATATATCAACTTTGATATCTGCCTTCACTCAAAAGTAGATCCTGGGCACTTCTCCTCATTTAGCAGGATCTCATCATGAAAACCTTCACTGCTTGAGGTTGTTGTTGCATCGTGGAGCAGATTGATAGAGGTCCTTTGTTTTGTGAATGGTATATTTAAGGGCCATCATCTTGTAAGCCTCATGAGATGATGACTTGAAGCTCAGCCTCTGAACCTGCAGAAAGGCAAGTGTTATCTGAGCACTGTGGCTCCACAACTGAGGCAAGTTTGACCGAATTGCACTCGGCCATCTCTGTGGGACAGGTCACATCATCCACATGCCTGATAGCAGAACCTTGACACATCCTCAATCTTGAGCTTTTTATTTTTTTAAATTTTTAATATATGTCAATTACATAATAAATCAATTGGATACAAGTAAGTTCATACAGAAGGGAGAAAAAAGGGTAAATAACAAAATATGCATAATTACATTAATGACTATAATAACTCAATCTAGTAACAAACATAATGAATACAACCACGTCAGACCCATTTATTAGACATTTAAAAAAAAAAATAAAAAAAATAAACTAACCTATCCCCTCCCTCTAATCAAAGTTACCTCTTTTATAATGAAGAGAAAACGAAATCAATAATGATGACCCCTGGAGAATAGACCAAGAATTACCAAACATATGGTAATTATTGATTCTTCCAATTTAAAAAAATACTAAGAATGAGCCCCATAATTTCATAAATTGAAACTTTTTGTCTTTAATATTATATCTGATTTTTTTATAAATATAAATAGGACGTTACATCATATAACCACTGCATACGAGTGGGGATGAATCTCTTTTCCATTTCAATAAAATAGCTCGCCTGGCTATAAATGTAATAAATTATTATAATACATGCTATTAATCCACCAGGAAAATAAAATGTTATATTAAATAACAGATCACGAGTCTTGATATTAAAAATTCGCAGAAAATCCGAAAGTGTGGACTGAACAAAATGTTTAATTTGTAAATATCGTTTTTTTAAAAAAAAGCCTGTTTGGAAGATTCAATTTGGCTGATAATTGTTTGAAAGATGAAAAATTATCTGGGTTTCAGAATCTAGATTACAAAGAAAGATTAAGAAACTTAAATCTTTATTCTTTGGAGCGTAGAAGGTTGAGAGGGGATTTGATAGAGGTTTTTAAGATTATGAGAGAGAGAGAAAGAGTTGATATGAATAGGCTTTTTCTATTGAGAGCAGAGATTTAAACAATAGGTCATTAGTTAACAGTAAAGGGGCAAAAGTTTAGAAGTAACATGAGGGGGAACTTCTTTACTCAGAGAGTGGTAGCTGTATGGAATGAGCTTCCGGGAGAAGCAGTGGTGGCAGGGTCCATTTTGTCATTTAAGAAAAAATGGGATAGGTATATGGATGGGAGGGGAATGGAGGGTTATGGGCAGGGGTGCAGGTAGGTTGGACTAGAGGAGAGTACTTAGTCAGTGCAGACTAAAAGGGCCAAAATGGCCTGTTTCTGTGCTGGAATTGTTATATGAATAAATAGATCCTTGAAACTTTGGATACCTTTTCTTTTACCATTCCTTGAAACTTGCATCTAACAAAGACGTTTGAAATGGATGGTGATCAAAAATGGGATGAGCCAGAGAAAAACTGTTAATTCCAAAGAATTTCCTAAACTGAGCCCAAATTCTGAATCTATTTCTCAATGGGTTATTAAAATAGTGAAAGAAAATTTTCAATATTTAGGAATTACAATTATAAAAAATTATTAAAAAATGACTGAAAGAATTTCTGGGTATTGTTTGATAGGATTAAACAATCATTATTGGGTTGGTCTCCCTAACCTAATTACAATGATGAGATGTATTAATTTGATTAAAATAAATATTTAACCTAAATTTTTGTATCTTTTTCAAGTGTTACCAATTTTTATTCCCAAACCTTTTTATCAGCTCGCTGGATTCGGCTATTTCTACGTAAATTTGACAAAGGTGGGGGAAAAAAACCACGGATAAACAAAGCCCATCTTCAAAAGGCCACATTAAATGGAGGATTATCACTCCTGGATTTTATATGCAGTTGGGCAATTAAAATACATAATTTACTTTTATTATTACATTTCAATAAGTCAGTGAATCCCCCTTCCTGGGTAGAAATGGAATTAAAGTTTAAAAAAAATGTAGGATCCTTTTTACCATTTTCCTTTTCCAAATCAACAAATAATCTGTTGATGAAATATGCTGAGCTTCGATACAAATAGATGTTACAGATTGAGAGAGGAGAAGCCTCAAGGATATACTCAAAACCTTCCTGACAAAATATCTTATCCCCACTGATTGCTGTGAATCCCAAGCTAAAGACGTCTCAGAGTGAATAAGAAATAGGATGGCACTTCAGGCCATGTGTTGCAAGTACCTTTTGTAAATGGTGAAAGAAGTGCAGTTCTTCACCAACCTCCTACCTACCTCTCCCATTCTGTACTGCTGCTCATATGAGGAAGTGATGGCAGTTCCTGCATTAGCCTCTTCAGTCACACATAACCCGGATGAAGAGTGTCATCAGTGAAAATGAGGGAATATCTAAGAGGGAGAAGAAAAGTTTCCAGTTCATATACCACCTCAATCACTTGAAGTGACAATTCAAGCGTTACTGGGAAGAAATTGTACAGAGCATTTGGAGAGTCTGCAGAGAGATATAGATAGGTTAAATGGGTGGACAATGGTCTGGCAGGTGGAGTACAGTTATGGTAAATGTGACATTATTCACTTTGGAATGAAAAATGAGATTCTTTAAATGGCAGCATGGTGCTGTGAAGGACTTGTTGGAGGGGTTGTGGATGAATCACAGAAAGTTGGTTTGCAGGTGCAGCAGGCTCTGAAGAAGGCAAATGGAGTGTTGCCCTTCATTGCTAAGGGGATTGAATTTGGGGGCAGGGAGGTTATGCTGCAACTGTACAAGGTACTGATGAGAGTATATCTAGAGTACTGTGTGATCTCCTTATTTGAGGAAGGATGTATTGGCTTTGGAGGTGATGTAGAAGAGGTTCACCAGGTTGATTCCAGAGATAAAGGGGTTACCCTACCAGGAGAGATTGAGTTGTCTGGGGTTGTACTCATTTTATTTTGGAAGAATGAGATCTTATAGAAACATAAAATATATGAAAGCATAGATAAGTTGTATTCCTAGGTGGAGGAGTCTTGAACTAGGGAGCGTAGCCTCAGGATAGTAGATTTTGAACAGAGATGAAGAAGAACTGCTTTTTCTAGAGTGTGGTGAATGTATGGAATTCGTTGCCCATTGAAGCAGTAGAGGCAACGTCAGTGAATAGATTTAAGACAAGGTTGGAGAGATTTTTAAAAATGAGGGGAATTAAGGGTTATGGGGGGGGGGGAAAGGCAGGTTGGTGGCCCTGAGCCTATCATCATTGAATGGTGGAGCAGGCTCAATGGGCCAGATGGCCTACTCTTGCCCTTATTTATTATGTTTTTATTTTTGTATATTATGCTGTCCCTAACACTGTAATGTCAGAGTGTAAATTTCAGGATTATTACTGAAGTACAGTAACAAAAGACTGCGGGAGTGACAGATGTTGAGAAAATATTTCTCTTTGTGAATTTTTGAAATGATGATGTACTTGAATTAAAAACTACCCGATGTGTTCTCTTCTTTAAGTACAAGAGAATTTTGCCCAGAGTAGGGGAATCAGCAACCAGAGGACATGGATTTAAGGGGGACAGATTTTACAGGTACCTGAAGGTAGTGAGTTTATGGAATAGGCTGCCTGAGGAGGTCATTGAGGCTGATATTGCAATGTTTTTCAGAAAATGTTGGATGTATACCTGGAAAGGATGGGCTTAGAGCAGTGGTTTTCAATGTTTTTCTTTCCACTCACATACCACTTTAAGTAATCCCTATATCATTAATGATCTGTGATTAGTAAGGGATTTCGTGAGTGGGAAGGGAAGGTTGAGAATCATAGCTCTAGATCCAATTGTTACTTAAATCCTTTGCTTGATAAAACTTGTAATTGGCCCATTTCCTTTGGCGTTATGAAACCGTGCACATAATGAGTCAATTAGGGATGATTAAAATAGTGGTTTTCAAACCTTTTTCTTTCCACCCACATACCACCTTAAGCAATCCCATACTAATCGCAGGGCATCTATGACATAGTATATGTTAGTGGAAAGAAAAAGGTTTAGATCCACTGGATTAGAGGCATATGGGCCAAATTGAGCCAGGTGGGACTAGTATGGATGGGACATTTTGGTTGGCATGTGCAAGCTGGGCCAAAGGCCTGTTTCCACACTGTATGACTTTATAAGTGACCATTCAGGCTTTATTGTGCTGTCATTGCAGAGACATTGTAGTGTCAGGATGTCAGTTAAATGAATTTTATTCAAGAGCAGGAACAAACTGCTGCAAGAATGATAGACAGTGAGGAATCCTCAGTCTTGTAATTGTTCTTCATTTAACTGAAAATTCATTTGAATTGTAAAATACCTTGATGAAGGGCTCAAACCTGAAATGTTGGTTATGTATCTACAGCCCCTTTTCCACTAGCATCCCAGTTAATTGGCTGTGCAGTGTCCCAGGATAGGAAGCCAATTTGTGCTGTTTCCACTGGGCCACCTTTAACTGACTTCTTTTCCACTGAACACACTAATCCCTGGGAATCGAGTGTCCTACCTTCAACCGGAAATGGGTGACTTTTTGCTGTCCTTTTCCCACTGGTTCAATTAGCATACCGGCATCAGCTGATGCTGGAGATATGAGTAGAGGTAGAGGCCGTCGGGCCATGGCGTGAAATGCCGGCATTTGACGCTGGTGTGCTGACTTTCCTTTTCCACTGGACCCTGTTCCAGTTAGTTCCCCATTAATCCCAAGGACAATGTGCCAGTGGAAAAGGGGCTTTTATCTTTTGTATATAAAGTTCACTTTTGACCTGCTGAGTTTCCCCATCTTTAGCCCTTTTTCCACTGGCATCCCAGTTGATTGGCGGTGCAGTGTCCCAGGACACTGGGCCACCTTTAACTGGGACACTGACTGCTTTTCCACTGAACACAAATCATCCTCCGGGGATCAGAGAGTCTACCTTCAAATGGAAATTGGTAATTTTCGGCTTTTTTTCCACTGGTTTAATCATCATGTAGGTGCCAGCTGGCACATGGGATATGAGTAAGGGTAGAGGCCCTTAATCCCTGGTGTGACATGACGTTGGCGTGCTGATTGGTTTCCTTTTCCATTGGACCCTTAACCGGTTGATTCCTGGGACATGGTGCCATTGGAAAAGGGGCTTTAATCGCAGAACTTGTCCTCACCCTCAATAATTTCTCCTTTGACCCATCCTACTTTCACCAGGTCAAAGGGGTAGCCATGGGTACGCGCATGAGCCCCAGCTAAGCCTGCCTTTTTGTTGGCTATATCGAGCGATCCATGCTACGAGCCTACACAGGCAAGGCCCCTCAACTCTTCCTTTGTTACATTGATGACTACTTTGGTGCTGCCTCATGTACCCATGATGAGCTCGTTGACTTCATCTACTTTGCTGCAAACTTCTACCCTGACCTCAAATTCACTTGGTCCATCTCTAGCAACACTTTCCCTTTCTTCAATCTCTCTGGAGACAAACTCTTGACAGACATCTTCTACAAACCTACCAACTCCCACAGCTACCTCAACTACATCACTTCACACCTTGTACCCTGTAAGGATTCCATTCCAATTTTGTAATTCCTCCTTCTCCATTGGATCTGCACCCAGGACAAGGGCTTCCATGTTAAATTATCGGAGATGTGGTCTTCCTATAAACAATGTGGCTTTCTCTCTACCTCTATTAAAGCTCCTCTCGTTTGCATATCCTTCATGGCCTGCACATCTACCCTGGCCCCCACGTGCAATAAGGACCTGATTCCTTTTTGTCCTCACCTACCACCCCACTAGCCTCTACATTTAAAATAAAATCTTCATCCACCATTTTTGCCTTCTACTACATGATCCCATCACTAGATACATGCTCCCCTCTCCACCTACTGCAGGGACCACTCCCCCCGTGACTCTCTTTTCCACTCCTCCCTCCCCACAAGTTGTTCCCTCGATGCCTACCCCTGTGACCACAGGAGATGCTCTACTTGCACCCACACCTCCTCCCTCACCCCCATTTGGGGTCCCAAACAGTCCTTCCAAGTGAAGCAACTTTTCACTTGTGAATCTTCAGAGGTCATCTACTGCATCCAGTCCTCCCATTGTGGTCTTCTCTACATCGGAGAAACTGGGCAGAGAATGGGAGATGGCTTTGTTGAGCACCTCGGCTCTGTCTGCCACAATAGCGTTGATCCAGTGGCCACCCATTTCAATTCCCCATCCCATTTCCTGCTGACATGTCTGTCCATGGTCTTGTGCACTGCCAGACTGTGACCACCCGCAATTGGAAGAATAATTTCCAACTGGGCACCCTCCAATCGAATGGCATTAATATTGACCTGTGGCTTTCATTAAACCCCCACCCCCTACTTCTTCCCCTTGTCGCCTTCCTCCAGTTCTGTCTTTTAGCACAGACATTCTCAATTCTCACCTCTCCCCTTATCATATCCAATGAACACCTTTTGTTGGTCTTGACTCCTCCCCCAGCCAGCATTGCCTATACTCTTTGATTTCTTGTTTTTTGCTCATTCTGCTTCTTCCTTGAAGAAGGACTCAGGCCTGAAACGTTGGCAGTACTGTATATCTTTGTCTCCTATGGACGCATAGGAGACGCATCCTGTGTTCCTCCAGAAATTTGATGTCTCTTTACTACAATGACAGCAGCTGCAGACTTTTGTGTTTCCCTCGACTATTTATGTACCCCTGTGGAAGGTAACAGAAACTGTTTTGGTGATCCACCACATAAAGGCAAACTGTTCCTATGACTCTGGTTACAGGGGAATGGAGAAAAAGACATTGGTTATTTCTACAACTGTGCACCAATGCTTTTCCCCTCCTGAACCTTTATGTCCTCAGTAAGAGTCGTCATGTCAGGGACTGCTGCTATGAGGTGGGGGGGTGGTGGTGGAATACTTCTTCTCCTGCTGCTAGTCCAACATTATATGCCATGTACCATAATTTTTCTGTACGGGCCACACAGGGCTGGACCCCTGGGTACTCAATAGTCTCTGGTACTGGGCATGTGGCAGTATTAAACTGTGAACTTTTATTAACAACATATGCACACCCGCATGTAAATTGATTTTATTATAATACAAGTTAACTAAAAATAACTACAACTACTGAGGGTTGAAACAAACAATATCTTCCACCCCTTGCGACACTCAACTCAGAAGATATTCACAAGTTAGATCTGATGTAGCATTAGAGGAGCATGTGAAAGAGAGCCCATACCAACCAAAACATCTCTCTAGCGCTGTTCCTGATTCTCAGCGACTCGAGTAGTTACCTCAGCAAGAGACCGAGGGGAAAAAAAGTGGCTGGGAGCACACGGTCAGGATTTCCATCCGGCACCTGGGGACTGACCCAGGTCCTGGTTCATGCAACTCCAGGTGACCAACAGTAAGGTTGTGTCGGCAGGTCTGACATTCAGCTACATGGGGAGGGGTGGTGGGAGTTGACAGTGACCTTTAACCTCTTGCAGTCCAACCAGTAAGGTAACCTGCGTTTCAAAAAATGTAGATATATAATTATATATTTGTTGCTGATGCTATTTTTACAGTGTTGACATTATTGCTGAAAGGTGTTAGGTCTGCTTTGTTCATGAATGAGTGAGACAAACACCAGACTGAGTCGAAATCAGGGTTCTTTGTTCTTTATTACCGGATTGTAACACTTGCAACTAACCATGTTAGTCGGAGAATGCATTCTGCCGTTATCAGCAAAATGGTGATTTTTTATACCCTTGGATACATGCTTAGAACATCATCATATCATTACTTGTCCAATGACTAAAACTGTTGCTATCCTTTCCCTGCTAGCTTCCTGCCTCTCAATCCATCAATGTCTCTCTTATCTTGTAAGTACAAGGATGCATTCACATCTTGTTACAGCCCTGTACAGGGTAACTCCTTACACATTCCCATCTCATGATGTTTTACCTTACAAAGGATGGGAGAAATTTTTGAGAGATCTGCGTTTGAGATTGAAAATCTGGCAAGAAACATCACTAAGAATCCATGAAAACATAATCAGTGAATTTGGCACACTGCCATTTTTTTGGGCCCGACCATTGCTGTAATGGTGCAGGACCTTCACGTCTTTGTTAGAATAACATATTATTACAACAGGAATTGACAGGAGTAAGACTAAATAATGTTTACTTGTGTAACACTGGTACTGAGTTAAAAACCAGATTGATACCAGTGCTTCACAAAGATGGCACCTGCCTGCATATTTTGGTCTGAGGATTTTACACTGCCCTATTTTTTTTGAGGTATTGATGAAAATTATTTTCGATATCTTACCTTAAATGTCATTTAGATATGGGATGTTTCTTTGCCATTCATGTGACCCCCTGCATTATGGTGTTACTGTGAGTGCAAACAACACAAACAGGAGACAATTCTTTAAAATGGCAGGAGGAGTCTGAAGTGAACATTTTGACTAAGACTTGGATGGAATCCAGAAACAGTTGATTGTTCAAAATGTGAGCATAAACTTCCAAAGGGCCCCTCAAACCACTTGGCAGGGCCCAGCAATGCCTGATGCCTAGTATTATAAAGTGCTAAAATGGTGCAATGGAATGTTGCATCAAGGTTACTAAAATGTAGATACTTAACTAATCCATAAATCATTTTCAGGAATATTCAGTTTATCAATTTTATAGTTGCACAGTTCAGCATTTTTTTTTGTATCCCGAAGTGTCCTCTACAGAAATAACTACTGTTTGCTCGAAATGACTTAGGTTTCAGAAATGACCATGTTGTCACTATTGTAAGATCTCAAATCCATGACGAGAGAGAACCACTTAGCTTCTGATCTTCTACTTTTCACTTTCTCTATGTTGGTGGATGCTTAGCTCTGATTCTCAAGAAAGAGAATCTTCATCAATCACTCTGTCTCCTTGTGTCGTCAAAGCAATGAAGAAGGCATTTAACGTGTTTGCCTTCATTGACCAAGGCAATGAATACAGGAGTAGGGACTCCACGCTATCACTTGAGCATGACCGAGTGAGACTGCACCTGGAGTACTGTGTGCAGTTCTGGTCACCCAGCTATAGGAAAAATATAAAATCTTTTTACAGTATAACTCCGATTATCCAAAATTGTCAGGACCTGGCCCATGTTGGATAAACATTTATTTTGGAGAATTGGTCATTTTTTTCAAAACATAGCCCTGTAGCAACAGCAAATCGCTTGTATCAATGGTTAAACAACAAGGGAAGGCTTTTTAAGCATTAAAATAATGTTTAATTCTCACCAAAAAAATGTTGGCTGCCACTGATCACCGACACCTCCCCACTGAGGCCCCCACTACTGTTTGGAGCCTGAGGTCACCGCTGCACCTGAGAGGCCACTCTCCTTGATGACGCCAGGACAAGGAATTATTCTGACTGCTTGTGGCTGGGAGACAGCGCCGTGCAGTTTGAGAGGGAAAGTTGGAGAGAAAACTCAATAGGGGAATGTAAAGAAGAAATGGAAAGAGAGAGGGGAGGGAGTTACCTGAAACAAGGGCAATTGTTCTAATTTCATATTGAGTGAGAATTTTTTTTCAATCTGAGGTCAATTCGGCTCTGAAAAATTTCAAATAAATGAGGATTTCTGATTTGTTTAGGATATACTCGTTTATCTGAAATTTGAAAAAAAAATCAAAGAAATGAGGATCCAGAGAATCTGATTTTTGGATAATCGGAGTTGTACTGTGTTTTTCTTTATTTTAATAATCCAGCCCATGGAGGAAAAAAAGAAAATGCCAACCCTATATGTTTTGGAGGGGGGGGGGGGGGAGGAAACCGGAGTTCTGGTGAAACCCCACGCAGGTCACGGGGAGAATGTACAAACTCCTTAGACGGTGGTGGATTCAAACTCTGTTTACTGGTGCCGCATTGTTGCACTAACCGTTCTGCCCAGTTAATTAATAGCTAAGCTGGTAAGGGTGCAGAAATGATTAGCACATGGAACACTACAGTACAGGCCCTTCAGCCCATGATGTTGCGCTGGCTTATATATTCCTACCCAAAAATAACTAAACCCCCTCTCTACCTCATAACCTTCTTTCCTTCTTTCATCCAAATGTCTATAAGTCTCTTAAATGTCTCTATTGTTCCACCCTCTACCATGACCCCTGGCAATGCATTCCAGGCACACACAACTCTGTGTTTATATTTTAAAAAATCCATAATGTCTCCCCTAAACTTTCCTCCTTTCACTTTGTACAGATGTCCTGTGGTGTTTGTTATTCCCGCCTTTGGAGAAAGGTCCACTCTATCGATAGTCTCTTTCACATTTGCAAGTGATCTCAGGAATTAACCGTCAATTGGCCTTTAAAGTGTCTAGTATGAAAGCAAAATCAGCTCAACGTCGGCGTCAGATGATGTCCTCTTACGCCGGGGATTGATGGCCTCAACCCTTCGTACAATTCCCGGCGTCTGCAGATGTCAGCATTGCAATCAGGCATTATGGGATTGAAATGACTCAATATTTTGCATGAGTGCAGGAACATGAAGGAAGAAAAGATTAAAATGAAGGTATAAGCTTTGCTGTGGGAAAGTCACAGCGGGAGAGAGAGGAACAAAATAGCAATAAATAGCAATAGCAAACAATTTTTAAACAGCATGGGAAAATTGGTAGCACTGGAGCGCACAATTTATGAAGACAGGATGAAAAAGCAATGGTGGACCTGATTTCCCAGAAGGCTGTGTGGCAGAGAAACCCCTCCATGCAGCTGGGCATACAGCCATTTCTCTGCCACATGGAATTCTGGGAGGGCAGGTCTGCCATCACTTTTTCACATGGTATTTATAAATTGTGCACGATAGCGTTACCAACTTTCCCATGCTATATAAGTTGTGCACTATTGCTTGCACTTTTGCACAGTCCCTTATAAAGGTTATATAGGTCAGCACAACAGCAACAGGGGTTGAAGGGTTTGTACATAAAGCTTTAATGAAATAACTAAATGCATAGAGCCTCTTGTTTGATCAAGAACTGTGTGGCTTGGGGGAGGAGTCACGAGATGGAGTAGTGGCCGGACGGTGAACTCCAGCCCTCTCCAGAAAAGTCGGGAAAAACAAGAGAAAACACAAAGGCACAGAAATAAAAGTTACAGAAAAGTGAGTATAAAGGTGGAAAGAAGATGGCGACAAAAAAAGAAAAGTCGAAAGCAACGGTAAGAAGAGAGGAAGAGAAGACAAAGGAGGAAAAAGGTGAAGGCCTTACCTGTCCGAAGAGGCCCGCTGCGGAGAGAGAAACCCGCTCCCTCAGGTCGGTAAATAATGGACTACAAAAATGGCTCGCAGAGCCGAACAAAAGTGCGCAACCGCGCATGCGCGAAGTTTCGCGCATGCGCGATGCGAATGAAAAAAAACACACCGACGGGAGGGGGGACCAGCTGGGGAGTCGATCTCCACAGCCGGCAACGACAGCTGCAGAACACCTGCAGCAAGAAGAGACCACAGAAGACAATAGAAACAAGATAGAAGAGGAGGAAAGGGCAGCAAAGAAACAACAGATGGCCAACCCAGAGGAAGAAGAAGAGGAAGAGTATGGTGAAATAGAAGAAGAAAAGAGAGGCAAGGTAAAGGATATACTTGCTCTTATTAGAGGATACATGGAATCATTTAGAGAATGGCAAACACAGGAATTTAAGGATTTAAGAAAAAGAATAAACAACACAGAAGAGAAAATAAATAAAATGGAGATGACCTTAACAGAAATGGGAAAGAAAATGGACAAGATGGAAGAGCGGGCAGTAGCAGCAGAAATGGAGGTAGAAGACTTAAAAAAGAAATTGGAGGAATCTAATAAAAAAACTAAAGAGACACAAGAACTACTAGCTCAAAAAATAGATACAATGGAAAACCATAACAGAAGAAATAACATAAAGATAGTGGGCCTTAAGGAAGATGAAGAAGGCAAGAATATGAGGGAGTTTATAAAAGAGTGGATCCCTAAGACCCTAGGATGTCCAGAACTACAGCATGAAATGGAAATAGAAAGGGCACATAGAGTATTGGCCTCTAAACCACAACCACAACAAAAACCAAGATCTATTGTAGTAAAATTCCTAAGATATACTACAAGAGAAAAGGTACTGGAGAAGACAATGGAAAAAGTAAGAGAGGGCAACAAACCACTGGAGTATAAAGGGCAAAAAATCTTCATTTATCCAGATATAAGTTTTGAACTCCTAAAGAAGAGAAAAGAGTTCAATACAGCAAAGGCGATTTTATGGAAGAAAGGGTATAAATTTATACTAAAGCATCCAGCGGTATTGAAAATATTTATTCCAGGACAACAAAACAGACTATTCGCGGATCCAGAAGAAGCACGAAAATTTGCAGAACAATTACAAAAATAGACTGAGGGAGGAAGACGGGTAATGAGAGTTAAAATGATCACGACTGATATGTATGTGGGTAAAGACAAAAATAGACTGAGGGATGAAGACGGGTAATGAGAGTAAAAATGATCACGATTGATATGTATGCAGGTAAAGAGGTATAAGAGTGAATAGAGACAATGAGCATACATGAATGTATCTGTACTTAGAGGAAAATATGGATAGTATAGACAAGAATTAATAAGGGAAGGTAATGGAATAGAGAGAATAAGGAGGGAATTAAAAGAGGGACCTTTGTGACATATGAAAAGTGAAATCTTTTCTGGGGGAGGCGGGGTGGGGGGAAATAGCGGTCACTGCAAAATCAGTTGACGCTTGCGAGTGGATTCGCAAATCCAAATGGAGAGGGGAGATGTGGTTGTCCGACAAGGGATAAAGGACAACTCAGGAGGTGAAGGGGAGATTGGGGATAAATAAGATAGAAATAGGAGAATAAGGAAAATGTTAGATGTTGTAGGAATGTTGTCTTATAAAGAGTTGAAAATAAGAAAACAGAAATGGAAAAGGAGGAAAGGTAATGATGGAAAAACGGAAAGAGAAGATAAACAAAATATAAAAGGGCTACGCTGAACTATATGTCTTTAAATATTAATGGAATACATAACCAAATTAAAAGGAAGAAACTACCAAATTTAAATGAATAAATGTATTCCATTAGAAAAAATAACATATTGGTTAAGAAATAACATTGAAATATTCGAACAAGTATAGGAGCCTTACATTAAATACAATAGCAAAAACCTACCGGGGACAAACATTACCTAAGTTGATGGAAGGAGAAGGAAAGAAAAGAATGGACTCAGTAGAATTTCTGGTGTAATTTGGTTGAATGACAACATTGTCTGACTGGCTTAATGCAACCTAGATTGTATACCTAAAATGGATGAGAGGGGGGGGTGGGGGGGTGGTTTGGGAGGAAAGGGGGGGGGGGAGAAAAAGTCACTGTATATGTGTGAAAAGAAATAGTGTATATCATGGCTAATGTGATTTATGGTGTGAAAAATAAAAAAATTTAAAAAAAAAAAAAAAAAAAAAAAAAAAAAAAAAAAAAGAACTGTGTGGCTTGATGTTTGACCATTTCCTGTTCTAGTCTTCCAAACAAGCATTAAGTTTATTGCTTGCATTGAACATTCCTGAATTTGTTTGGAGGTCCTTGCTGAGAGGAGCTGTACTTTGAATCAATAGCATTTTGTTGGTGTATTTGAGAAACTTGCATTGCATAATTTGGCCCACAGATCATTTTACTGTCTTGGCAGAAACATGAATGAAAAATTAATGAGGTGAAATGAGAATAAATGCCATTGGGATGAAGGCAGCATTTAACCAAGGGTGACATGAAGGTGGCTTAAAGAACTAAAGATGATGGCAATCCAGGGCAAGGTTCTCCACTGATTGATCATGGCTGGCACACAAAGCTTGTGTTTTGGGGAAGGATAGGTCTTTTCTGTTGGAAGTTGCTCAATGTCATAGGCCAAGTTACTTTAAGCTGCTTCATCAGACATTCTCACTATCAAGGTTAAAATTGGAGATTATTGCATTGTGAAAATATAAATAAAAGATTTAAGCAAGGGCTGGATAACATTCAAGTTTGATTGGATGAGTAACAGATACGACTCAAGACAATGATTCTCACCAACAGCAGGATTCAACCATTGCTCCATGACATTTGTTTTGACATTTAATGGCCGGAAATTTAACTAGTCAACAAGTTTGGTAGCTATAAAATCAGGAGAGAGGGTTCATTGGTGTTGCTGCTGCTTCTCCTGACTTCCCATGGGTATATAACAAGGATGGACTATTAATTACATGGATCATGAAGAACATCAAACATAGAACATTACAGTACAGTACCTTTGGCCCTCAATGTTATGCTGACCTATATATTCCTACCAGAAAATACTAAACCCTCTATTTTTCTTTTATCCATGTGCTTGTCTGAGTCTCTTAAATGTGCCTAATGTTTCAGCCTCCACCACCACTCCTAGCAAGGCAGTCCAGGCACCCACAATGCTGTTTTTAAAAAAAACAAATTAAATGTCTCCGCTTCCTCCCTTCACTTTGTACAAATGTCCTCTGGTGTTTGATACTCCCATCTGGTTTTGGGGAGGTGGTGGGGAGGGGAAGTGCTGGCTGTCTAACTTATCTATGGCTCTCAGAATCTTGTGAACTTCTAATCAGTCACCTCTCATCCTTCGCTCCAAAGAGAAAAAGTTCTAGCTCTGATAACCTTGCGTCATAAGACTTTTCTGAATTCAGACAACATCCTAGTAAATCTCCTCTACACCTTCTCCATAGCTTCCACAATCTTCTGATCATGAGGTGACCAGAACTGAACACAATACTCTGTGCTCTGACCAGAGATTTGTAGAGTTGCAACATGAACTACTCCTGAACTCAATCCCCCTACTAATGAAGCCCAGCATTCCACAGACCTTCTTAACTATCCTATCAACCAATGTGGCAACTTTGAGAGATATATGGATTAGTCCCTAAGATCTCTCTGTTCCTCCACACGGTTAAGAATCTGACTTTTAACCCTGCACCCAACTTTCAGATTTGACCTTCCAAATTTCAACACCTCACACTTGTTTCGATTGAAATCTTCTGCAGTTTTTCTGCCCAACTCTGCATCCTGTCTATATCCTTCTATAACTTATGACAACCTTCAACTCTCTCCACAACTCTTCCGACCTTTATCATCATCAAACTTACTGATCAATCCTTCTGATTCATCGAGGACCTTTATAAAAATCAAAAAGAGAATGGGTCCCTGAACAGATCCCTTCAGTACTCCACTTGTCACTGACCTCCAGGTAGAATACTTGTCTCCGCTTTCTAAAGGCAAGCCAATTCTAAATCTACAAAGCCAGGGTTTCATAGATCCCATGCCTCATGACTTTCTGAACAAGTCTCATGGAAACTTTGTTAAATGCTTTAATTAAATCCATATATACCACATCTACCACCCTAACTTCATCAATTTATTTTATCCCTCACAAAGCCATGCTATCTATCCTTGAGAAGACGGTATTTCTCCAAATGCTCATAAATCCTGACATTAAGTATCCTCTCCAATAGTTTGCACATCACTGGCATCAGACTCACCATTCTATAATTCCCAGGATTCTCTCTATTGCCTGTTTTAAAACAAAGGGAGCACATTTACCATTCTCTAATCCTCCAGTAACTCCCTTGTAGCCAAAGAGGATGTAAAAATCATAGTCAACTATCTCTTCCCTCCCTTTTCAAAGCAACCCAGGTTACATCATTGCCTGGCTCCAGGAACTTATCAATCATAATTTAAAACAAGATTACATTTAGACAGAGCATGGTAACAGGCCATTTTGACCCACAAGCCGTGCCACCCAATTACATCTAATTAACCTACACACTCAGTACATTTCACATGTTGGGAGGAAACTGGAGCCCCTGAGGAAAACCCACGCAGACACGGGGAGAAAGTACAAACTCCTTACAGAGAGCATAGGATTGTTGTGTTCACCACTACCATACCTCCCTTTTTAAAATGTTTTTAAAAAGATCTAGCACTTTTCTCTCCTAATCTCAACATGGTTCAGTGTATAAGCTTGTTCTATTCTGACTTCACCTTGATCAAGGTCCTTTTCCCTGGTGAATACAGAAGCAAAGCATTCATTTATGATCTCCTAAACCTCCTCTGTCTTCAGGCATATGTTGTCTCCTTTATCCTTAAGCCACCCTACCTTCACTCTTTGTGTTGTATAAAACCAGATGGCATGATTTCATTACCACTCAGAAATGGAAATAACACAAGTACACAAATATCAATTTATGATTTTTACACACAAATCAAGGAAAAGTTATGTTTAAAAAAAAAATTGGATACTTCTCTCTGGACTGGCTAGTTTGCACAGTAAGAACTTTTACACTGGCTTCCAGTGTTGTGGAGTTCGTCAGAGGGTGAATGTGGATGGATGTCCAATTCATTAGCCCAGTTTCTTACAGAGTGCCTGTGGTCAATTTACTCTGCAGCCACACTGTAAAAGTGTGTAGGGGTCTTGGTGGAAGAATTATGGGACGGAATTTAGCAAATAAGTTCCGTCACGACATTGTTACACTGCCAGCGGAGCAGAAAATGTGCACAAATTTTCTGCTTCTCAGTGGCTGTGTAAAAGTGCCTACTGAGAACATGGAAACTTACTTAAACATTATTCCACCTAAAAGAATTAAGTGTGAAATTACATCTTGCTGCATTGTATTTGATTGCCAAATAGTTTTCCTCACTGCATTTGTCCTGGTCAGTGTCAAAATAGCTTCCATTTTACTAAAGCAAGAATGTGCTCAATTACAAATGCATTTCAAAGAACAATTGCAGCAGAAAAAAGTATGGCCTTGGGCAAATTCAATTTTTTAATTTATGTCAAAATGGTCACTAAGCCTATATATACTCAATCCACTTTTTTAAATGGACTTGTTCCCGTTTTCCCAGTCTTACTAAATACCTAACTTCACCTCTCTACAGAGTTTCCTACAGCATGCAATGTTATTGGGACCTGGCATCTAGATTGAGGAAAGCTTTGTTAAAAATTCCTTTCTAAGAGTAACCCCTAACAAATTACAAATCCATGAGAAGATGTAAAACATGGGCACCAGGGCCAGCGGACTCATCAAGCCTTCACAAGCAGTCGGTTAGATCACGACTGCTCCAATCTTGGCCTCAAACATTTTTCCACTTTCTCCCTATACATTCTGAGACCCTAGTAGTTTAAATGACTATCAATGCCCATTAATAAATCATTATTTAAATATACTGGTAACTGCAGAGATCAGTCACAAGTTTTATTGAATGATAATTATGATATTGCTGCTTTCAGCAATGTTAAATGTAATGATAAACATCATGTTGCAGTGAGTTGAACTTGCATTTTTTTTATGTGCGCCCATGCCCAGCTAACTGATGCATTGTAGGTTCCTGTTACCCTAATCGAACATATTGACAATAGTGGGATAGAGATCTTGGGGGTTGATAGCTAATCCTATTTGCTCAATGATCTTGTATACCAAAGTCAATCTGAACAAGCTGTGCAGGACGCAGTGCATGGGGCAAAGATCCTTAGCATTTGACATCCTGTTTTGTGGAAGCTGCCAAAATGTTTGGCCTGGAAGTCAGCCTGAAGAAAACTGAGGTCCTCCATCAGCCAGCTCCCCACCATGACTACCAGCCCCCCCACATCTCCATCGGGCACACAGAACTCAAAACGGTCAACTAGTTCACATATCTCAGCTGCACCATTTCATCGAATGCAAGGATCGACAACAAGATAGACAACAGACTCGCCAAGGCAAATAGCGCCTTTGGAAGACTACACAAAAGAGTCTGGAAAAACAACCAACTGAAAAACCTCACAAAGATTAGCGTATACAGAGCCGTTGTCATACCCACACTCCTGTTCGGCTCCGAATCATGGGTCCTCTACCGGCATCACCTACGGCTCCTAGAACGCTTCCACCAGCATTGTCTCCACTCCATCCTCAACATTCATTGGAGCGACTTCATCACCAACATTGAAGTATTCGAGATGGCAGAGGCTGACAGCATCGAATCCACGCTGCTGAAGATCCAACTGCTCTGGGTAGGTCACGTCTCCAGAATGGAGGATCATTGCCTTTCCAAGATCGTGTTATATGGCAAGCTCTCCACTGGCCACCGAGACAGAGGTGCACCAAAGAAGAGGTACAAGGACTGCCTAATGAAATCTCTTGGTGCCTGCCACATTGACACTGCCAGTGGGCTGATATCGCCTCAAACCGTGCATCTTGGCGCCTCACAGTTCGGCGGGCAGCAACCTCCTTTGAAGAAAACTGGACAGCCCACTTCACTGACAAAAGACAAAGGAGGAAAAACCCAACACCCAACCCCAACCAACCAATTTTCCCTTGCAACTGCTGCAACCGTGCCTGCCTGTCCCGCATCGGACTTGTCAGCCACAAACGAGCCTGCAGCTGACGTGGACATTACCCCTCCATAAATCTTCGTCCGCGAAGCCAAGCCAAAGAAGACTTTTCAATCACTTGTGAATTGTATTACGTGGTGCAAGCAAGGATCAGGTGGTTGTTGCTGGGCATTCAGCAGTAGAGTAGACCGATCATGATTGAAGATTTCCTTTCAGTTTTGGTGACTTTTCCGCAGGATGAATAACTGACCATGGAGGAAGAAGGGTGAGTGTGATTTTGGCGTAAGAGAATCACAGCATTAGAACATCAGGCAGAAATGGAATTGAATGTGTTTTAGCGGTTTAGACAGGATCAGAAGAAAAGGACCAACAATAGAGAGAACCCTGATAGCAGCAGAGAAGAATGTTCTCAACTAAGATGAAGCATTA
Organism: Narcine bancroftii; assembly: GCF_036971445.1. Classification (NCBI taxonomy): domain Eukaryota; kingdom Metazoa; phylum Chordata; class Chondrichthyes; order Torpediniformes; family Narcinidae; genus Narcine; species Narcine bancroftii. The sequence goes on from NC_091469.1 coordinate 457,547,810, forward strand.
AGAATGGGTATTTTCAATGATAGTAGGTAACATTTCACCCAAAACACTGAAATCATTTATAGGCAGAGGAATTCAGTCGGTATAGCTCCCATGACCCAAGCTCAATACTGATCATTGGTACTGTCTATGTGGAATTCCAATGTTCTATGTGTGATTGAGTGGGCTTCTCACATCCCGATGACATGCTAGTTGGGAATTGTAAATTATCCTGGTGCTGATGGCTGATGGGGGAATCAGGGAAATCGAGAGATTGTAAGGCAGAATAAGATACAGGGAAATAAAAGGGGGAATGTGATTGATGGAATTGCCCCTCAAGATGGTATAGACTTTGAGATGAATGGCACATATGATCGAGTGAAATATGAAATAATAATAACTGTTGGAGAGAGCATTAATCTAGAAATAAATACTTGAGCAAAAGTGCATTAACCGTAAGAAAAATTAGTCCTTTCATAGAATCAATAAGTTAAATTACCAAAAGTATTTGTGAAGAAGTATTTTTAAAAAAAATGATGTTGCTAAATAGAGCTGTTAAGAGGAGAATTGAAATTGTTATGAATCATTCAGATAGGACCAAAAATCAATAAAATGGGATTCAAATCAGTGATGCAGCAAGCAAGAAATATCAAATGCAGCACATGGTAAGATTTTTGTAAAAATGCAGTGTTGTGAAGTCTTTGAGACGTAGAGATAGGAGAAATTACAATGGACCTGCCTGAGACACTACAGTACTCACAATCTTTTAACCTTGTTCACAGTAGAAGACAATGCATGCACAAGTTATTCAAGGAATGAAATTTCAAAGAAAAGTCAAGAATATTAATAAAAAAAAGTTGTGGATTAATCAAAGGGCATAATTTGTGGAAATATGAAGTTCATTATGGGAGGAAGAATGGAGAATCCAGTTGTTTTCTGAAAGTTAATGGACTGTCTGTGATGGAATATGGCATCTCTTTGGAGTGAAAGAGTAAGGAATTGGATGAAATTGTTCAGTGGTTGTGTGAGGCATGGAGCATTTCCAATTTTGGCAATGCTCATTTCACGATTGCATAGCGGAAGCTGAGATTGTTTTTTTCTTGGCAATAAGAATGAGGATTTGATAGAAGTGAAGATGATTGTGAAGAGTATAAATAAGATGAATCAAGGTAAGCTGATACCAATGGCGAGCTACAAAATAAACTTGTGGAGAAATTCAGCAAGACGAGCAACATCTGTGGTGGCAAGGGAGGATTGACAAATCCAGTCATGGCTCTGAATCAGGGCTGTTGTAATGCAAAATAGTCGACCATCTCTTGGCTTCCTCGGGTGCTGCCTGACCCATAGAGAGTTCCACCATTTGCTTCTTTGCTCCTTTGTTCACATTAATGGACAGTTCAAGGAGCACAAATGTGAAAATCTGAATAACCGGGACAAGGGGCATGTAAGGAAAAGCTCTTTTTTTTTAAACAAAATGCAAAAAGTAGTTATGATCAGGAACCCACTGCCTGCAAAGTCGTGTGGTCAGTGGGTGGTGGAAGCAGTCGATTCAATCATTCAAACAAGAACAAAATGGGATTTGAGGGGAAAATACTTGCGCAGTCTGCAAAAAAGGTTGGAAAACAATTGAGGAGACTATCTCTAACTGGGGAGCAGACCCATTTGGGCAAATGTTGTCTCTCGGTGCTGTAATTCACTTCAAATGTAGCAATTCGGTTTCAGTAGTTTAATTCCTGGTAAGTCTGTTGAGGTGGTAAGGAGAGATTGATTAGAATGGTCCTACAGTCATTGGACCCATGAATGATGAGACATGACATTATTGATATATAAAAGGTTCTGGGAGGAATTAATATGTTGAGAAACTGCTTATTCTAGGTGGAGAAAATAAAGTGAGGAGCCACAATACCAGGATAAGGGCTGGATATTTATGACTGAGGTGAAGAAATGAAAAATATTCAGAGGATTGTGATACACAAACATTGAGTGTATTTCATGGGTGATGCATTTGACATTTGGTCATGGAGGAAATCCCAAGGATACAGGAATCAGGAGAGAAAAATATACCCGAGAACCTGGTCAAATGTTGGACCTGACTCGCTCTGTCGAGTAGCCCCCTCCTTTCCTGCTTCTTGTGAGCTTTGTCCATGCACAGCCTAGCCAACTCCTGCTGCAGATGCACGGAAGCTGAAATAAAGACAGACGTGTGGTGGGAGTGCTCAGCTTGTGAGGCAGCACGTGAATGAACAACATAGAATTACCCTTCTAGGTCAGTGACACACATATAAGTTCAGGTCTTTGACCTAAATTGTTACAGGATGGAGCAGACCCCCAGCCCAATCCATCCATGCCAAAAACATTGGCATTCTGGATTTGTCTGTATTTGATCCATATCTTTCTAAACCTTTTCTAATCATTATCTCTGTCCAAATGCTTTTTGAATATTATAGTTGTACCAGATTCCACAGTTTTCTCTGGCAGCTGAATTTTGGTGTATGTATATTTTACAATAAACAGATGATCATTATCATAATGTCCCAGTATTTGTTCCATCCTTAACCAGAGTCGATCCTTATGGCTGTTACAATATTGGAATTGACATTGATGATCTGCTCAGATTAAGGATTACCATTCAGTTATGGGACAGTGATCATTTTGCCATCGTTTAAATAAAAATTATATGGTGCAAACAATGATCTTTGGGGAAAGTTGCGCTGTATTGTGTATGTACTCTGAAATGGGTGATCCATGTATAAAAAGTGCTGTAATCTCTACATGGTCAAACCAATATCTATACAAATAACCTTGAATTATACCTGGAATGTGCACTTTAATCACATTTGAACTGTTTGATCACAAATCTAAAACTGGTGCACACGGGCAAATAGAGGATTTTAAAAGTGTCCTTGTCCTAAACATGGAGGGCAGTATACTGTATGTATAAAAAAAAGTCTTAAATGGTACCTTCTTCAGAAAATACTGAGAAATGGAATGGGCAGCCACAGGAAGTGGTGATGGTGGACACAATAGGAACATTTTAAAGACTGTGTAATTGGATCCTGGAATTCCTCACTTCCACACTCTGAGGATTGTGAAGAACATCTCCTCCACAATCTCTATCAGTATTGGAGCAGCACAGGGCTGTGTTCTTAGCCTCCTGTTCTACACAATTTACACCTATGACTGTGCTGCTCAGTATGACAAAAACACCATCTATAAATTCGCTGACGATACCACAGTAGTGGGTTGTATAAAAAGGGGCAATGAGTCAGCTTACAGGAAGGAGATTGAAAACTTGACTGAATGAGTGTGAGGTTGTTGTTTGTACACCAATGTCACCTAGGAGTTTATTGTGGATTTCAGGAGGGGGAAACAAGAGGTGTACAATCCACTGATCATTGGGTGATCAGAAGTGGAGAGACTGAGCAAATTTAAATTCCTGGTTGAATCCAATGCACTAATGTCAATGTGAAAAAAAGTACATCAGCACCTCTACTTTCTCAGGTGTTTGTGGAGGTTTGGCCTGACATTGAAAACCTTGGCAAACTTTTACAGATGTGTAGTGGAAAGGGTGCTGACTGGCTAAAGGTAGTGGACAGAGGTATAATGGATCTGTGTTAATATTAAAGTTAATGATAAGCTATATTTCTTATAAATATGTCTTGGGTTAATTGGGTTGCCTACTGGATTACACAGGTCACAGTACATTTATAGAGAACCATTGTACTCAGAGCAGAGAGTTCATTCTTGGAGTCGACGCATCTGGAAAGCAGAGTCATAATGGAACAGATGTGTTCTTAATTGAAACTCAAATACCAGGTGTGGTTCTTAAAAGCAATTAAGCCTCTTGAACAGTGATGAGGTCAGACAAGAAGAAGTTCTTCTGAAATTAAACTAAAACTGTTAAGGATTCCAGTATATACAGGTACACCTAAAATACCTAAAACAGGTACACCTTATCTGGACACCTAAAATACGGAAAGCTCCAAAATCCGGCAAGTGGGGACTAGCGGTCGGGGGAGGTGGCCAAGGGACTGGTGGTCAGGGGAGACTGCCGAGTGGCTGAGGGACCAGCGGTCGGGGAAGGCAGCCGAGACATATTTCAGAAAAAATCTAAAATTCGGAACACACTGTCCCCCAAGGGTTCTGGATAAAGGATTGTGTACCTGTAGTCATCTGGTTTCCAAGAATTGGGACTAATCTAATTTATGATGTAATGTTGCATGATTTGGAGAAATATATTATCAGATTCAGACATTTTGAATCAGTGGGGCTGAGTGGGAAAATGAATCATCTTTATGATTAAATGGTGGGTGCAGACTTGATGGACTGAATAGCTTACTCATTGTCTTATAATGAGGGAATGGCTAAAGAAAATGAAATGGCTAGTTACCAGAATTTCCAGCCAGTGCATCAAAAAATTTCAACCTTTTTCAGGAAGTAGATTCTTATCCTTTGAACAAATGAGAGATAAGTACAATATAACTGGAGATACAGCGCTGGCATATTATCAACTGAGATCCTACTTGAAAGAGAAATTAGGAAGCAATTTGAGTTTACCAGAGGGAAGTAACCTTGAATATGTGATTACAGATACAATGTTAATCAAAAGATTTATAACAAATATGTATATTAAACTGCAAGAAAAAGAGAATGAGGAAACAAATGGTAAAACTAAACAAAAATGGGAACAAGATTTAAATATAAAGATAAAAAAGGAAACATGGGAGAAATTATGTTCTGGAACGATGAGAAATACAATAAATACGAGGCTACATATGATACAATATAATTGGTTACACAGACTATACATTACACCGCAAAAGTTAAATAAATGGGACCCAACAGTATCTGATAGATGTTTTCGATGTAAAAAAGAAAGGGGAACAACAATTCATGCAATCTGGACATGTGAGAGAGTAGAAAAATTTTGGGATGATCTCAATCAGATATTAAATAAAATAACAGAAAACAATATACCAAAGAATCCAGAGATCTTTCTCCTAAGTAACATAAAAAATAAAGAATTTGGAATTGACTTGGAGGATGCACAAAAAAGATTTGTTAAGATAGCCCTAGCCGTAGCAAAAAAATGTATTATGTCAACCTGGAAATTGGAAGATAATTTGAAAATACAACAATGGTATATAGAAATGAATAAATGTATTCCATTAGAGAAAAATAACATATAGTTTAAGAAATAATATTGAAATATTCGAACAAGTATGGGAGCCTTACATTAAATACAATAGCGAAAACCTACCGGGAACAAACATTACCTAAGTTGATGGAAGGAGAAGAAAAGAAAAGAATGGACTCAGTAGAATTTCTGGTGTATTTTTGTTGAATGACAACATTGTCTGACTGGTTTAATGCAACCTAGATTGTATACCTAAAATGGATGAGAGGGGGGGTGGGGGGGTGGCTTGGGAGGAGGTGGGGGGGAGAAAAAGACACTGTATATGTGTGAAAAAGAAAAAGTGTATATCATGGCTAACGTGATTTATGGTGTGAAAAAAAAAATTAAAAAAAAAAAAAATTTCAACCTGAACATCACGTGGCGGAGAGCGGGAGGTTTGAGCTAGTGGAGTTGTTCTAGTGAACCAGTGCGGACTTGAAAGACCGACATGGCCTGTTTCCACTCCATAAATGGTTATATGGTTTACAGAAGTCAGGACCCTGTGTAACACACACACAGGAGTTGGAACCTGGTGGAAGACAGGGTTGAATTACAGTGACCAGAATAGGTGCTGTTGTCTGCAACTCACAATAAAAGGGGAATACAGAAAATGAGTGGGTTTCAAGGGGGAAGCCAGTTTTCTAGCTGCTCATTTGAAAATAAAGCATGCAGCCTCATCGTGGAAGAAAACATCGTGACTTAAGAAAACTGAGGAAGAAAAATTTGGAAAGGCAATACCTTTTATTATCTTATTCACAGGAAATACAACATAAGTGACTTTTAAATAAGTAAGACCACTTCTCATTTGCCTCCAGAAAATGGTCATTCTTATATGAAGAATTTCTCTGAAGGACAGCTCATTGAGAGAATTGTGAGTTTAAAGAGGCCTGAAGATATGATATTTAAAAGCGCTTTATAAATATCCTCAACATCCATTGGAGCGCTTACATCCCTAACGCCGAAGTACTCGAGATGGCAGAGGTCGACAGCATCGAGTCCACGCTGCTGAAGATCCAGCTGCGCTGGATGGGTCACGTCTCCAGAATGGAGGACCATCGCCTTCCCAAGATCGTGTTATATGGCGAGCTCTCCACTGGCCTCCGTGACAGAGGTGCACCAAAGAAAAGGTACAAGGACTGCCTAAAGAAATCTCTTGGTGCCTGCCACATTGACCACCGCCAGTGGGCTGATAATGCCTCAAACTGTGCAATTGGCGCCTCACAGTTTGGCGGGCAGCAACCTCCTTTGAAGAAGACCGCAGAGCCCACCTCACTGACAAAAGGCAAAGGAGGAAAAACCCAACACCCAACCCCAACCAACCAATTTTCCCCTGCAACCGCTGCAATCGTGTCTGCCTGTCCCGCATCGGACTTGTCAGCCACAAACGAGCCTGCAGCTGATGTGGACTTTTTACCCCCTCCATAAATCTTCGTCCGCGAAGCCAAGCCAAAGAAAGAAAGATAAATATATCTGAAATTTAAGACCTTTAAGTGAGACTAAAATGATGCAGAAGTTTGAAAAATTGACTTTTTAAAAGTTTTGGGACTTTAACATTCACTCACTGTAAATAGTGAAACTTTTGGAATGTAAGGGTTCAATCAGGCAGACGCAGCATGGTTTTAGAAAGGGAAGATCTTGTTTGACAAACTTGTTAAGATTCTTTGAGGATATAATGGGTGCGGTGGATAGAGGGGAACAGGTTGATGTTGTATATTTGGATTTCCAGAAAGCGTTTGATAAGGTGCTGCACAAGAGACTTCTCAGTAAGTTACAGGAAAGTGGAGTCCGGGGAAGTATATTGGCCTGGATTTAAAATTGGTTGTCTGACAGGAGACAGAGAGTCAGGATAAATGGGAGTTTTTCAGGTTGGCAGAGAGTGGTAAGTGGGGTGCTGTAGGGTTCAGTGTTAGGCCCACAACTGTTCATCATTTACATCGATGACTTGGAGGAAGGGACAAAATGTGGTGTAGCCAAGTTTGCGGATGACACCAAATTGAGTGGAAGAGCAAATTGTAATGAGGATGTGGAGAGTCTGCAGAGGGATATAGTTAAGCTGGATGAGTGGGCAAAGGTCTGGCAGATGGAGTACAATGTTAGTAAATGTAAGGTTATCCACTTTGGCAAGAAAAATAAAAAAGCTGAATATTATTTAAAGGGTGAAAAACTACAGCATGCTGTTGTGCAGAGGGACTTGGGAGTGCTTGTGCATGAATCGCAAAAAGTTAGGTTGCAGGTGCAGCAGGTTATTAAGAAGGCAAATGGAATGTTGGCCTTCATCGCTAGAGGAATTGAATTCAGGAGTAGGGAGGTAATGTTGCAACTGTATAAGGTACTGGTGAGACCGCACCTGGAGTACTGTGTCCAGTTCTGGTCTCCATATTTGAGGAAGGATATACTGGCTTTGGAGACAGTCCAGAGGAGGTTTACTAGGTTGATCCCTGGGATGAAGGGGTTGACTTATGATGAAAGATTAAATCATCTAGGATTGTATTTGCTTGAGTTCAGAAGAATGAGAGGAGATCTTATAGAAACATATAGGATTATGAAGGGTATGGATAGGATAGATGTAGGAAGGTTTTTTGAGCTGGCCGGGGAAACTAAAATGAGAGGACACAGTCTCAAGATTCAGGGGAGTAGATTTAGGACAGAGATGAGGAAAAATAATTTTTCCCAGAGAGTAGTGAATGTTTGGAATTCTCTAACCAGGGAAGTGGTTGAGGCTGCCCCATTAAACATATTTAAAATTCGGTTAGATAAATTTTTACATGTTAGAGAAATTAGGGGATATGGGGAGAAGGCAGGTAGGTGGAGTTAGGTCATAAATTAGATCAGCCATGATCGTATTGAATGGCGGAGCAGGCTCAATGGGCCATTTTTGGCCTACTCCTGTTCCTACTTCCTATGTTCCTATGTTCTTCACACTCACACTCTTACATTTGCATTTAGTGGTGTTGAGTTTGGAGTGGAGTAGAAATGTTTTGTTATTAATAGTTCATAAAACTATTATTTAGAATTTACCATTGCCTGGTGAATGTTCCAGTACTGTTGCTTTGTTAGTGCCACAAAGTCTCTTTCGTCCCTAACAAAATTAAGAGGGTTTTTAGTTCATAACAGAGGCAAAAATCAAAAATCTACAATCATCAAGGATACACACCACAAGGAGATGCTCTATTCTCCCTGCTGCCATGAGTAAAGAGGTATATGTGCCACAAGACCACCAGCTTCCGGAACATTTGCTACTCCTCCACCATTAGACTCCTAAACAGCAGACTCAATTAGAGACTCATTTAAGGACATTTACTTTTTACATTATTTATTATTGAATATTTATTTTCTGTATTGCAGTTTATTTATGTTTCTTTATTTATTTACATTTCTCTCTTTTGTTCAGGTATCTTTTTTGAGTAAAATTTTTGCAGTACCGATAAGTAGAAATTCTGCCTGGCCCCCTGCAGGGAAAAGATTCTTCGGCTTGTATGTGATGTCATGTATTCCTATGTGTATTCGGAGAATACATCTCAACTTTGAACATTTAGGCAGGTACATGACTAGGAAAGGTTTTTAGGGACCGAACACATCCAAATGGGATGAACTTGGTTGGGATGTCAGAGTTGGGGAAAAGGGCCCACTTTCATGCTGTAGAACTCTTTAAATCAGAGATTTTTAACTTGGGATGAAGATTAATATCTGATGTTGCTGGACAAAATGAATTCAAAAGTGTGAAATGTCTTAAACATCTCACAAAGTGGAGGAGCTGACAGATATTTCAAGTTATTGAGACATTCATGAAGGACTTGTTCAGTAAATAATTAAAAACATGAAATGCTGGAAACTTTGGTAGGCTCTGCTCATAGATCTACTACCTCATGGGGTCAGAGATCTGTGTGCAGCTCTAACCTAGAGATTTGCTGTGTAGAGTTTGCGCATTTTCCCTGTTGTATTGGCGTTATTTCCAGTACTTGAGTTTCTCCCCACAGCCCGAATACATAGGCAGGTAGGATAAATTGCCCCTAGAGCAGGGGTGACAAACTCAAATTCATGGAGGGCCAAAATTAAAAACTTGGACTAAGTCGAGGGCCGAACTAAATATTTATTGAAAATTTTCAACAACATCTGCATGTTTTCTCTTCTTTCAACATATGTAATGTTAAACTTTAGGATACAACTTTAGGAGGATAATGTTACAGGTCAGGAGTAGGTAGCTCAAGTTCACCCTTTGCTTGACCTGAGGGAAACATATTTGGTCCCTGTGGAGATGTAGTCAGCATTCACAGGCTGTGTCCATTTTGGCCTGCATCAGGACTCAGCATTTCCTGCTCACTCCTCAGGCTCTAGGCCTCTATTCACTCTTGACCCACCATCCCTCTACCTGACCAGTCCTTTACACAACCTCTACTCACCCCTCACTCCACTTGCTCTGCCTCTACCCACCCCATCCTATACACGCCCCTCTACTGCCTCTCCCCTCAACCTGTTCCTCCCTCTACCCGTCTCTCACCCTCTAATCACCCCTCCCTTACTCGCCCTGCCCCTCCCCTTTTACCTCTTCCCTATCCACCCCTCCTTCTACTCATCCCTCCCTCTAACTGCCCCTCGCACCACCATAACTTCCCCTGCCCATTACTCTTCACCTACACCCTCTGCCCACCCCTGCTTACCCACCCACTCAGGCCCAGCGCGCTGCCGATCAGCCTTTGCGGACAGCCACCATCTCTCTCTTCACGTGCAGGGCCGAACCACCCGTCCCTGGGGTCTGCGTGGGTGAAAGCGCTGAAGGGCGTGGCGACCGGGAGAAGTGCGCTCGCGCTGTGGAAGGGCCGTCCGGTGCCAGTCGCGCGGGGCTCGCGCTGCCCGGGGGCCTTGCGCAGCCTGCCATGCCCGTCGCACCGACAGGAAATCACAGGCGCTCGCCAATCCGCCGCACCACTCGACAGGTGGGAGAAGTGACTGGTTGTGCGGGGAGCCTTCCAACTGGCTTGCCGGCTGATGACATCGACAGACTTCTCATGTTACAATTTCTCGTGTTACAGTGGGGAAGGATGTGCAATGAAGGGGGAGGATGGTGGGGGTGACATTACCAAAAAACAGCATCGGCTCTTGCTGCAGGGCGGGCCACCTCTAATACATTTTTGAAATGATTTTGCGGGCCAAATATAATTATGTGCCCTAGAATTCAGGTGAATGATAGAAGGTGGGAGGAGTTGATGAAAATGAAATGTAAATGTAAATAGGTGGTGTATTATTGAGCTGAAGAGTCTGTTTCCATACTGTTCTTCTCTGAAATCTGCGATTCAACAGGACAGACTACATCTGTGGAAGAAGAAACAGAATGAAAGGATAGGTACAGTATGGAAACGGACCCTTCAGAGCAACATTCATGTTTTTTTAATTAGAATTTGCAGAATGTTGGAGGTCTCGCCGTTCACACACAAACGGGCAATCTCTGATTCCTTGCACTTGTTTAGACCGCCTGCCGGAAGTGCACTAACTAAAGAGGTGGGACTTGCTTTTCATTAGCCTAATGTTCACGGAATTCCTGAGGTTAACTTTAGTCTGCAGGCATTCTGGGAAACTTACCAGGGGTTGAGCAGGTGAAATATCAGAATGGGCATGACTCCTTATTCCCGTTCCATTCTTTTTACACCGACTGCACTCTGGGGAAATTGGGAATAATTTCCTGAAATGCAGTGACTTTTTTTTAAAAAAAAAGCATAATTGAAGACCCTTCATCAGAAGTGGGAAAGAATGAAATGAAAGTTCATTTTAAGTTGGTAATTTGACAACAGTTAAGATAAGGTCAGGCAGTCATGATGCAATATATAACATTTTCATAGTCATGGAAATGAAATGGATCCTGTTAAATATTCTGAAAATTAAACTTGTGTAAAACTTTCTCAGGCTCCATATAATAACTAGATGGTGTGCAAAAGATCTTTTATATAAAAAAAAATTGTAAAATCACAAAATGGAGCTCAGCAGGTCAAACAGGGTCCTTCATGTGGCAAAAGCACATCACCAATGTTTCGGGCTTGAGCCCTTCATCAAAGTAGGTCAAGCCCGAAACCTCAATTATGTACCTTTGCCTTGGCTACATAAAGGACACTGTTTGACCTGCTGAGCTTCTCCAATACTTTGTGTTTTTACTTCAACCCCGGAGTTTACAGAATTTTGGGATTTACTTTTTTAAAATATAAATGGAGTTGGGAATTCAGCCACTGCTATGGCATCTTATTTACTTCAAAAATGTAGGCAAGTCATGTGTTTATACAGTGAGAGACTGATTTGGGCAGTAAGAATATTAAAGGGAAAAAAAACTACTTAATGAGCTAAACAATAGGATGAACCATACTCAAGTGCATTTTGCAAGTTAGTGCATTGATTAGCACTGATGAGGCTGAGTGCAGTGTATGCATTTTTTAAGAGAGAGGTTGGGAAAGTGCACAGGCCTTCAACATTGGGCCGCAGTAGAGCTTTGATTTAGCTGGCAGTCAGCCGTAACTGCAAAGCTGGGAATGCTCAGAAATGTTTTGGAGTGCAGAATGATTTGTCTTCTGGATTAATATGGGAAACAATTGAGAAGATAGAAATCAAACTGTTGTGCAAAAAAAAACAATTAAAGCTGTCACTGTTTCTTCCCATGTACAATTTAATAGAATGTACACAGCTTAATTAATCTTCAGCAGAAATATTGCAGGTCTTCACAACTCTTTCAAAGGTAAATAAAAATAAATTCTAGTATTCTTAGATTTGATTATTTGTTTAGTGTAGTTCCTGTATATAATATTCCCAATATCGCAAAGGCCCAATCTCAGTCACATTTATTAGTTGGTGATCATTGATTCTATCATGAGAGATTTTCTCCTCTTTATTTCCATTGATTTTAATCCAACAGGGTATTTTTGCCACATTCTGCTAAATGCTATCATGTGGCCAAGCCTAGTTCCTTTCACTTCAATCTGTTCATCTCTTGTATTTGTGTGTGGACTAAGGTTCTTATGAGGTATGGAGCTAAGTGATTCTGGCAAACAGAAACTGTACACCAGTAAGCAAGCTGCAGTTAAATGGCAGGTTAATGTAATATTCATCTTCCATCACATCGCCGATGATTGAGAGTTGAAGAGCAGACAGCAATGAGCTCAACTGGACTTAACCTGCTTTTTGTGGACAGGATGTACTCGAGCAACTAACAACTTTGTCAGCAGAAGCCAGTGTTGTCAGCAGAAATTATGTTTGACCGCAGAGGTCTGAATACATCTCAGAGCTTGTTTTGCAGCCTTCAGGACAGGAGACAAGATGGCACTAAGATCAGCCATGGCTGAATGCTCACATGCAAACTGGAGGGCAAAGCGGAGGCACACAAGATCAAGAGTCAGCTGTGAAACAGCAGCGACAGGAGGTGCATGTGGCAAGGTATCTAAACAACACTGATGCTATCCATCTCCCCCTGAAGCATAGGCCCTCGAACAGCCATGGCTGAGGCGTGGAGAATCCTATCCAAGGTGAACTTGCGCAAGACAGGGGATCCAGACAACATTTACCCTGTCAGGTGCAGAAGGACTGAGCAGAACAACTGATGGAGATCCTTGCAGAGATATTCAACACATCACTGCAGCATCCATCATCCCTTGGGTTTCAAGGCAGCCACTATCATCTCTGTACTAAAGGGGGTGACAGTAGTAGGCCTCAATGACTAACGCCTGTTGGCACTGATGTCCATCATTATGAAATGCTTCGAGCATCTGGTAAAGGAAAGTATCAAGGCGCATCTCCAAGAGACACTGGACCCATTTCAATTCACCCAGAGATGGAACCGTTCCACTGATGATGCTATACCCTTTGTTCTCCATTCGGTTCTGAATCATCTGTTAAATCACACTTCATATCCAAGGCTGCTGTTCATTGACTTGAGCTCTGTGTTTAATACAAGCAAACACCAGAAGCTGGTGAAGAAGATGCCCTTGCTGGTTATGGACTCAACACTCCTCTCTGTAACTGGATTTTGGACTTCCTAATGGAATGACCAGAAAATGTTGAACACCATTACACTGAGCACTCGTGCACCTCAGGGCTGTGTGCTCAGTCCGCTTTTGTTCATTCTACTGACCCACGACTACACCACCAGACACTGCTCCAACAGTGTCATTGTTTGCAGATGACCTAAGATTTCATGAAATGGTGTGAGAATAACAACAGAAGTGCACGGAGATGATTGTAGACTTCAGGAAGACCAGGGTCTATCATCCTCCAGCCCACTTTAATAGCTCAACATCTGAACATCTCACTTGTCAGGAAGACACAATTGCGATGACACTTTGTGGTGATACGACCACCAGCCTACTGCAGGGGGCGATCTCTGTACATGCAGGAAGACCACCTAAGGGCTGACTCCACCTGTCCAGCTGTCAATCAGCTAACCCAAATATAGACCTGAGCCGGTCACATGGGAGCCACCAAAGCATGAACTGCCATTCAGACTTTTACCTGAGAAAAGCCTGTTGTATACTCTTTTGAGTTTTGTGCTTGCCTGCTGCTACTTCAGCACACCACACACTTCCTTAGAAGGTGGAGGATTGAAGGCAGAGGCTTGCAAGGCTACTGGCCACCATTCTGTCAACTTTCCATAGGAACTGTATTGAGATCATCCAAGCTGGCTGCTTCACAGGGTAAAACAGAATGCTGGAGCAAGCCAAACAATGTACTTTATGTAGCAAAAATCTCAAATTCACCTGGTTCATCCCTCTCCCCTTTTTTGATCTCTCTGTTTCCCTCTTGGGAGATGAGCTTTCCACTGACATGTTTTACAAACCCACTAACTCCCACAACTACATTGTCTGTACTTCTTCACATCCATTCCTCTGCAAGGATTCTAATACTTTATCCCAATCTCTCTGTCTCCAAGAGAAGGTCTTCCAGTCCAGATCATCTGAAATGTCCTCCTTTTTCCACAAATGTGGCTTCTCCTCCATCATCATCAACTCAGCCCTTGCCTGCATTTCCATTTCCCAGTTGTCTGCTCTGGCCCTCTCTGCCCCCAGATGCAACAGAGGATTTTCCCCTTGTCCTCACCTACCACTCTACTACCCTCCACATCCAACACATTATCCTCCTTAATTTACACCACCTCCAACATGATTCAACCACCAGATACATCTTCCCCTATCCTGCCCTCTCCATCTTCCATTGGGACTGCTTCCTCCGTGACTCCCTCGTGCACTCATCCCTTCTCAGCAATCACCCCCTTGGCACTTTCCCTACGACTGTGCACATACCTCCTCCCTCATCACTATTCTGGGCCTCAAAAAGTCCTTTCAAGTGAAGCAAAACTTCCCTCATGTATCTGTGGGAGTTATCTGATGCATCCTGTGATCCTGAGAAAGGCGCAGGATGGGAGATCACTTCATTGAGCACCTTAGCTTTGTGTGCATCAGTGACAGAGATCTCCAAGTGGCCAACCACTTCAATTCCATACCCCACTTCCATGCTGACATATCTTTTCATGGCCTCCTGTACTATCCCACCAAGATGTTAGTGTGTCTTCTTCCTGGTTGCCTGTAGAAGAGGTCTTCTAACAATGATGCAGTAGAGGGATGAAAAGGGAAGGAGTGGCATTGATTGGCAAGGAAAAGATCACAGCTGTGCTCAGACAAGATAGACAAGAGGGCTCAAATGTTGAGGCTATATGGGTGGAGCTGAGGAATGGGTAAGGTACATTAATGGGTTTGTTATGGGCCCAGAGGACCTCAAAACCCAGCAGCAATAGAAATTCAAGACAAATGGTTAATTAAATAAAAGTTACTTTTAATTTTCTTTAAACTTAAAAACAGGATCAAACTTTAACTTATTACTATTAACATAACCTCACTTAAACCCCTTCTAATTCTAAAGTGCATGTCTGTGCAATGTGTGTTTAAGTCAGAAAAGTTCTTTGATTCACAGTCCAATCTCACTTCTCACTCCTCCAAGTTCACCAATATCATGCAATTCTTATACTGTGTACAGAAGTTAACACTTATGAATCTTCACCAGGCTTTGGTGCTTGAAATGTAACTGGTTACTGCTCAGGAAGGTTCTTGTTGTTTTTTCAGAGAGAGTTGTTGCTCGTTGATTCCTTCTGATAAGCCACTTCAGTGTCTTGTTGAAGAAACTTGCCCCATCAAGGTTTTCCAGATGATAACCTCTTTCTTTAAGGTCACTACAGAGTTCCTTTTCTGTTTCCCTTATCTCATTATACAGACAGCCATCTTCTCTTGTATGGGACCACAAGGGCTTTGAACAAGTTGAACACAGAACTCACAACCCATCTTCAAAATGGGGTTTCAAACAAGCTTCCAAAAGCCATCACAGAAAACCAACAGTCTCTCTCTCACTTAGAGAAAAACCTGTTTGACTCTCTCTGCTTGCAAAATCACATGACCCCCCTAAAACAGCACACTCCACCAAAACAGCTTGCTGACTCCAAAATCAATTCATGGGAGATCTTATCAGTTTCCTAAGATGGGCTCTTCCATTTGCACCTTGTGAAAATCTCCAACACAGGAGTCTATTGTCTTTACAGACTTGTAGGCATAACTCTTCATTTTAAAATGAGATCTATTATGAAGTGTTTGTATCTGTTTGACTTAACTAAGACTCCACAATCTATCTTCTAAAAGCATGTCTATACATAATCTGTCACAGGTTGTATAACAGACCAGTAGTCAACAAGAATTAGAGGAGCAAATCTGCAGGGAGATAGCAGAGAGCTACAGGAAACAAGTTGTGAAAGGAGGTGATTTTTATATTTCCATATGTTGACTGGGATTCCCATATTGTAAAAGGGCTGGGTGGCTAAGAGTTTGTCAAATATGTTCAGAGAAGTTTTCTAAATTAATACATTGAGATAACAGCTAGCGGAACCAATATTAGGGAGCGAGACAGCACAGGTGACAGAAGTATGTGTAGGGGAGCACTTTGGGACCAGTGATCAAAATGGCATTAGTTTCAAAATAATTGTGGATAATGATAGGTCTGGTCCTCGGGTTGACATTTTAAATTGGAGAGAGGAAAATTTTGAGGAAATGAGAAAGGATCTAGAAAGCCAGGTTGTTTTCTGACAAGGGTGTACTCTGTCAGTGGAAGGCCTTCAAAGGTGAAATTCAGAGAATGCAGAGTTTGTTTGCACCTGTAAGGATTAAAATATAAGGTAACAGGCAGAGGGAGCTTTAAGAAGAAATGAGAAGTGAACAGCAGTTATGGACAATGAGCAAATGAGATACATAAGGAGCATAACAAATGCAGGAAAAAAACAAGAGGGGAAAATAGGAGTGTTAAAAGAAGAACTGTGGTTGCTTGGTAGACAAGATGAAGGAGAATCCTAAAGGCTTCTACAGGAATAAGGGTAAAAGGATAGTAAGGGACAAAATTGGTCCTCTTGAAGATCAGAGTAGTTGGCTCTGCATGGAACCAGAAGAGATGGGGGAGATGCTAAATGCTTTTTCTTTGCATCTGCATTTACTCAGGAAACTGATAGAGTTTAGGGAAGTGAGGCAAATTAGCAGTGAGGCCATGGAACATATGCAGATTGAAGAGGAGAGGATGCTTGCTGCCTTAAAGCGAATAAATCCCCAGGGCCTGACAAGGTATTCCCTCCGATCTTCAGGGAGGCTATTGCAGAAATTGCAGGGGCCCTGGAAGATGTATTTTAAAATGTCCTTAGCCACAATTGTGGTGCATAATGATCGGAGGCTAGCTCATGTTGTTCTATTATTTAAAAAGGCCCCAAAAATAACCCAGGAAATTGTAGGCTGATGAGGCTGACTTCTGTATTGGGAAAGTTGTTCATAGATGTAAGAGATCAGATATGTAAGTATTTGGATAGTCAGGGACATTGGCCTTCATAAATCAAAATATTGAGTCTAGGAGTTGGGATGTTGTGTTAAAGTTGTACAAGACATTGGTAAGACCAAATTTGGAGAGTTGTGGACAGTTTTGGGCAGCTAACTACACGAAAGATATAAATAAAATTGAAACAATGTATAGAAAAGAATTACTAGGATGTTGTCAGGGCTTGTACTGAGTTACAGGGATAGGTTAAACAGTTTATTTCCTGGAGCTTGGAAGAATGAGGGGAGATTTGATGAAGGTATTTAGAATTATGATGGGTATAGTTAGAATACATGCGAGTAGGCTTTTCCCATTGAGCTTAGGTGAGATAGAAACCAGAGGACATAAGTTAAGGGTGAATGGGAAAATGTTTAAGGGGAACATTGGGGGAATTTCCTCACACGGAGCATGGAGGGAGTGTGGAATGAGCTCCCAGCTGAAGATGGGTTTAATTTTAACATTTAAGAAATATTTGACATGTACATGAGTACAGGTCAGTGGGAATAGTCAGCACTGACTTCAGGGCTGTCATGTTCCATGGTTCTGTATATTGGGATATCAGGAATTTGAAGGATCTGACCATTTCCACTTCTACCCCATCAATTCAGATGTGTGCATGATCCTTCAGCTGCCTCCTTCCAAATGTTAACATTATGTTCCTTGGTCTTGGTTACATTGAGAGCAAGACTGCTGTTTTGGCATCACACAAGCAGAGTCTAAATCTCCATCCTGTTTTCAGACTCATCATTCACAACTATTCAACCAACAATGTGGTGTCATCAGTAAATTTGTATATTGAGTTGGGGCTGAACTTGGCTAATTAGTCATGAGTGCACAGGATGTAAGAGTTAGGGATCAGCTTGCAGAGGGAAGGACAGAGTCCCAGATCCATTGGTTTGATCATAAATGTTGCGGGTATGATGGTTCACCTCACTGTTACTTTCACTGTGAAGTATGCATGTTGACCTTTGTTGTAGGTTCAGCCATTCACCTCTCTTTACAAACACATGATGCTGTTCATAGCTTGCTCCCTATTCATCCATGCATTGGTTTCACAGCAGGCAGAAGGATATGCCATGTACATACAGTTTTGAGGCGCCTGTTCCAGTTTATTCTGTTTAGAATTATGGGATCACACCTCCAAGTGTGGGAGATGGGGATGTATTCATTGGGAAGACTTTTCCTTGCATTCACATAGATGTTAATTTTCCCCCCATATTGTCACTTTTTAAGATCTTGAAATTAGTTGATAATTTAAGCTATCAACAAAATAGATGATAGTTAATAGAACATCTTCCTGAGTCGAACAGTTTGCTTATGGTCACTTTCCTTCCAAATGATCTTCTGGAATATTTCTCATAAAGACCCCAATGCAAACCTAGTCATGGTTAGAGGATACAATCATTTAGTTTAAGATAAAAAATAAAGTCATGGTTTAATAGTTGATGCTGTGTGATAAATGAATAACTGAGGAAGGTACTTTGTATCATATGTTTTAATTATGTCCTCTCTTTAATTTCTAGCAAAAGGTATTTCATACTTTATCATTAGTTCTTAATATTAACGACCTTTTTTAGCTATCTTTGGAGTGAGTGGGCCAGTGGATTTAACATATCTTCTTCTCAATCCCATGTAATGGTCCTAGAAGGACCATTTAGCTGAGATGGAAAGGTGGTCTCCCTCCCACTCATACTCAATGGTTGTTGGATGTGATGGCTTGTCTGTCTACTACTGCAATGGATCTTTCTTTCTCTTTGGGCTCCTTTTCTCAATTATTTTTAAATTTTCTAGATTAATTATTTTTGTTTTTTCTCCACCCCATTGTCATTAATAGTAATATTTCTATCAGCTGTCATAGGGAGGGGCTAGATTCTTAGTTTAGCAATGTTCGTTTTTTCTTTCCATTTTCCATTTTAACAACATGGGTTCATATGCACTTTGTTCACTTTTGTTTGATATTTTCAATTTGATATTAATTTACTTTATTGTTATTATCATATGTACATATGTGATTTCTGCATGTTAAAACCAATAAAAACATTGAAAAAGAATAGTTGACACTGTATTTTTTTGTTGAGTTGTCAGGCAGTGAAGATTGTTGTAGAGAGGAATAGAACCCTCACTGACTTGAGAAGACGGGAACCCTGGCAATGACATTTCCTGTGCAAGTTAGTAGCAAAATCCCTCTGTGGTCACCATATTTCCTTTCCTGAAGGAGGTCGTGATTGCAGCATCTCTTGACAGTCGCTCCTGGTGTAACCTTCTCTTCCCAGGATTGGTGCTGTGGTGGACAGTGCTGAGGGTTTTAAAGAATACAACAGGATTACAATGTCACAGGTAGATCGGGTGAACAAAATGGCTTTTGGCACATGGGACTTCATCAGTCAGAATATTGAGTAAAGCCTACGACTGCATGGCTTGGTATGACAATAACACCACCTACAAATTTGCCAACAGTAGTAGTTTGTATAAAGAAAGGCGACGAGTCACCCTACAGGCTAAGTGGTTCACCAACAACAACCTTGCTCTCAATGTCACCAAAACCAGGGAGCTGATTGTTGACTTCAGGAATGGAAAACCAGAGGTATACTATCCTGTGATCATGGGGGCATCAGAGGTGGAGAGAGTGAGCATATTAAAGTTCTTGGGAGTCAATATCTTGGAGATTATTCCCGAACTCAACACTAATGGCATCGTGAAGAAAGCACGTCGGTGCCTCTACTTCCTCAAGAGTTTGCGTAGGTTTGGTATGACACCAGAAACCCTGGCAAATTTCTGCAGATGTGTGGTGGAAAGTGTGCTGACTGGCTGCATCAGAGTCTGGTATGTAGACACCAATACCCTCGAGTGTAAAGCCCTCCAGAAGGTAGTAGGCTCAACTCAGGACATCACAGGCAAAACTCTCCTCACTATCGAGAACATCATTAGGGAACGCTGCCATTGGAGAGCAGCAGCAATCATCAAGGATCAACACCACCCAGCACACGTTCTTTTCTCGCTGCTGCCATCAGGAAAGAGATCTTGATGCCACAAGACTCAGGCCACTAGGTTCAGGAACAGCTGCTACCCCTGCACCATCAGACTCCTCAATAACAAACACAATAATGGACTAATTTAAGGAATTTTATTTGTGCATTTTATTGATTTTTTTTCCCCCCATTCTCTCTGAATTGCAAAGTTTTCATTATCTGTTTACTGTTCTTTATTTATAAGTGTAAGTTGTGTACAGTTTTGCACTATCAATAAGTGGCAATTCTGCTTCACCCGCAGGAAAAAGAATCTCAGCATTGTTTGTGATGTCATATATGTACTCTGACAACAAATCTAAAAATCTGAAAGAAATTGGGAAGTGTTGCAGTGGTGCAAGATATTGGTGATCCCCATTCGGAGCACTGTGTCAAGTTTTGGACACAATGCTATCAAGCTGGAGAGAGTATAGAGAGTATACAATGCCATTAATATAGATTCCTGCCAGGACTTTGTTGTCTCAGTTATATATAGAGGTTGAACAACTTCGAGATTTGCTTATTGAGGCATTGAAGGATGAGGGGTGATCTCAATCAGAATCATGAAGGTACTGGTTTGGGTGAACACGCAGAGTAGCAGAATCAGTAACCAGTGGAGATGGGTTAAAAGTGAGAGAGATTTATTAATCAATTAGTCCACCTTTTGTCTCCATAAATATAGGTAAAGGTATTGAAATTAATACTACATTTAGAATGTAACATACATTAAATTCTTTAACTTTGTTTACTGTAAGGAAGACAGAGAGTCGCCACTTTGTTTAGCACCCCTCACAGAAATGAGGCCGCAGCGAGGAATGAACACATGACCCCAGTTTTCAAGAGCAATGCTCTAAACAGTGAGCTATCGGTGCCTGTGGGGTAACTATTTTATGCAGAGAGTGGTGAGTGAATGGAATGTGCTGCCAAATGTGGTGGTTGAGATAGGTAGTTTTGCGATGTTTTAAGAATTGGACAGATATGTGGATAGGTTACGTTTAGAGGGATAGGGTGTGGTGTGGATGGGCCATTTTGGACAGTATGGGGAAGTTGGATCGAAGAGCCTGTTTCCACAACGTATGACTTTTCATGGGAAATAAGGCTGTTAATTTATGTTTGAAGTTCTTCCCTGCCAGGTTTTTGAGCACAGACCATCTGTCCTTGAGGCCTTACTTTTGATTGAATGCAGTTTTTTCCAACTTCTTGCTCATCTTGGATCATGGTGAAACTGCTGGGGCAGAGACAGAGCTTTCAACTCAAGAACGGTCTTGAGTCAGAAGTTCTTTGAAGTATTGCTTCCAACTCCTTAATGAGTTCTGTGTCCTAGATAGGATTTCATAGCAATTGAGAAATTTAATTGTCACAATTAAATATTTCTAAATTTTAATTCTAGATTTATTGATTTTGTTAATTAAAAAAAATCTTCCTCAGCTGATGGGATTTGAATTAATTTCTTTGGATCATTGCTGTAGGTTGCCTGACTTTTATCCATGTAACTATATGAACATTTCTTGGTGGGGATACCATTAATGGAACGCCGCTCTTAGCCAGAAGGCCTCCGGGCAAGTCTGAATTGTACTTCTACTTGTTAAACAAAATATCATCAAGAGATCCTAAAATGAGCCATTTTCTATTAATTATGTAAATGAGATGTGGTTCCATTTATAAGTAGCTCACAGGAATGCATAAAAATGTTTGAACCATCATCAGCTTCTGACATTCGAAGTGTTCTTTGGGTGGAGAATGTCGACCCCTGCATCTGGCTCTCATTATTCTGGCTTTGCAGCCTTTAAACAACTACAAAAAAAGTCCCATGCCTATTCTTGTGAGTCTGACTTTGGTAGGCTCGATTGGTTAAATGGCCTAATTCTGCTCCAATGTCTTCTAATCTCCATGCTTGTGTTGACTTTCCTTTGTGGATTTGAGGTGAATTATTGCACAGTTGGTCACGAGTCTAAATGAGTTTTTTGAGGAGGTAACAAAAGAAAGTGATGAAGGTGGGGTGGTAGATGTGGTCATATGGATTTTAGTCAGGCATTTGACAAGGTCACCCATGACAAACTCATTCAGAAAGTCCAAGGAACATTGGCTGTGAGGATTAAAAATTGCCTTGAATGTTGAAAGCAAAGAATAGCAGTGGAAGGAAAGTCTTCTGCCTGGAGGTCAGTGACTAGTGGAGTTCTGCAGGGTTCCATTCTGAGACCCCTATTCTTTGAGCTTTATAGTGACCTAGTTGAAGAAGAGAAATGATAGGCCAGTAAGATTACGGAAGGTATCTTGTGGATGGAGCTGAAGATTGTCAAAAGAATATAGAGAGAATGCAGAGATGGGTGGAAAAGTGATGGATGGAGTTCAATCCGGATAAGTGTGAGGTGATGCATTTTGGAAGGTCAAACACGAAGGGTGATTACAGGGTTAATGATTGGATACTTAACAGTGTGGAAGAACGGAGGGACCTTGGGGTCCAATTCCATACATCTCTCAAAGTCACCATACAGGTTGATAGGAGAGTTAAAAAAGGTCTATGGGGTGTTGAGCTTTATTAGTAGGAGGATTGAGTTCAAAAGTTGAGAGGTCATGATGCAATTCTACAAATCTCTGGTGAGACCACACTTACAGTATTGTGTTTAGTTCTGGTCACCTCATTATAGGAAGGATGTGAAAGCTATGGAGAGGGTACGGAGGAGATTTACCAGGATATCGCCTGGATTGGAAAAAAAATCTGATAAGACAAGGTTAGCAGAGATGGGACATTTCACTTTGGAGCATAGAACGATGAGAGGAGACTTAATAGAGGTTTACAAGGTTCTGAGAGGCTTAGAAAAGGTGGACGGCCAGTGACTTTTTTTTTCCCAGAGCAGAAATACCAAGCACCATACAGCACCTCTACAAAGTGAAGGGAGGAAAGTTTAGAGGAGACATCAGAGGTAATTTTTAAAAAAATGTGCAGAGAGTTGTGGGTCTCTGGAAAGCCTTGCCAGGGATGGTGGTGGAAGCTGAAATGTTAGGGGCATTTAAGAGACTCTTAACAGGAACATGGGTGAAAGAAAAGTAGAGGGTTATGGGTTAAGAAGGGTTAATACTTTTTCTTAGTAGAAATATATAGGTTAGCACAACATTGAGGGCTGAAGGGCCTATACTATACTGATCTATATTGCTAAAATGAAGTGCAGTAGATGGAATAAAAACCGTTGGGCCTCTTGGATGGTAGATGCAATCTTGTATCTGATAGTTTGGAGTTCAACGGAAACTTTCTTTTGGCACTGAATGATTCATTGGCCCTCAGTGGATATAGATAAGGTGGTAATGATCTTTTTTAAAAATTCCCCGCAGAACACGGTAATCTAAAATGAGAGGTGAGAAGGGAAAGATGTTCAAAGGTCTTGTGAGAGACATTTTTCATACAGAGGGGAAGTAGGTAAATGGAGCAAGCTGAGGAAGGAGTACTGTAGTGATGGGTACAATTGTAATCTTCAAATCAGATGAGTTTTAAGTGAGTTCATGCATAGGGAAAGTTCAGAGGGATAAGGAGTTGAAAGCAGCCAAATGCAGGGCTACCTTGTTTGGCATAGACATGTTGGGCTGAAAGGCCTATTTCCATGCTGTAAAATTGACAATGACTCTTATCTTTAGCTAATTGTTATGGAAACCCATTGGGAGCAAGTTAAACTATACAAAAAGAGCTAGGTCATGTTATAATCAAGATACGTCGCTCCTAATGAGCGGTCATTGATAACTTGGAGCTTGAGTTGCTCGGCATTCATTTCTGACAGTGGGCTTCTTGACCTTTCCACAAATGAGCTCCAGAATTCAAAAGTTTTAAGTATTTATCTGCCAGAGACCTGCTTGAAACAGACAATAGCTTTAATTTCAAGGACACTTTCTGGTGTGAAAACAGCAATTGTGACTTAGGAAGTGCACAGCATTGATTGGCTTCCACGTAGCATTAGGTCTGATGTTTGGAGAAATTACATGCATTATCAAAGAACCCTCTCCAAGGAGCCTTCTGTGGTTTGGTCCAGAGGTATTTGGAGCACCTCATCCTCAATTTAGGGTTGATGGAAAGCATTAACCCTTTTGGACCGATGAAAATTCTTTCTGTAAACGGTTAAATGCAACAGACAAGCTGAAGCTTGGGTATATTGCCACTGAGATGTGGCAGAACCAAATAATTCTAGCCATCATTTCTAGAATAGTTGTAAGCAGGGAAGTCTGGGGTGAGGGCAATACACAAAGGGCTGGAGAAATCAGCAGGTCTCATAGCCTCTATGGGAAGTAAAGGGTGACCATTGTTTCAGGCCTGAGCCCTTCATCGCGGTCTGAACTGAATAAAAAGGTGGGAGGAGGGAAGGAAGATAGGATTGGGTTGTGGGGGGTATACCGGTGGGAGAAAAAAGCTGAGATGTGACAGGGGGCGAGGCTTGCAGTGGTAAAATTAATTCTCATGTTTCCAAATCACTGACTCGTTAGTCCAGAATTATTTTTCAATGTGAGCTATTTATATGCTTCTTTACAGCTGAGATAATTTACCAAGCATTTAGAGGGGAGGACTTTACATGTAAATACTAAGTGAATTGTAATTGGATATAAAGTGAAAAATAGGGATAAATATTTGGTCAAACCTTTTGATAAGTTAATTTGTAGAAATAAATTTTAATTAGATTGGGGGTACAGATTATTCAACAAAAGGTTTGTGGGGTGTGAGACCCGAGGGGCAACTTTTTAAACTCTGCCTAAGATGCTGTTGAAGTGGGTACAATGTTTAAAAGCCAGTTGGAAAGATGTCTGGAGGAATGGCTGAGAAGTGATTATGGACCAAATGTAGGCAAAAGGGACTGGCCCTGATTACCAATTTAGCTGGCATGAACTCATTAGACTGCTCGGTGCTGTGTGACTCCAAAAGTTCCCAATCAAGGTGCTTGACAGATTTGCAGACATTTGGCTTTATCTGGCCAAATAGACTGGTATTGTGTGGCAGGTTGTTATGTTTCTCATTTTGAAAGTGTGAACAGTGTGAACTTACTGAAAAAAGCCAGGTGGGATAACACTGTCCCTTGAGCATTGATGTTTTCTCACTTGTGGGTGGGATGCTCTGTCTAAAATGGAAAACAGATTTTATACGTAGCAGCTTGTACAGATGATGTCTAAACCATAACGATCTATACCTCAGGTAAAACTGTAAAAGATGATGATTGGAAATCTGATTGAATTCTGATTTTAATAGAAATCATTAAATGCGGACCACACATTGATGCCTTTGTGATATCAGATAAAAACCTTCACTAAGTCTTCTTGTGTTTTTATTTTTGCTTATCACTTCACACCAATAAAGCTGCTTTTATGTAGCCAAATATATATGTGACGAGCATCTTGGCTTCTACTGTAGCTTTCTTTTTTTTCTCTCTCCACATTGCTAGTTCCTGTCCTCGTTAATTAGGTACAGAGGCAAGAAAATGCGACATTGTTGATTGGAATATCTTGTAAAAAGAGTGATATCTTGCAGTATTGTTTGTTGAAGATG
This sequence comes from Narcine bancroftii, assembly GCF_036971445.1. Classification (NCBI taxonomy): domain Eukaryota; kingdom Metazoa; phylum Chordata; class Chondrichthyes; order Torpediniformes; family Narcinidae; genus Narcine; species Narcine bancroftii. Next base: position 457,573,347 of record NC_091469.1, read on the forward strand.
TGACGGGTATATGATAAGAAATGAATCTGTTGGCTTGCATATGTTTCAGCTCTGCAAGGATTCTGCACTTTCATACATTACCCTTGAGATTTCAAATGGCAGGTTGACAGAAGGTGAACATCAGAGTGTGATGTGAGCATCTGCGTAAAGATTTAGCTACTGAGCATGCTCCTTGATGTGACGAGTTTTGCTGTCTCCCTGGAGAGATGGATTGAACTTTGCACTACGATATCCGTAAATAAACTCCGTATTTGACTTCTAAAAGATTCCCACTTGCAAAATTTTTTTCCTCTCTCTATTGTCATGTACAGCCTGTGTGATGAACTGAGATATCTTGGTTTACCAGGGGAATTGTAGTGACTGAAGATTTCAAGTATGGAAAACACCTAACCTTCATTTCTCAAATAAGCTCGTTGCCTTGCCTGAATGACATGACACAATGAAAGAAATGAGCATAAAATGAATGTAACAGGATTGCTGACATACTGGCAAGATGGTTTAAAAGTTAAGCACATTGACTGCTCAGCACGCAGTGGCAATCAGCTCTTTTTTAGGATCCGTGCTGGTCACAGCTACAATTGATAATAACTCAGATCTCCGGCTAATGAAGGCCACTTGGATAAGGATTCTGAAACGAGCTAAAGGAGGACGTTTGAAGAATTCTGATCTTTGTGTAAGAGTGAACCTTTTTAATTTGTTTGCAGCAATGGATGGGATGGGGTGCGGAGGATGGTCGACAAACACAGCTGGCTTTTTCCGCTACCAGTTAATGCAATGTAACAGATGGTTGAAATATTTTTTTGAGCTCTGCTCAAGTCTGGCCAATCTTTTATATTGCCTGGAAGGAATTTTTGGCAACTTGGCTAACTTAACAAATAAGTGGCAAGGATAGAGCTTTGACCTGAAACTACAGAAAATTATTAGTTGTTTGAAAAATCAGAAGATGTAGAACATTACTAGGGACAAGCAAAACAGTAGAGATCAGAATGATGATTCCTTTATCATGATATAGACATAATATTGTTTCTGTCAATTCATTTGATATATTTTTAATTTACTGCTTTGTAATTTTTCAGCCGTTTATTCAGATGCATTGCAAAATAATGACATTCAGAATTGTGTGCATAAAATAGTACTTTGTCAGGTGAGAAATAAATGTAATCAACATGGATTGATATTCTCAGAAGGGGAAGAGAGATGAGCTAGAAGCCTGATAATCCCGCACATTCAGCAAATTAATATTCCTTTTATTATCCAGAGTCATTCCTAATGGATTTGTTTAAATTGAGAAGTGGGAAAATTTTCTGTAGGTGCAGTGACTTTCAAACAGCAGTGAGCTTGCCACCTACAAAGGTTTAATTTTTCTCCTGTGTTCTCCTGCAGGGTTCGGCGGACTCCTATACCAGCCGTCCATCTGAATCAGATGTGTCTCTGGAGGAAGACCGGGAGGCAGTACGGAGAGAAGCAGAGCGCCAAGCCCAAGCCCAGCTGGAGAAAGCAAAGGTAGTCTAATATGCCTCTGTTTTATTATGTTGTGTATCCAGTACACAGATTTTATTGCATCAGTGTTGATTTTTTTATTTGTTTGATCATTTGAATCCCAGCAATGAACCAATAAGTTAGAGTACATGTTGGACTCTGATCTAAATGAGTACAAGTACCCAGACGGCAATTCGGGAGAATTTCTAATCTCCCTTGTATTTCAGTTAAATTCATTGTTGTTTTCCTTTAAATACCAGCATTCAGTGATTTTAATCGACTTCTTGAAATGTGCAAAATATTTGATGTCCTGTAAATGCACATACTGTTGCAAAGACAAAACTAGTAACCTGTTTGATGGCACAGGACCAATTGGTTAGCAGGGAGTTAAATTATCATTTGAGTTTAGCTCTTGTATTTTTTTACCAGAGGGCGGAATATTGGCCAAAATACAATGGAGACACACTGCAGATGCTGACATCTGAAGCTAAACACATGACACTGGAGGAACCCAGTGGGTGAAACAATTTCTGTGGGTAAAAAAAGAATGGTTACCGTTTTGAGCCAAAAACCTTTATCCTGAAATGTCAACCGTTCTTTTTCTCCCAGTGACGTTGTTTGTCCCAATGAGTTCCTCCAACAGGACTCTGTTCAGCTTCAAAATGAAATGGAGTTATTCGCCTCTAAAAATAAAGGTAGCGTCCAGATGCAAAAAAAGTCATTTTCAGTTTTTGTCTGAAGGTACAAAATTGGACTCTGAAAACTGAGTCTTGAATTTAAGATGACCACTTTTGCTTGCTACTTTCCCCAGATCTATGGATGTCATGTAATGGTCATGAATGGTAGCAGCCCTGCAATAATATTTGATGCAGATTAGTCATGATATTTAAAACCTTGGATATCGAAACTTCTTTTCCTGTACAACAGGGATGCATATAATATGGTAGTTCAATAATCTACTCGTTTAATTTTTTTTTCTAAAAAGCAATTTTGCGAAGAGTTGGATAGAAGCTGGGTTTCACGGAGGGCAGTTTGTGTTGGATAATACATTCATTATTGAAAGTCGTCAGGAAATGGGTTGGCTGCTTTACTTGGTAATCATCTAATTACCAAGGACTGATAAACCCCAATTGTTGAGACTTAAAAAAAATTAAATGAGTTTATCAAAATCTCTTTACACAAGGTATACTAATGACAACACATAACAAATCATAATAATTGAACAATTAAATCATAACTCATACTATGTCCAAAAATAAGATTGAATACAAAAATTATACAAATTATACATGTAAAATTCCCTTATGATATTTTGCACTTCTGTTTGAGACTCTTTTCTATTTAAATATTTGTGCAAATGGTTAATAATCTGAATATAACACCAACTAAATTGGGAGTAACAAAGCTATCTAGCATTTATATTGTAATCAAATATAACACCCCAAGGCATTTCATGGGAGAGTAACCAGATGAAAATGACATTGAATAGAAAATGAGGTAATGAGACGGACGCTCAAATACTGAGGTTGTAAAATGAAAAAAAAAATATGATGGGCAGGCTTAAAGGAGAACTTCTGGTTAGGACACAGGCAGGTAAAGGTAATGCAACCCGTTTCTGGAATTGTACAACCATAAGATGTTCAAGGGTCAAGAAATAGAGAAGTGCAGTTATGAATGAGGGCTACAGAGTTGGTAGAATTTGAATGGATTGGGTCGTGTGGCCGAGGCAGCTAACAAGATCCTGCTGAGATTAACTGGGTAGTATGGAAAGAGCAAGTGCAACAGGACCATGAAGAGAATTGTAAATATATAGCATCCGTATCGGTCAACCCATTGCGAATGGGCATACGTGACATGGTTTAACGGAAGTCACCATTAATTGTAAAACCGAAATACAAAAACCTACGAGAACCAGCAGGCATTCATCAAGTTCAGAAATCTAAGCAAACTTTTACTTTTACAAACTTGGGCAAAGATCTGTGCAGGATTAAGAAAAGTTCATCTTCAAAAGCACAAGTATATTTCTAGTTGGCAATCTCTAAACTTGGTTAGATGGTCAGGTCAATTGACTTTTATTTCTCGAGATGATCTCTATTTTCACTGGAGTATCCAGGACCATCTTCTCTTGTCTCAGCTGCTTTGGAATCAGTGGTGCTTAATTGCTTTCTAACTCTGACGAAATGACAACCAAGTCTTGTCATTTCTTGGGAGTTAGAATGCTATCTCTAAACTAGGTTCTTGAACAAAAAAAAACAAATTGGAGAAGGTACTCAGTAAGTTGAACATCATCAATGATAGAAAAAGCACTGTTGGATTGGAAGCATTCATCAATATTAACCATCACTTGTCTTGATTAATGGAGTTGGACCCAAATCATCAACATTTTTTTTCCTGCAGCAGACTTTTATTTGGTTTAGATCCTACACCCTCAGTCTCTCATGTGTTTCTGTCTTTAGTTAGGTCCTGTGGTGCCTGATCTCCCCACCAAGCTAAGCAGGCTTAGGACTGGTCAATACCTGGAGGGGAGACTGCACCAGTTGCTGTATGTTTCTGTGAGAGGGCACTGGACGAAATGATGACTCTCTTGTCTGCCTTATGGTAGACAAAAGTTGAAGAATTTCTTATTTGTTACATCCTAAATATAATATTACATTTCAATAATGGAACCTTTACCCTCTACCTTTAGCTTGTGTTTTGTGCAGTCCTTGAGGTTTCTGAGTGATCCAGTTGAACCTCTTCATTCACCAGAACATCATCCATGTGCCATTTAGATGACTGGAAATCTTCCAGAATATTGAGCAATATCTCTGAAGATATTCTTGATTTAAGAGATACCAAGTGATAATCTATTCAGTGGAAAATGTTTAAAGGTGTAATTTAAATTGTATGCAGAAGAATTTAAAAAAATATATCAGAATCCTCCAGTATCCAGGTGGTATTTCATTGTATTTTATTTACTCTCCTTGCTTGGCCAGGACCTAAACCACTGAGAGCATCATCTACTTTTTGGGCATGTCCTCTTGTTTAATTTGGTTGGCTCTGTACATGCCTCGATTTTGCTGTTGCCTCTAGTCCTGTTGTTATTTTAGTGTTTCTCCACTTGGCTTCATGCCCTTCAAACACTCCCTGTCATTTCTTCTTCTCTGCTGCAGTTACTAAGGGTTTAACTAGGATTGCAGGTTGAAAATTCCATTGAATCAGGTTTGGTTTACATTTGGATTCATTTAAAAGCTTTTAAGTCTGGATAGAATGGATGTGGACAAAATGCTTCCAGAAGTGGGATAGTTTAGGAGCAGAGGGTACAACCTCAGAATTAAAGGGCCTCCCTTTAGCATAGAGGTGAGGACAAATTTCTTTAGCCAGAGGGTGGTAAATCTATGGAATCTGTTGCCACTGATGGCCAAGTTATGGGGTCTATTTAAAATGGACGTAATAGGAGAAGGTCTGATCCTACTTTTGATGGTCCGATGGTCTTACTCATGCTGTAGAAGGTTTTAATAACAACTTTCATCCTTTTGAGCAGAGAACCACAGACATTTTCAGCACGTTGATCTCATTCTTGTATAATGCAGCTCCTGTATTATACAATGGCCAGTGGTGATATATGAGCACAAAGCATTGGTTTCTCACTGAATTTCATTTTTCCTGCCCGTCCCCCCTCCCTATCCCAGTGTTCAAGTTTTAGAAGCAACCAGCTTCATCTAAAGCACAAGATATTGGACACACCAAGGTTTTTTTTTGATTTCTGGAAATATCACGTTGGAAGTTATATATTACTCAAGAATCTAACCTACTTTACATTTTTCCCCTCATTTTACTGTTGGACAGCACTGGCTGGTGGGCCAAAATGTATGTCTAAATTAAAGTTTCTTTAAAAATTGCTGCTCACATTTTTTTTCTTGGAATTTTCTTCAATATTTTCAACTCTTCTATTTGATATCTGGTCATTGAAAATTAGATTTGTGGCTCCCTCTTCTTGATCCCTAAGCAACTAGAACATCCTGCTTCCATTTACCATCTGCAAACTTTTTGTCATTTTAAATACTTCAGTCAAATTAATGCTGTTCTAATGAGTTGCAATGGGTCAAACCCATCCTCATCTGCTTTATTTATTATCTCTTCAGCATTGTCGGTAGAGTTGCTCTGATAATTGCAGAGGTCCTCTGCACAAACTGACCTCCTGAGGAAGAAAGGAGCATTGGTTTTTGGGGTTAGCCTTGGGCTGATGTGCAGGATTTGTTCAGGCAGAGTTCAGAACTTGGGACTGAGCAGCCTGCGATTGCAAATGGAATACTCTTTCATCCCTTTAGTTACTTGTCCAATATATGGAGCCCATTGTGGCTTACAGGACCACTATTTCATGAGGAACAATAATGAACCCCTGCTGATCCTCAATTGCATCCTCCTTGCCTTGCTATAGGAAGGATGTCATTAAGTGAGGGAGGGTTACCAGAACCAATGGACTCAAGCTATGAGGGACTGGATAGGTTGGGATTGTTTTCTGTCGAAGCTGAAAGGTGATCTTGAAGAGGTTTATAAAAGCATGAGAGGCATGGATAGGGGAGATAATGATGGTCTCTTTTCCCCAAGGTGGGAGAGTCTAAAACTACAGAGCATTGGTTTAAGGTGAGAACATGGAATATAGAATTGTACTGCATAGGAAAAGGCCCTTCGGTCCATATGTCTGTGCTGAACATGATGTCCAAATCAAATTAAAACTTTGCTGCTTTCACCTGATATATATCCTCTATCCCTTTCATGTTCATGTGTTTACCTAAAAGCCTCTTAATCTCAAGAACATAGAATATTACAGCAAAGTACAGGCCTTTTGGCCCATAATGTTGCGCTGACCCTGACAAAAAAAAAACCTAAACCTTCTGCATAAACCTCTATTCCATCCACTTCCACCACTACACCCGGCAGTGTATCCAGGCACCCACCACGCTCTGTGGAAGATATTTGCCTCACGTATCTTCCTCAAACTTCCTTCCCCTCATTTTAAATGCATGTTTTCCAATGTGTGAGGCTTTTGCTCTTTGGATAAAGATTCTGACTGCCTACCCTATCAATGCCTCTTTATGATTTTATACACCTCTATGAGAGGGGAAAGACAAAGTGAAGCTAAGAGCCAGACTTTTCATAGAGAGAGTGAAAAGTGCATGGATTGAGATACCAGAGGGAGTGGTTGGGGCAGGTAGAATTGCAACATTTACTTTGGACAGGTGCTTGGATAGGAAATGCTTTAGATGGATATGGGCCCAAAGCAAGCAAATGGGACTCATTCAGTTAGACATCTTGGTCACCATGAATGAATTGGGTTGAAGAGTTTGTTTCCATACTGAACAACTCTGTGACTCTGATGAGCAACTTGTGTCATAGCTTAAATGGAGCAGATAGGCATAAGCTATGGTTGAGAGATTTCAATGGGATAGGTTCTAAATCTCTCTAAAGCCTCCAAGATTCAAGGCCAGACCAACTTTGAACTCTGCAATAGCCAGCAGAGTTCAAAACCCTGTAGAAGCAATGGAATAATTTTCAAACCCTTTCGTTATATGTGCACTTTGCTGGGCCCAATGTGATACGAGTAAGATTACTTTAATGGGATATCTTAATTCTCTGAGCGCCGCAATGTCCAGAGGGTTCCATCAGCTCAAAATGATTGAAGAAAATAAATGCTGCCAGAGAAATGATTTTCACAGATTCTCCTAGAATTGGATAATGGTAAGGAGATCTTCCAAACAGAAGTTGGTCATTTATGACCTCTCAGTGAAGTGCCAAAACCTCTCCAACCACAGAGAGTGTAAAATCTGGCCAATGTTTTCTCTTTGGCCAGGCAGCCTAGAGATTTCCTTTATCTCCATTGGGCATTTTCTCTCTGGCGGGTTCGTATTGTTTTGGTTGTTGTTGTTTTTCTTTGTTTGCACTCTGCAGCATTGTTTATAATATTATCTATTCCTACACGGATCTCTCCATGGCTGGTTTTAATGAAGTGCTTTATTTTTGGATACTCTAATCTTTAGATTTGAATAATTCTTTAAAAATTCCTCATTTGGTCATCTACTGGAAGCAGAGAAAACTGAGACATTTCTATGAGAATACACTATGATCGTAAATCTGCAAATTTGGCAGACCACTTAGAAGAACACAGATTATTGACTTTGCATATTGACCAGCACAATGATTGTTTTGGGTAGCTCCAGTCTTGGATGATGCTTGAACATTATCATTGAAGCTTATGTGATCATTAAACTTCTGGACTAGTCTGGTGTCCAAAGCATTACTGCCGAAGCACAATTGATTACCATTGGACTCTGTCTGACAAAGGATTTTGAGTAGTGCATTTGTGAATCAATTTCTTGTCAGGTTAAGCAGAGTAATTATTTTGGCAATGAATTTTGTAAACTTTCCTTGCCTTTGCTATGCAAATACATTGTGCCGTGGTATGAAGTCTGGGGTTCAGGAGTGCCATTTCCAGCATTGTATGATCTCTGTGGGGACTATATTTGGCTTCCAAATAGGGAAGGGAATTTGCTGTTTGGATTCTTCATCCTGACTAACATGTTTTGTTTTCAGTTCCTGGTCAAAAGCTTCAAAATGACAAAGATGGTATTTCAAATCTTATGATGTTTCAAAATCTTCTTGATAAACTGTTTAAAAATGCAGTGGTTTAAAATAGTGCTGAACAAAAGAAGATTGTTTACCTCACCCTGGTAGAAGCTATGCTGCTATTCTTGTGAAATAGTTTCTATTGAGTCAAGAAACAAACTGGTGAGTTGTTGGTAATGGGTTAACATTAAAATTCTGTCACCTTTCTGTCAAAATGAGTAGAGTGTAAAAATGAAGGTCTGCAGATGCTGTGAATGTCCTTAAAAACATAGAAATGCTGGAAGAATTTAGCAGGTAAAGATAGATAACCAACAGTTCAGGCCTAAGCCCTTCCTCAAGTTATGAGTAAAAAGCAGGCAGGCGTCTGAATTAAAAGGTGAGGAGGAGAAGAAAAGAAATGGCAGGAGAAGGAGTACAGACCAACAAAAAGGGGTGTTAATTGGATATAGATGGAGGACAGGAAAGAGGAAAGGTGAGAATTGATTGGGAAAGGGATGGGCCTGGCTCTGTGAATGCATAACATGAGGAAAGAAGGGAGAGAGAGAGAAAATTCATGGGGATAGATGATAGACGGGGGAGGGCGGGGGGAGGCGAACCAAAACCAGAGGTCAGTGTTAATGCCATATGGTTGGAAGGTTACCAGATAGAATAGAATCCTCCAATTCACAGGTGTTCTTGGTTTGGCAGTGTGTTAGGCCATGGACATGCATGTCGGCAAGGGAATGAAATGGGGAATTAAAATGGGTGACCACTGGGAGATCCCCGCTATTGCAGAGGACAAAGCTGAGGTGCTCAACAAAGCATTTCAGTGTTTTTATTGTCAAAAAGAGTAAATTACCTAAATCTGCAGACCTTGTGATTGTAGTATTAACACAAAAATGCTGGAGAAACTCAGCAGGTCTCGTAGCGTCCATCGGAGATGAAGATATAAAACCAATGTTTTGGCCCTGAGCCCTGCCTCCAGCTATGAGCAAAATATGCAAGCAGGGGCCCGAACACAAAAATTTTGGGATAGAAGGGAAGAAAAGGTGTGGGGTGGGGTGGGGAGGAAGCACAGGCCAATAGACAATGGTGATAATTGGACATGGGCAGGAGAGGAAAGGTTAGAAGTGATCGAGGAATGGGGTAGCTCTGTGAACGCAGAGCTCGAGGGAAAGAGAGAAGACAGCTGGAGATATAGGGATAAGGTAGAAAAGGGGTGTGGGAGGGTGGGGTCTAATTGAAACCCGAGAAATTGATTTTAATCCCATTTGGCTGCAGGGTGTCCGGACAGACTGTGAAGTGTTGTTCTTCCTATTTGCAGGTCGACTCAGTCTGGCAGGGCATGACACCATGAACAGACATTTCGACATGGCAGTGGGTCAGGGAATTGAAATGGGTAGTTACTGGGAGATGGACGCTATTGTGGCCAACAGAGCCAAGGTGTTCTGCAAAGCGATTTCCCAGTCTGTGTTCAGTTTCTCCAAAGTAAAGGAGACCACAGAGGGAGCACCAGATGCAGATGACCTGGTAGATCACTTAGTAAGACTGTTGGTGCCCCTGAATGGTGGTGAGAGGGGAGTTGTGGGTGCCTGTTTAGCAGTTCCTGCATTCACAGGGGTAGGTGCAAAGGTGAAGATTGGTGAAAAAGGAGGAGTGGTGATGGAGTTGTGGAGGGAGTGCTGTCTGCAGAAGGTAGAGGGGAAGATGTGTCTGGTGGTTGGAAATCGCAGAGGTTGATATGATGATGATAACTATCTGTGTAGGCTAGTTGGATGGAAGGCACGGACAAGAGGAATCATAGAGCATTAAAAAAATAGAACATTCCAGCACAGAACAGGCCTTGAAGTTGTGCCAACCGAAATATTCCTACCAAGAAAAAAAGTACTAAACCCATTCAACCGCGTAACCCTCTGTTTTTCTTTCAACTGTGTGCCTGTCTAAGAGTCCCGAATGTTTCAGCCTCCAGCACCATTCCTGCCAAAGCATTACAGGCACCCAGAACTCTTTCCTCCCCTCACTTTGTAGAGGTTTTTTGCTATTCCTGCCCTGGGAGAAAGGCACTGGCCTTTTCTATGCCTCTCAAAATCTTGTAGACTTCTATTAAGTCTCCCCTCATCCTTCACTCTGAAGAGAAAAGTCCCAGGTCTGCTAACCTTGCCTCATAAGACTTATTTTCCATCCAGGCAACATCCCGATATCTCTTCTTCACCCTCTCCATTAGTTTCCACATCCTTCCAGAACTGAACACAATACTCTTAAGTGTGGTCTCACCAGAGATTTGTAGAGTTGCAACATGACCTCTCGACTCCTGTGAAATTTCGTCCTTGTTTGTGGGATTAGATGGGGCAATGCCAGATGTGCGCATGTTGAAAGATATGTGGGTCAGGGCTGAGTTGATGGTAGTTGAATGAAGCCATGCTTTTTGCGGAAATAGAACATCTCAGATGATCTCGTATGGAACATCTCATCCTGGGAGCAGATGTGACGGAGGCAGAGGAATTGCGAGAAAGAAATATGACGAGGTGTATTTGAGGTAACTGTTGGAGTTGGTGGGTTTGTTGAAAATATCTGTCAAGAGTTTGTCTTTCGAAGTGGAGATGGTGAGATCAAGAAAGGGACCCAATAAAGAAAGTGTGGCATTGTTAGTGTATTGGTTGGCACAACGCTGTTACAATGCCAGCGACTGGGTTCGAATTTGGCATTGTCTCTAAGGAGTTTATATATTCTCCGGGTACCTGTGTGAGTTTCTTCTGGGTGCTCCGATTTCCCCCTACTCTTCAAAAATGTACACGGTTTGTAGGTTAATTATGCTATTTGGGCAGCATGGACTCGTGGTCTGCAAGGACCTGCTACCATTCTGTATGTCTAAAATTAAAAAGGGGAGAGTGAGGCTTGCGATGGACCAAGTGAATTTGAGGTCAGGGTGGAAGTTGGCAGCAAGGTGAGTCAACAAGCTCATCACGGGTACATGAGGCAGCACCAAAGTAGTCGTCATTGTAGAGGAGGGAGATTTGGGAGCTTTGCCAGTGTAGGCTTGTGACATGGATTGCTCCTCCCAACCAATAAAAAGTCAGGCATAGCTGGAGCCTATGTGGGCACCCATGTGATAATACAATCACTGGACTGTTGGTGACAGCCTGCACCTGTCTGCACTCCTGCATTGCCTACTGCAGGGGGAAACTCATTGCACCTGCAGGGATTTAACCTGGGAGACTGGGTCCACCTACTCCCTGCCAGTCACCAGCCCCATATAAAGGCTAATGCTAGTCCCTGGGCAGGAACAGAGCACATGGAGCCAGAAAGGTTACAGAACTTTGTGTGCAAGTTTTTAAGCGAATTAAAGCCTGTAGCACAGCCTTTCATTGTTTGTGTCTGTTTGCACTGCAGCGCGCCAAAACCCATGGCTACCCTTTTGACTTGGTGAAAGTGGGATGAGTCAAAGAGGAGGTTATTGAGGGTGAGAACAAGTTATGCTAGCTGGAAGAGGGTGATGGTGGAGGGGGATTGGTTAGGTTTGTTGTTGAGGATGGAACAAAGGGCCTTCAGTATGGGGGTGATGGAGATGTGTAGTGATTGGATGTTCGTGGTAAAGATCACAATCGAGTGCAGAGAACTAGAAGTAATTGAAGAGATGGCAGGTAGGTGGAATATCGTGGATATAGGTGGGGAGGTACTGGGAGGGGGGGTGGGGGGGATAAAACTGAGTCAGGTAAATGGATACTAGTTTGGTGGGCCAGGAGCACATAGAAACGATGGGTCTGCTGGGACAATTGGGTTTGTGGATCTTGGGGTAGGAGGTAGACTGGGGAGTGCAGGGTTTGGAAACAATTAGAGACCATGGAAGGGAGATAACCAGAAGTGATGAGTTCAGAAATAGTGCCTAAGTCGGTGATTTGATGAGCTTTGGTGGCGCCCTGCTGAGGGAGTAAGTAAGATGAGGTTGTCTGGCTTAGTCAGATAGAGGCCATGTTGTTCTGTCACGGTTTTCATTAGTGACAGGTTCAAAACTTTTGGAAACAATTATCTGCTTTGTTAGTACGCAGCTTTGCTATGATGTACAAACACACTGTGTGTGCAGGCTAATGTAGAAGTGATGCCTCATTCAGTTTGTACTGTGCAAGCTTACATTGTCATCTGGATATTTGTCATTTTGCAGAAACCGGAATTAACTGAGGCCCAATCAAAACACTTCCCTTCCAATTTTATTTGAAACCTCTAAGAATATTCTTGCTTCATTACTCATTTCTGTGAGACCATAAATGTATCCAAGCTGTCATTTCAATTTCCTGTGATAGTAATTATGGATAAGGAGTCTCTTTAGATTGCCCTCTTTAGCTATATCGGTGACCATAATTTGAATATGGTCTCATGCTCTGCTCTCTCAATAAGTGAGGGATTGCTTAAGGTGGTATGTGGGTGGAAAGAAAAAGTTTGATAGCCACTGTTTTAATCATCCTAATTGACTTATTATGTGCACAGTTTCATAACTCCAAAGGAAATGGGCCAATGACAATTTTTCTCAAGCAAAATGTTTCCATAACAATTGGGTCTAGAGCAGTGATTCTCAACCTTCCCTCCCCACTCACATCCCACCTTAACCATTCCCTTTCTAGTCACAGAGCACCGATGGCATAGGGATTACTTAAAGTGCTATGTGTGTGGAAAGAAAAAGGTTGAAGATTACTGGTTGTAAAAGGACAAACATTGCTAGCATAGATGTGATGGGTGGAAGAGCCCATTTCTGTGCTGTATAGCTTTTATCTGAGGAGATTTGGAAAGTCATTGAATATCAATGTCTGACAAGTGTACTGGCTGCAGGCTGTTGACGATGCAGTCAAAGGACCCACACAGCCTGTGGACTGTGGCGACCTGCGGTCAAAGGCTGCTGGAGACTGGATCATGCAAACAGATATCTGAATTGGGATTCAAGAAGGTTTTGAGGGCAAGAAGGATTCCCAAAGGGCCTCGGGCACTGAAAGCTCGCAGGAGCTCAGGATGCCAATGGATTGACAGGTGTCTGTGCGGCTGCAGAGCTGCAGGTGTGCTTGAGGTGAATCCACAGACACTCAGTATCTCTGAAAGGACTCTCTTGATTCTCATTCTCTTATTGGGGGTGCTGGGCAATGCTAATATTGACTCTTTGCCTTTACGGCAGGCAAAAGTTGAAGTTTATTGTATGTATAGCACTTTTTTGTACTACTGCACATTTTCCCCACATCTGAAATACTTGGGACCAAATGTTATTCGGTTTTTTGGATTTTTTTGGTTATCGGAACAAAACCGAAAAAATCACCGAAACAACAGAGTAGCATCAGCCGTTGCTGGTCCCCACCACCGGTCCCGGCTGTGGTCCCTGCTCCTGCCTGGGAGGCTGCTCTCCTTGATGACGCCAGGATAAAGGATTCTTCTGACCACTTGCGGCTGGGAGGCAGTGGCACACAGTTTGTAAACCAAGTGCAGCGCAGGGTAAAGAACAAATGAAAAGAGAGAGGAGAGGGAGTTACCTGAAATAAGGAACATCGGCATTCATTCCCTTTTGGTTTAAGGGCTGATGCTTGCACCTAATTTTTCCCCGTGTGCTGCCTGACCCATCATCTTCCTCCTGTCACTCACTGATGGCTCGAGATTCCAGCCTGCTTCTCTGAGTCGACATTCAGCCGTTCAGCATCTGTCTTGCTGGTTCTGAACTCTGCCGTTACCAAAGTGGTGTCGACAGAGTGTCAGGACCCCACATGGGAAAGTCGGGTGGTAAATTATTGTCAACTTGTGACCGTAATGTCGGTGCCACACAACCGTTTGGTTTTTGGATCTTTTAGAAACTTTGGATACAGGGAAATGTGCTGTATAGCTTGACAATAAAGAAACCTTGAACCTTGACTGGTTGCATCATGGCCTGCTTTGGAAAGCTGAATATCCAGGAACACAGAAAGTGGCAAAGCTAGCCAAATTTATCCCAGGAACCATCTTCCCATCCATTGAAAACATCAATTTGAGTCACAGCCTGAAGAAGAGAGCCAACATCATAAAGGAACCCCATCATTCTGCTTTTACAATCCCTTCTCACTGCCCTTTGATTTAAGAACAGCTTATTTTTCCCAACATCTTATCATTTCCCAAATTACCTAACGATAACTACCCTGGGTCCACCACTGGATCTGTCTGAATTATTGAAACATCACTTTTTTTTCCCTTGCGCTAGTTGCAACCGTCTATTTATTTGCTTATCCTTTTATATTTATTATCTGTTTTCCAGTCTTTGAGTTATACTACTGTGCAGTTGATGTATCTTGTGTATCTGTTTAACTGCAGCAAGTTTGAATTGTGTTCTTGTGTTATGACAAGTACAACTCTCATTATCTTCGATGCTATGGAGACACTAGAGATTGCAGATGCTGGAATATGAAGCAAAAATGAAGCTGCCGGAGAAACTCAGCATATCAGCCAACATCTGTGGAGAAAAATGGATAAGCAGCTATGTGGGTCAAGACTCTTATCTACACTGGTGGTAAGTCTCAACCTAAAATGACAGCTCTCCATTCCTCTCCACAGTCGTTGCCGGTTCATCCAGCAGTCTCCTTTTCACTCTATGACACTATGACTCTATTTATAGTTTGTGGAATAATAGACTCGCTAATAGTGTATCTGGTACAAAAAAATGACACAACTTGTTAGCTTCAGAAGGCATTAATATAAAGTATGAAATCTGCTTCCTACACTATGAATATTGATTGTTTCAGCTGTCACTCACATGAACAAATACAAAACTCACAGCCAATGTAAAAATACAGACTTGCGGGCACAGCATTTGTTTAATGAAGCAGCTAAAATCGGATGGTGAAGAGTGGATTTTAATTTGGGGCTAGGAGTTGTGCAGATGGGGGATAGGTCAAGAACATGATGAGCTATGTCTGAGGCTTGGATGATACATATACAGGGCCCTTTATTTCTTCCTTAACAACAGACCCAATCCGTCCCCCTCCACCACCACCCACCTCCACCTGGCAGAACTTGTTCTCACCCTTAGTTTCTTCTTCGACTCATCCTACTCTCTCCAAGACAAAGGAGTAGCCATGAGTACCCGCATGGTCCTTAGCTCTGCCTGCCTTTTTGTTGGGTGTATGGAGCAATCCATGCTACAAACCTACATAGGCAAAGTTTCTCAACTCTTCCTCCTCTACATTGACAGCTGCTTTGGAGCTGCCTCATACACCTATGATGAGCTCGTCAACTTCATCCACTTTAGCGCTAACTTCCACTCTAACCTCAAATTCACTTGGTCCATCTCCAGCAACACTCTCACCTTTCTTGATATCTCTGTTTCCATCTTGGGAGTCAAACTCTGGGCAGACATTTTATACAAACCCACTAGCTCCCACAATTACTACCTCCATTACACTTCTTCACACCTTGTTCCCTAAAAGGATTCTATTCCTTTCTCACAATTCCTCCATCTCTGTTGCATCAGCTTCCAGGATGACTATTTACATGTGAGATTATCTCATCTGATATGTCCTCCTCCTTAAAAAAAAAAATCTGGCTTCCCCTCCACCACTATCAGCTCGCCCATCACCCGCATATCCTCCATTTCCCTTATACATGCCCTGGCTTCCTCTGCCACCCTCCGTTGCCATGTGCGGAGTTCTTGCTGCGGAGTTCTTGCTGCGGAGTTCTTGCTGCGGAGTTCTTGCTGCGGAGTTCTTGCTGCGGAGTTCTTGCTGCGGAGTTCTTGCTGCGGGAGTTCTTGCTGCGGGAGTTCTTGCTGCGGGAGTTCTTGCTGCGGGAGTTCTTGCTGCGGGAGTTCTTGCTGCGGGAGTTCTTGCTGCGGGAGTTCTTGCTGCGGGAGTTCTTGCTGCGGGAGTTCTTGCTGCGGAGTTCTTGCTGCGGAGTTCTTGCTGCGGAGTTCTTGCTGCGGAGTTCTTGCTGCGGAGTTCTTGCTGCGGAGTTCTTGCTGCGGAGTTCTTGCTGCGGAGTTCTTGCTGCGGAGTTCTTGCTGCGGAGTTCTTGCTGCGGAGTTCTTGCTGCGGAGTTCTTGCTGCGGAGTTCTTGCTGCGGAGTTCTTGCTGCGGAGTTCTTGCTGCGGAGTTCTTGCTGCGGAGTTCTTGCTGCGGAGTTCTTGCTGCGGAGTTCTTGCTGCGGAGTTCTTGCTGCGGAGTTCTTGCTGCGGAGTTCTTGCTGCGGAGTTCTTGCTGCGGAGTTCTTGCTGCGGAGTTCTTGCTGCGGAGTTCTTGCTGCGGAGTTCTTGCTGCGGAGTTCTTGCTGCGGAGTTCTTGCTGCGGAGTTCTTGCTGCGGAGTTCTTGCTGCGGAGTTCTTGCTGCGGAGTTCTTGCTGCGGAGTTCTTGCTGCGGAGTTCTTGCTGCGGAGTTCTTGCTGCGGAGTTCTTGCTGCGGAGTTCTTGCTGCGGAGTTCTTGCTGCGGAGTTCTTGCTGCGGAGTTCTTGCTGCGGAGTTCTTGCTGCAGAGTTCAGTTCTTGCTGCGGAGTTCTTGTACAATTTACAAGAAATATTAAAGCCCATAATTGGTCTTCACAATATGACAGTAACTGATCTACTTCTTTGGCTTGGCTTCGCGGACGAAGATTTATGGAGGGGGTAAAAAGTCCACGTCAGCTGCAGGCTCGTTTGTGGCTGACAAGTCCGATGCGGGACAGGCAGACACGATTGCAGCGGTTGCAGGGGAAAATTGGTTGGTTGGGGTTGGGTGTTGGGTTTTTCCTCCTTTGCCTTTTGTCAGTGAGGTGGGCTCTGCGGTCTTCTTCAAAGGAGGTTGCTGCTCCCCAAACTGTGAGGCGCCAAGATGCACGGTTTGAGGCGTTATCAGCCCACTGGCGGTGGTCAATGTGGCAGGCACCAAGAGATTTCTTTAGGCGGTCCTTGTACCTTTTCTTTGGTGCACCTCTGTCACGGTGGCCAGTGGAGAGCTCCCCATATAACACGATCTTGGGAAGGCGATGGTCCTCCATTCTGGAGACGTGACCCATCCAGCGCAGCTGGATCTTCAGCAGCGTGGACTCGATGCTGTCGACCTCTGCCATCTCGAGTACTTCGACGTTAGGGATGTAAGCGCTCCAATGGATGTTGAGGATCGAGCGGAGACAACGCTGGTGGAAGCGTTCTAGGAGCCGTAGGTGGTGCCGGTAGAGGACCCATGATTCGGAGCCGAACAGGAGTGTGGGTATGACAACGGCTCTGTATACGCTTAAAAAATAGTTTCATTGAGCGTTTCCTGCGAAGAAATATACTGATTATATAATGAGAGTAAGTTCAGGGGTGTAAGGTCAGAGTGCTTGTTGAAGTGTTGGGCTGAGGGTTGTTCTGCTAAACAGAAGGGAAATAGATTTTGCAGCAAGGGTTCACAACTCCAGGGTGGGGTTAACTAACCTCCAAATTCAGGCAAAGCAGTGGGGAAAATGATACTTCTTTCAAGTTGCATGCTGTGTGATTTGTGCTGACTGTGTATCGTCAATTGATAAAAAGACTTTTCATTAGAAATTGGTGCTTGTGTTTTCATCTGTGTAAAATTTCAGGCAAATTAACCCATCTGCCCCCCCTTAAGCAAAGAGACACCATACACCCATGTTTTCCAGTGCCAGATTTTGGAAGTTAGATGTGTAAATTGTAACTGCATTTAGGATAAATAGCTCTGCTGCTTAAGAAACATGTAGGTGGTTAGTGTATGGGTGCTCCTCAATTTATGATGAGGTAATGTTCCGGCAAACCCATCATAAGTCGAAAAAATTGTATGTCGAAATGCAACATTGCACCCATCATTTTTTTATAATTTAATTTTGAGTACCTTTATTCCACACTGAAAACAAATCATTAACCTACACAGCACACTGGGCATGAAGAATATTTGAAGCATTGAACTAAAATGCCCAGCATCACGAGAGAGTAGCATACCGCATATTGCAAGCGCAGGAACAGAAATGGAATTTGAAATTGAAAGTATGAATTTGAACCATCATTACATTGAAAAGCTGTAAGTTGCACCATTGTAAATAGGGGAGCACCTGTTCAGATATTTTGGAATTGCCTTGACACTTTAGAAATCTGAAGTGTTAACTCAGTATAACAAATTTGCAATTTGTTGAATGATTTTTGGTATTTATTCTGCTGTGGTGAAAACTTTTCATTTCTATAGAGGCAGCCTGGTTAGGGTAGCGGTTAGCGTAACACTGTTACAGCACCTGGGACTGGGATTCAAATCTGGTGCTGTCTGAAAGGAGTTTAGACATTCTCCCCAAGTCTGTGTGGGTTTCCTCCGGGTGCTTCGGTTTCTTCCCACCGTTCAAAACCTATCGGGGGCTGAAGGTCAATTGGGCAGCACAGGCTCGTAGGCCAAAGGGGACTGTTACCGTGCTGTATGTCTAAATTTTAAATAAATAAATAGTGTGTTTATTGTTTGGACCAGAATCACCTGTGTTGTTCAATGGAAGGCTAACATATGTTGAAAATTGGGCCAGTGTTACATTGTGACATTTGGACCCTAGGACCTGAAGTGGGTTTCATTTCACTTGAACATATTTCTCCTATGTCTCATCTGCACTCGGGGGTAATTTACAATAACCAATCAACCTACTCATCAGCATGTCTTTGGAATATAGAACTGGAAATCCGAGAGAAGCCCTGACAGGGAGATTTTGTAAATAACACATGAGCATCACCTGAGGTCTGGCTACAACCCATCACTGGAGCTGTGAGACAGCATCGCTGTCTGCTGCATCACAGATTATTGTTATTCAATTGACCACAGGGTATCCCAAAATGGATCAAAGCCAAAGTATGAAGTACAGTCATTGCAGTTTGGGAGGACAAATTAGAATTGGACTTGCATGGCAAACAGTTGGGAACTGCATAGTGTGATAATACAGGGGGATTTGGGAATACAGGAACAGAATTTCTTGAAAGTGGCATTTGCCACGTTGGCCTTCGTAAATCAGTGTGTAGTGTACAAGATGTTATGGTATAGTTGTGTAAGAAAATGGTGAGGCTATTTATTTGCAGTTTTGGTCACCTACCTACATAAAAGCTCAAATTTCACCTTTATTGTAAGAATGCATACATGATATATACAACCTTGAGATTTTTTTTTCTGTAGGCTAGGCAGAATTAGCACTAAATGGTAGTGCAAAAAAAACTGTACACAGCGTATGATTGCAGCAGCTCACAAATGGCAATGTTCCCTGTAGATGTTTTCAATTGTGGGGAAGGTTTTGTGATGTCCTGGGCTGTGTCCACTACCTTTTGGAAGGCTTTATGCATAGAACTATTGGTATCTCCATACCAGATCGTGATGCAACTGGTCAGCACAGTTTCCACCACACATCTGTAGAAATTTGCCAGGGTTTCCAATGTCATAGCAAACTGACACAAACTCCTGAAGAAATAGAGTTGCTGATGTGCTTTCTTCACAATATCATTAGTGTGTTGGGTCCAGGAAAGATCTTCCAAGATAAGAACATAAATTTGCTCATCCTCTCCATCTCTGATTCCCCCAAAGACTACTGGACAGATTACCTCTGGCTTTCCCTTCCTGAAGTCAACAATCAGCTCCTTGGTTTTGGTGACATTGAGTGCAAGGTTGTTGTTGGTGCACCATTCAGCCATGTTTCTAATCTCCCTTCTGTTTGCTGACTCATCACCTTTCTTTATACAACCCACTCCCATGGTATCGTCGTCAAATTTGTAGATGGTGTTGCCATACCGAGCCACGTGGTCTTAGGCATAAAGTGAGTAGTGCAGAGGGCTAAGAATGCAGCCCTGTGGTACTCTGGTACTGATGGAGATTCTGGAGGAGAGGTTCTTACCAATCTTCACTGATTGTGGTCTGGAGGTGAGGAAATCCATGATCCAATTACACAGTGAGGTTTTGAGTCCCAGCTCTTGAAGTTTGCTAATTAGTTTTGAGGGGCTGATGGTGTTAAATGCCGAACTGTCGTTGATAAAGAGCATCCTGATGAATACATCTTTGGCGTCCAGGTGTACCAGGGCTTTGTGTAGAGCCAGTGAAATGGCATCCAGTGTATCCCTGTTGCAACTATAGGTGAACTGGAACACATCCATGTTGCTGCTCAGACAGTTGATATACTTCATCACCAGCCTTTCAAAACACTTCATCACTGTTGATGTAAGAGCTACTGGTCAATAGCCATGAAAGCAAGTTACTACACTCTTCTTGGGCACTGGTATGATTGACACCTTTTTGAAACCGATGAGTGAGATATTGAAGATATCTGTTAATACATTAGTGAGTTGGTCATCACAGATTTTTAATACTCGGCCAGGTACTCAGTCCAGGCCTGATGTTTTCCTCGCATTCACACTCCTGAAGGAACCGCACACATCATCCTCAGAAAAGAACTGGATGGGAACATCAGGGGACATAGGGGTGTGGAGGGGTTTGGTTCTTCGCTTTTACTGTTGTCAAATCGGGCGTAGAAGGCAAAGAGTTTCTCTGGGAGTGAAACTTTCCCAGTTGAAAGATATCAATGAGATTGAAAGAGTGCAGATAAAATTGGCAAGGATGTTGCCAGGACTTAAGTTGAGTTATAGGGAATGGTTGAATGGATTAGAGCTTTTTTTCTTGAGGTGCAAATGGAGATTTAAAAGAGGTTTACACCATTATGAAGGGTGTGTATATATATATATCTCGATATGTCACTAACCCTATTGGTAAATACAAGCAGGCTTTTTCCACTATTGTTGAATGAAACCATAATTAAGGGATATTGGTTTGGGTTGAAATATGAAATGTTTAACAGGATATTTGAGTGAACTTGCTTACTCAGAGGGTGTGGAATGAGTTGCCAGTGGAGGTGGGGATACGGGTTCTTTTACAACATTTATGATAAATTTGGATAGGTGTGGAGGGCTATGGTTCGGTTGTAGGCCGATGGGGCTAGATGGAATAAATAATTTGGCATGGACGAGATGGGTTGCAGTACCTGTTTCTGTGCTGGATTGTTCTGTGGAAAGGCAGTTCTTGTAGCGAAAATAGGTGTAAAGAACCGAGTGCATGGATTTCTGTCTGAGATGCAAACACAGTCAATGGGCCGAAGTAGGTAGCAAGTTTGACAGTCAGGTGCTATTTATTCATAGGTTAATCCAAGTTCAATTCAGTCAAGGTAAGAATTCTTGAACTTTGAGATTCACTTGTACAGTTGCCCATTAACCCTGTTGGGGAATTTTTCAAGGAAAATAATAATTTAAGAAAAACTTTAACTGTGTGAATATTTCCTAATGACATTGATCTGTATAGGAATTTTCATTCAATGAAAGACTGTAGGTGCTGTAAATAGTCTCAATGAAGGAGTCCGACTGGAAATGTTGTCTTCCACTGATGTTGCTCGAATTGTTGAGTTTCTCCAGTAGATTTTTTTTTGTTCATTCAACAAAGAATTTTTTTGAATATTTTATTTATGATTTTCCAAACTTAAACTCAGATATCAATATTATCAGCGTCAATGTTAACAGTATCAGCATCAACCACAGTTTACAATTACCAGTTTTATACAAAGTTTTCTGCAGGATTCAAGCTCTTTTCATCCCCCTCCCTCCCCCTCAACATTTAACACTTAACCGACCACAGTTACATGCAACTTTCAGCCACAGTTACATGCAACATTCAAGACAACAAAGGTAAAAGATGTATATCAGGGTTTTATGGGATTGTCACGATGCAGCGGCCAGAACTCAGACTTTTGTTATCTTGACTTTTCCTGGTTTGGATGGGATGGAGCCCCACCGTTTCCCTCCTCCCCCACTGATTGAGGGATAAATGGGGAAGGTAGGGTGGTCAGGCTCAACGGTCCACACTATAATCGTGCTCCTATGAAATTTAAGTATGGTTGAAATTTTTCAACAAAGTGTTATGCTGTACTTTTTTTCTTAATTTGTAAGTAATTTTCTCCAGGGAAACACAGCTTTGCATTTCTCTGTTCTAGCGTGTAATGCTCCGGCAGGAGTTGGATTTCCAGGTAACCGCTATGCACCTCCAGGCCACTGCCAATACGATTGTAACGAATTGGATTTGAAATTCGGACAGATTCATTGTGAGTTTTATGTCCATACATTTCCCAATAGGAACAACTCTGGGCCCTGTAATGTTTTCTAGGACTTGGCTTAATTCCACCCAGAAGGGTCTCATCTTGGTACATGTCCAAGTTGTATGCACAAAGGTTGCAGTCTCAGTCCCATATCTAAAGCATTGATTTGACAATTTTGGTTTAGATCTGTTCAATGTTTGCGGCATCAAGTACAGCTGGTGTAGAAAGTTATATTGTACCAGCCTGTACCACACATTAATGATTGCAGTCATACTGATCTGACATAAGTTGGACCATTACCGCTTATCAACTGTTATTCCTAGGTCCGACTCCCACCTCTGCCTTGATTTGTGAAGGCCTGGATTAGGGCATTCTGCTTGGAGCAAGACATACATTACCGAGATGAACCTCTGTGTGTTTTCCTCCTTTGATCAACAAATATTTTTTGTTTGAATTGTGCAATCTATCACATGATAGAGATTGCAGAATTCATTGAGGTTGGGAGTTACCATTTGCAACCTTACTGATGATCAATTCTTTGTTTTATTCAGTACACTTGTTTATTTTAAATTGTTTATTGTCGCCTATTAAATAACAGGCACAAGAATGTTGCAAGGATTTTCAAGTGCTCATCCCTTAAAACGTCCACTTGTCAAAGAACATTGCATAATATGTCTTTCAGTTTAGTTCCAAGCAAAGTGTGAAGTTGATATTTGTAGCACAGTTGATTTTAATTGCCAAGTTTTGCATTCATGGGTATAATATGATATGTGGCAGGAACTGGAAGTACTTTTCTCAGATATACTGTATATTTGCATTTTTATTTAGAATTTGTGTGAAGCAAAGATGGGTCAGGAACTGTGAAAGTAATACTGCTCCAAATGTCACGATTAAAATCACTTCACATTGATTCAAATCCTTGCTCTATGCAAACTCCTGAGTGAATTTTCTTCCTGTCTCTGGTTAGTGAAGGTTATCTGTCCTTCCCACCTCACCATATCCTGCTTTCTCCCTTGAGCGTTATTTTACAGATTGTGACCTTCTGCATGCTGAGTGCGAAGAAATCAGCTGCATCAGAGACATTGCGAATGCTGATATTTTTTTCCAGGTGATGCTTGAAAGTATCTGTATGAAGGCTCCCTTACAGGGCAGTGAAGTTATCAGCCTCGCCTGTTCTGAAGCATTTAGTTTGATGACATAGGCTGGCCTTTCTATCTAGAGAATGGGACCAGGTGAATAGAACACACCTGGGGACCTGTGAACTGTTCAGGAAACCAGGCCCAAGGCAGCATATTTGAGACACAAGGAACTGCCAATGGTAAAATCTGGATCAGGTTACATCTGTGGAGGCAAAATGACAGTCAATGTTTCGGGTCAAGACCGTGCATTGGTGTAGAAGGCATAATAAGGTAAAGTGGGGGTGGGGGGCTCCGGTGGGTGAGCCAGGAACTGGTGGATTCAGTAAGGGTTGGTGGGCAAATGGAGCTTGGTGGGGAGAGGCAAGTGGTGGTAGCGCAGAAGCTGGAAGGTGATTAAATAGAAAAACAAAGGGCTAAAGGTTGTGAAGTCTGATCAGAAAGCAAGGGCTGGTGGGCAGATGGGATAAATGCAAGACTTTCAGTGCTGCATTCATCACCCTTTTCAATTTTGTTTCCAAGGTAGCCCAAGTTAAATCCTTGATCTTTTGAAATGTTGTCTGTCCTTCCTCACAATCTCGCTACACAGTGTATCTCTTTGGGGGAGGGGACAGGTGAGGCAGATGGGAACAGTGGGGGATGAGACTGGGAAATTAGTGGGAACAAGGTGCAGATGCAGGGGTTACATCTTTACCCGAAAACTGCTAAACTCGGAGAGATTAGGCAAACCAGGATTGGATTGTAAAATTTTAGCTTTGAGTAATTTGATCAATGTTTTTGAAAATTAAAGGGTACCAATATAGTAGATAGAAAGAAAACACGATGGCAGTTGATACTGAAAGGTTTGGACTGAATGTTACAACCAGGCTTTTGGGGAGTGAAATAGCGATGTAAATAATTGAAACTCTCTGGATTACTGCATGTGCCATGTGCCAGTGAGGGCAGGAATAGGAAGCCGGGGCAGGTGAATGGCTGACGATTTGGTGCAAAGGGCAGGCAGGGGTTCATAGTTGTTAATCATTGGAATTTTTTTCTGGGAAGGTTGCACCTGAATGGGAGGGTGACTAACACCCTGGCAGTCAGGTTTTCTAGAGTTGTTACGAAGGATTTAAACTAGTTTGGCAGGGGATGGGAACCGGAACGAGAGGGCACTGTATAGCACAGAAGATACACAAGAGGATATTCTGTGTAATGAGATTGTGAGAAAAAATAAGGCAGTCAAAAGGGCAAAATTTGAAAAACAAGATTAAAGATGCAACTTGGAGTACTTTGGAAACAAAATTGAAAAATGTGATGAATACAGCACTGAAGGTCTTTATTTAAATACCCACAGTATAAGAAATAAGGTTGATAGTCTAGTAGCACATTCAGAAGTTGCCAGGTATGACATGGTGGCCATCACGAAGTTGTGGCTGAAAGATCTCAGCTGGGAACTAAATATCCATGGATACACAGTGTATGAGAAGGACAGGGAAACAAGGAGATGGGATGGGGTGATTCTGCTGATTTAAAAAAAAAAATTGGATAAAATCTTTGGAGAGAGGAGACAAAAGATGTAGAATTCCTGTTGGTAAAATTAAGAAACTGGGAAGGTTTTAAAAAAAAAAATGATGGGAGTGGCATACAGGCCTCCAAACAGTAGTCAGGATGTGGAATACAAATTGCAGAGGGAGATAGAGGAAGGCATGCAAAAAGGGCAATGTTACAGTAGTTATGGGGGATTTTAATATGCCAGTTGATGAGGAAAACCATGTTGGTGATGCATCACAAGAGAAGGCATTTATTGAATGCATTTGGTTGCATTTTTATAGCAACTTGTGGCTGAGCTGACCAGAGCAATGGCAATTCTGGATTGGATATTGTGTAATGAGCCAGAGTTGATAAGGGAGCTGAAGGTAAGGGAACCCTTTGGAGACAGTGAACATAATATGATAGAATTCGCCCTCCAGTTTGAGAGGGAGAAACTGAAATCAGATTTGTTAGAATACAAATGGAATGAAGGGGACTACAGAGGTAAGAGTGAGGAACTGACCAAAGTTGATTGGAAAGACATAAGAGCAGGGAGAAGTCAAAGCCAAAGAAAAGATATACAAGAAAGCAAAAATTGTTGGGAAGGAAGAGGACTGGAAAGGTTTTCTGTTTACAAAAGTCAACCAAGAAGGTTGTTAGGAAGAAAAACGCCAACTTTTCATGGAAGCTAGCAAATAATATCAAAAAGGATACTAAAAGCTCTCAAGTATATTAAGAGTGAAAAAGAGGCAAGAGTACATATTAGAACTGATAGAAAATGACACTGGAGAAATTGTAATGCGAGACAGATGGCAGAGGAACAGAAGGAGCATTTTGCATCAGCCTTCACTGGGGAAGACATTAATAGCATTCCAGACTTTCAAATGTGTCAAAGAGAGGCAAGTGCAGTCATGATTGTAAGTATTGGGAAGCTGAAGGTCTAATGATAAGTAAGTCTCTCGGACTAGATGGCATGTGTCTCAGGTTCTGAAACAAGTAGAGGACCCATAAACCCAGCAGCAATAGATATTCACCAAGACAAATGATTACTTAAACAAAAGTTGCTTTTAATTATCTTTAAATACGAAAACAGAATCAAACTTTAACTTATCTCTATTGACTTACTTGACCTAACTTAACCCCCTTCTAATTCTAGGCGCATGTGTATGCAATGTATGTGTAAGTTCAGAAAAAGTTATTTGGTTCACAGTCCAATCTCACTTCTCATTCCTCCAAATTCACTGGTTGCAGGAAATTCTTGTATTGTGCACAGAATTTAACATTTATTAAGTTCACCAGGCTTTGGTGCTGGAAAGGTAAATGGTTGCCACTCAGGAAGGTTATAGTCAGTTTTCAGAGAAGAGACTTGTTGTTCCAGGACATCTACAACTGATGTACTTCCATCAATCACCTCAGTGTCTTGCTGATGAAACCTGCCCCGTCAGGTTTCTCCAGAAGATAACCAGGCTTTCCACAAGCTTGCCAGCTTGTCCTGTTCCAGTCTCAGCTGCTTCTGCTAGCTGTAACACTATATAAGTGATCTCCTCCCTCTCTCCCCCTCTCCCTCTCTCCCACTCTCCCACACGGAAAAGCCTGTTTGACTCTCTCTGCTTGCAAAACCACATGACCCTCCTAGAACATCAAGTTCTCTTCCAATCTGTGACTTCAGCAAGATCTTTCATTTGTTACCCTTTGTAAACAATAATACATTAGTGAAGTCTTTTGAGCACTCTTCAAAGCTCTTACTAAAAGCCCTGAGTCCCCAATATGCCCAGCATGGGGCGGAGCTCCAGTATTTTAAATAAGATCTGTTTTAAAGTGTTTGTATGTAACCTACTCTAACAAACCTTTCCCAATTTATCTCCCAAAAACATATCTATCTACTCTGTCACACTATAGAGATTGTGGAGGCATTAGCATGGTTCCGGAGGTCTGGACAATCGCAAAGGTCACTCTGTTATTTATATTTTTAAAAAAAAAGGAGGCAGCTGAAAGGAAATTAGAGACTTGTTAGCCTAAAATCAGTGGTTGGGAAGTAGTTGGAGTTGATTGACAGGGATGAGATTATTGAGTACCTGGAGGTGCATGAAAGGATAGGCTAAAGCAGCATGGTTTTGTGAAGGGAAAATCTTGCCTGACAAAGTTCTTGCAATTTTTTGAGGAAACTGCAAGTAGGCTAAACAATAAGATGCAGCGATTGTTGTATATTTGGACTACTGAAGGCCTTTGACAAGGTGCCACACATGAGAGTGCTTAATAAGATGAGAGACAGTGGAATTACAGAAAAGATACTGGCATAGGTGGAGCATTGGCTGCTTGGCAGGAAAAGGAGCTGGGAATAAAGGTATCCTATTTTGGTTGGCTACCTGTTACCACTGGTGTTTCACGGGGGTCGATTTTTCGGGCCACTTCTTTTTGCATTATACATTGATGACTTGGATTGTAGGCTAAGTGGCTTTGTGGCTAACTTTGCAGATAGTTGGAGGGACAGGTAGTGATGAGGAAATGGAGAGGCTGCAGAGAGTCTTAGATGGGCAAATGGGCCAAGAAGTAACAAATGAAATAACAAAGTTGGAAAGTGTATGGTCATGCTTAGAGGAATAAAAGGGCAGGCTATTATTTGGATGGGGGTATGTTCAAAATTTGGATGTGCAAAGGGACTTAGGAGCCCATGTGCAGGATACCCTAAAGATTAACTTCCAGGTTGAGTTGGTGGTGAAGAAGGCGAATGCAATGTTGGGATTCATATCTGAAGGAAAAGGATAAAAGAGCAGGGTTGTGATGTTGGGGATTTATAAGGCATTAATGAGGCCTCATTTGGAGTACAGGTTACAGTTTTGGGCTCCTTATTTAACAAATGATGTGCTGGCATTGGAGAGGATTCCGAGAAGATTCGCAAGAATGATTCCTGGAATGAAGGGATTAGCATATGAGGAACATTTGACGGATCATGGACTGTACTCCTTGGAGCTCAGAAGAATGAGGGATGGCCTCAGAAGAATTTTGAATGTTGCAAGGTCTGGACAGTGTGGATGTGGCAAAGTTGTTTCACAAGGTAGGGTAATCTCAGACAAGTCCAGTCTATTGTCATCTGATTGTACAAGTACAACACGACGAAACAGTGTTTTCTAGTCCTTGGTGCAAAAACGTGCAGACATACAACCAGCTATAGCACACATACAGACAGATAGAATACTTGTCCTGCATTTGTATTATCTATCTATAAAAATAAATAAATATTGCTTTGTACAAATGAGAGTCTTGGATGGTTAGTGTGAGCAGTTCCTTTGGTCGTTCAGCACTCTCACTGCCTGTTGGAAGAAGCTGTTTCTCAGCCTGGTGGTGCTGGCTCTGATCCTCCTGTATCATCTTCCCCATTGGGAGCAGGTGAAAGATGCTGTGTGGAAGGAGTCCTCAATCATCTTGTCTGCCCTCTTCAGACAATGATCCTGTTAGATCACGTCGATGGTGGGGGGGAGAGAGATTCCAGTGATCCTCTCTGCCACTCTTGTAGAACTGTGGATTGACTTCCAATCCATTTCTCTGCTGCAACAGTGTAACACAGTGAAGCAGCCGGCCAGGCCGCTCTTGATAGGGCTCCTATAGAAGGGTGACACAATGGTGGCCAGTAGCCTTGTCTGCTTCAGTCCTCTAGTCTTCTCAGAAAGTGCTGTCGCTGTTGCGCCTTCCTGAAAAGTGAGGAGATGTTGAGTGTCTACGATAGGTTACTAGTTAAGTGAACACCAAGGAACTTGGTGCTCTCCACTCTCTACTACAGAGTTGTTGATGTGTCATGGAGGATGGTCATTCCAGGACCTCCTGAAGTCCATGATCATCTCCTTCAACTTATTCACGTTGAGAGTTGGGTTGTTATTCTTACACCATTTCACAAGATTTTCCACCTCTTCTCTGTAGTGCAGCTCATCGTAGAAGCTGATGAGGCCCAACTACTGTTGTGACACTGTTGGAGCTGGATCTGGTGATGCAGTCGTAGGTCTGTAGTGTGAACAGGAATGGGCTGAGCAAACAGCCCTGAGGTCCACCTGTGTTCAGCGTGATGCTACTCGATATTCTGCTACTGACCTGGACAGACTGTGGTCTTTACGTTAGGAAGTCCTGGATCTAATTACAGAGAGAAGCGTTGAATCCCAGTGAGGAAAGTTTCTCTACCAACCTCTGTGGAATGATCGTATTAAATGCCGAGCTGAAGTTGAGGAACAGCATCCTGTCGTGTGAGGTGTTATTTTCCAGGTGGGCCAGGATGAAGTGAAGTGAAGTGATGAGGCGAAAACACAGGTTTCTCCTATAGGCAATTTAAAATGGATCTCGCATCTCTGGGAGGTGAGATTTGATGTGTTCCATCACCAGAGACTCAAAGCATTTCATAATGGTGGAGGTCAGTGCCACGGGGTGGTAGTTATTGAGGCTTGTTATTGTTGCCCTCTTGGGTACCGACCGGGATGATGATGACTGTCTTGAACCCTGTGGGAATGATGGACTGATATAGTGAGGTGTTGAAGATATCTATGAAGACCTCTGTCAGTTAGTCTATGCAGTCCTTCAGTACCTGACCAGGTATGTTGTCTGGTCCTGCTGCCTTGTGTGGGTTCACCATGGATAGGGTTCTCCTCACCTCAGCTGCAGCTATGTGGGGGACCAGTTCATCAGGGAGTCACTGAGCTTTCTTTGGCATCATCCTGTTCCTCTCATCAAGCCATGCACAGAAGGTGTTCAGTCTGTCCAGAAGGGAGGTATCATTGTCCTTGACTTGCAAGGTTGACTTGTGATCCGTAATGGTCTTGATCCCTTGCCACGTGTGCCTCATGTCGCTGGTGTCACACAGCTGTCTGTGAATCTTTTGTGCATATCCTCGCTTGTCCTTCCGGATTCCACTGGAGAGTTCAGCCCTGGCTCATCTTAATGTCATCCTACTCCCTGTCCTGAAGGCAGCATCACGAGCTCCGAGAAGGGTCCGGACCTCTGTATCCAACCATAGTTTCTGGTTGTGAAGCATTTGATCTTGGTGATTTCCTCAATGCACTTGCTGATGTAGCCAGTCATTGAGCTCGTGCACTCCTCTATGTTTACATAACCATAGCTGGAGGCCGCCTCCCTGAAACAGCTCCAGTCCGTGGTCTCAATGCAATTTTGCACCACTGGTGTAGACCCTTACCCCCCTCCTCCCCCTTCCCCCAGCTACATCCTGATCTCCCTGCGAACTGAACTTTTTTTTTTGCCAGTGTTGAATCCGTGGCAAGACAGTTTTCAGGTTGGTGTGATTTAAGTCGCCAGCAATAATCATTTGACTGCCAGTGTGGGAAGTCTGTGCAGCATAAAGCTTCTTCACGGCTTCACACTCATTAGCCAAAGATAGAATGTGGACTGCGGCAATCACAATTCCATGGGCAGGTAAAAATGTCTGCATTTCATCTGGAGGTGCTCTCTTTATGCTGAGCAGAAGGCCTTCACAACAGAGACACTGGTGCACCAATTCTAGTTGACGTAAATGCACAGTCCGCTTCCTCGAGTCTTGCAAGAAGCAGCAGTGTCTCTGTCTGCCCTAAAGGAGATAAGGTCATTCAACTGGATGTCTGAGTCTGGAATGGTGTCAAGAGGGAACACGTTCAGGATTGAAGTGTTTCCATTTAAAACAGAGATGCTGAGGAATTTATTTAGCCAGAGAGTGGTGAGACTCGTTCTCCTATTTCTGCACAATACAGAAGCAAACCATTCAACCCATGTAGTTAATGCCAGTTCCCAAAGCAATCCTATCTGCCCTCTTCCACCATTCATTTCCATAGAATGGGCCACTGTGAGGCAACAATGCTACGAGCTGTGCCCGTGCTACTCTGATCCTGTGACCATATCTCTCTATTTGTATAATTACAATATATTACAACCAGTGAACTGAATAAGAATTCAATAACTGGACTATAAATGATACCGTTTACAGTTCACCAACATATCGAAAGATGCAAAGATACAAGTTCAAAGCAAATACCTTCAAACATTTGCAAGCTTTTTTTTAGTGATTGTCACTTTGGGGTTGGTTCATAGTGCAAAGCACACAGATTTTATAAGATTTTTACAGACTTAGAGACATCATTGAGTCCAAACCGTAAACAGAGTCAGTGCTCTCAACTAAGTACCCAGAACAATGGATGTTTACTCAAGGAAAAACAGATGGTGAGAGAAGTTGTATCATTATGACTCATGTGTTCGAGACTTAAACAGATTTCAGATTTGATCAGCAAGGCATCTAAAAACACCAGTGAAAGACTTTGTGTGAAATAAGACACTTCTGCTATTTCTCCTTGTCAGTGGAAACCGTGAACGACTGTTGAGCCATATCTGGGTAAAAGAAATGGGAGAATTGCTTCATTGGATTGTGACCATTCTGATGGTCGTCTGACCTTTCCCTGGGTCATTGTGAAAGGCACACGTTTAGTTTCCCCTATACAAGGAAGAGGGGAGTTGTGACATACATTCTTATGAATGAAAATTTCTCTGGAAGCAACTCGACAAAGATTTGTGAGTTTTGAGCAGTCTGATCACTCAGTATCTCATCTGCCTCATAATTACTTGTGAAGATCAGTTTAAAAGTTTGAGTTTCAACACAGGATTTCTGATTCTGAGGTTTTGGAATTGACTTTCCAGAATTGTGTCTAATCTGTAATTGTCTGGACACATGCAAGATATTTTATTATTAGCAATTATTAATAAAAATACTGTTTTAAAAATAACATTCTCTTAGTGAATTTTTATTACTGCTGGTCTGTGACGTATCACAACAAAGATCAGGTGGTGGTACCAAATCCTGAAGCCCCTGATGACAGTGTTTAGAGGGTAACGTGATGGAAAGAAAGGGAAGTAACAATTTAAACATTGGGATGAGCAGTTCAGTATGGGCTGAAGGGACTGATTCCAAAATTCTGACTTTATGACTGAGTTGAGAAAGAACAGCCAAGTTGAGTGGGGCTGGGTCTTTGTGAATTTGGTAAGACCTGGGATCAAGAACAACAGAGTATGTTAACTTTGGCAGGCATTATTCTGGGGAGCATCCCTATGGCTGGATTGGCCTGCTCAGCAACTCTGAAGCAAAATCATTATGAAGTCCACCTGCTTAACTGACCCATAGACTATATAGGGCATGGATTTTCCACACAGAGCTCCCAGGTATGGCTTTAATAATGCATTGATAATGCATTCCTAGATTACCATCATAAATGGAAGATTTAAGAAGTCTGGATGCCTTGGAGACTGTCTAGTGTCTGAAGATCGCTATTCGATCCATATATTTACAATTCTACATGTTAGAGGGAGGAGTTAGATTAGTCAGAGGATTTTTGTTTTATTTTCTTTTTATTTTTTTTAGATTAATTAGTTAAACATAGGTTTAAATATGGTTTATCGTAGACCATATCATTAATTGATAGAATTTACCCTCTGTTTATATAAAGGGATTGTTTAATTTTGTCTTGTCTATTTTCTATCCAAAATTATATTGGGATATACTATGAGAAAGGAATAAACTGTTAAATTCCATCTTTCTAGAACTTGATGTTTTAAAGAAACATGTCAAATAAATAATTATGGACAGGTTTTTGATTTACATTATATGCTTAATATGTGATGCGTATATGATATGACCCATTGTTTGTTATTACTAGATGACTTTGCAGGATTTATATATTAAACTCAATAAAAATATTTTAAAAAGAAAAAGATAATACATTGACATTCACTGACATAACACAGGGTGCTATGCAATCTAAATTTCAAACTATAACGCCTAATTTATAACACATAGTAGAGCTCTTGTTTTAGCTTTGAATTTCACTTTGTTCCTGTCCTGAGATGTGTAATGTCATGTTTCATTGTTCTCACTCAACGTCAATGACCAGTGATCCATTCCCGCTGTCTGTCCATTGGTAATTTGGTGATTAATATTACTGCAAGATAACATTTCTGTGCTACATGACGAAAATGGTGGGATAATTGGAAATTTGCTTCCAGGGAGGGTTTCACAACTTTCTTCAATCAGTAGTGGTCTAATGCAGAGTATTGTTTACTTAGATGTACCAGTCTGAAGACAGACTGCAGGTATACTGCAGATCATTTTTGTCCATGCTGTGATGAAGGGGTCAAGCCTGAAATGTTGGTTATGTATCTTTATATTTGCAATAGAAAGTACACGGTTTGATCTGCTAGTTTCTCCAGCATTATATTTTTATTTCATCCATAGTATTTACAGATTTTGTATTTTACTTCAGAAGATGTATTGTGTTAAGAGTCCAGCGGACCCCAAAACCCAGCAGCAATAGATATGCATCAAGACAAAGGGTTACTTAAACAAAAGTTGCTTTTAATTATCTTTGAACATGAAAATAGAATCAAACTTTAATTCATCTCTATTGACTCACTTAACCTCTTCTAATTCTAAGCGCATGTGTGTGTAATGTGTGTGTAAGTTCAGCAAAGTTCTTTAGTTCACAGTCCAATCTCCCTGGTTGCAGGCAATGCTTATACTGTGCACAGAAGTCAACATTAATAAAGTTCACCAGGATTTGGTGTTTAACAAGCAAATGGTTACCACTCAGAAAGGTTCTTGTTGGTTTTCATTGAGGGAGTTTTTCATGTTCCAGGACATCCACCACTGATTCCTTTTTAATCAACCACTCCAGTGTCTTGCTGACAAAACCTGCACCCTTCAGGGTTCTCCAGATGATGACCTCTTTCTTTCAGGTCAGAGTTCCTTTCTGTTTCTCCTATTCCAAGGGAAACACCAGACAGCCAATCCTCTCCTTTGACCAGGCAGTCTTCCAAAGCTTGCCAGCTTGTCTCTCTGGAACCGATGTCTATGCCTCTTCTCTCTCTCTCTCTCTCTCTCTCTCTTCACTCCCTCCCACTCTAAGAGCAAAGCCTGTTGTTTTCTACTCTCTGCCTGCAAAGATCACATGACCTTCCAGACAGTAATTTTTGTTTTCCAGACAAAGCTTTAAAGTGTGTGTAACCTGCTCTAACAAACACTTCCCAATTTATCTCCCAAACACCTCTATATACTCTGTCACAATTGACATCAGCAGAACAAAATTGACCTAATACCTTTCTGTATCACCATCACTTTGACCACCACACAGGATCAAGGATGATTTACACTTTCTTACATCTGAGGCCAATGTGGGAACAGATAATAATTCTACAAATGTGGCAAGCAGGTCAAAGTTTAAAATTTGTTGTCAGAGTACACGAATGACATCACATTCAACCCTGAGGTACTTTTTCCTGCGGCTGATACAGAATTTGGTAGAGCAAAAAAAAACCGTATTCAAGAAAAGACTTATATACAAAAGAAAGAAATGTAAATGAAGAAAGAATTGTCAACAAACTGTGCAGTACAGAAAAAAAACGTAACCACGTAAGAATACACCCTTCTCATTATTATAACTATAGTGCACAGCTATGGGCTGTATGTATATATGATTATGTGAACAGTTTCCTGAGATGGTGGAAGAAATCAGTAAGTAAAAGCTCTTTTGTTATTCAAATTTTGCATCTTTAAATTATTTAAGAAGCCTCCCAAGTAACACAGAGATATAACATGTTGGCAATGGTATAAGACAACAGCAATAAAGCCATAGAATTGATTGTAAGTCACTGAAATATGAAGAAGAGAAAACTGAAAAAAATGGCTGGAGCAACAGCAGTTCACCCAGAGATGGACTGAGAGGCTGAAGACTTTGTGGAATCATTTAAAAAGTTTCAGCAGAAGTGCAATTTTGGATTCAAAAGCAATTTAAAAAATGCAACAGCAGAGAAGGTCAGTTATCTACTTCTCTGGACAGGGGAGCGAGGCCTTGACTTATTTAATAGCTGGGAGCTGACAGAGGTAGAGAAAAAATGATCCAGAGCTGATATTTGCCAAATTTGCTTCTCACCTTGAAACCAGGTCTAATCATACAATTAAACACTATGAATTTCAAGGTTTAGTGCAAGAGACTGATGAAACTGTTGATAACTTCCTCACTAGACTAAAAATTGTTGCTGCAAGAGTTATAGAGGAAAGATGATTTGATCAACAAATTTGAGGGAATGCTCAACCCGAAGTGCAACAGTCTCTTATAGGGAAGGGTAGCTTGAAACTTGCCGAAGGTATAGACACAACCAGAGCCTTTGAAGCCACAAGAACACAAATCACACTATGCAGGCCCACCCACAGCAAAAAGAAGGAAGGGTTGATGCTATAAAGAACACAATCAGAAAAGTGCAAACCTCCAAGACCCGCAGGATGTGCGGCAGACAACATCCCTTCAATGTCCGAAACAAATGCCCCGACTATGGTTCTGAATATAGAGCCTCTGATAAAGCAAATCACTGGGCAAAGATGTACAAGTCTGGTATGAAGAAAACAGTAATACCAGTGAAGAAAAATGACAAGCAGAAGATCCACCACATAAAAGGAAACAACAATGAGGACTCCGGCACCCAGATACCGGACATAGAACCCATACACCTTCACGAGATGTCGGGTGAGATGAAAGAAGGAAGCGAGTTGCACACAAGGATCCAAATACAGGGGATAATCCAGAACAAGCTTACAATACTTAACTTAAAGGTGAAGCTGTATACTGGATCACAATGCAACATCCTTCCACTCAGACTCACCCAGAGAACAAAATAAAAGGGAATCCAAAAGATGGTGCATTGGAAATAGCAAATGTCACATTAATGGCCTATATTGGACCCATGATCAAGCAGCTAGGAAGAGCTAAGATCAATGGCAGCCATAAAGGAAAGAACATCCTCTGTAGGTTCTACGTGGTAGATGCAGACAGACCAGCAATTCTAGGCCTGGATAGCTGCAGAGAGTTGCAATTGATCTCTGTCAATTATGAGATCCAGATGAAGAAGGTATCCAAATGGATCAAAAGAAACATTTCACTGGAGAACCGACCTCCAGTCACAAACAAGGCTGAGCTCATGAGCATGTATCCAGAATGCTTTGATGATTCAGTTGGATGCTTTGGAATCTTTGATTATCACATCACTATAGATCTAAACTATAAACCAGTAGCTCATGCTCCAGGAAAGTGCTTAAAAAGAAGCTGGAGCAAGAACTAAAGGACATGGAAAGAATGCAAGTCGTAGCCAAAGTGACTGAGTAAATTCCATAGTGGTCAAAGATAAACCAAATTGCTGCTTGAGAATCTGTCTGGACCTAAAGATTTAAATCGACCAATAAAATGGGGTCACTACCCAACACCAACACTAAAAGACATCACATTTGAACTAACAGGATCTAAAATCTTTAGCAAGCTGGATGCTAAGAATTAATACTGGAATGTGAAACTAGATGAGGAATCAACACTAACAACAATGTTTAATACGCCATTTGGTCGTTACAAGTTTCTACGACTACATTTCAGCCTAAAGGTGAGCCATGACATGTTCCAACAGAAGTTCAATGAGACTTACAGAGGGTGTAAAGGTGCTGTTGGCTTCGTGGACGACATCCAGATTTTTGGCAGAGATGGAAAAGCTCATGATCTTCATCTACTTGAGGCCATGGAGAGAACAAGAGGAGCTGGAATTAAACAATGCAGACAGATGCATTAGAAAATGGAAGAAATGCAAATTCTTCAGAATGGTGTACGCTCCTGATGGGATAAAGCCAAGCCCAGAGAAGGTTAAAGCCATTGTTGAGATGGAGCACCCAAAGGACAAAAAGGAACTCTGAAGTTTCCTTGGGTTGGTCCAATACACGAGTTCCTTCATACCACATATGTCAGACTACACAGCAAGCAGAAAGTTGCTGAAGGAAGATGTGGAATTTCAATGGTTACCATCACATCAGAGAAGTTTTGACCAGCTCGAAGACATAGTATGCAGAGAAGTGGAGTTGAGATACTATAATAGAGAAAAACCCCTCACTCTACAAGTAGATGCATCTAAGAGGCCTTGGTGCAGCATTAGTACAAGAGGAAAACTGATAGCTTTTGCCTCAAAAGCACTAACAACAGCAGAGTCCAGATATGCCAATATTGAGAGAGCTGTTGATGGTCATATACAGATATGAAAAGTTTCACAAGTTTTTCTATGGGAGAAAGTTTATAGTGGAAAGTGATCATCACCCATTGGAACACATCCAGAGAAAGAACCTAAACAATGCACCAACTAGACTACAGAGATTACTTCAACAACTATAATGCTGTGACTTTGACTTAAAATACAGAGCAGGTAAAGAGCTGGCACTTGTTGATACCTTGTCACGACTTTCCCCAAATGAAAAATATGAAACGGAAGATATGGGGATCAGTGTGACCAGTAATAAATTAAGCCAGATCAGAGAAGAAATCAGTAAGAATGATGTGTTGAAAATGCTTTCTCAACAAGTAATACAAGGATGGCCAGAGAGGATAAAGTAGATACAGCCTTTAATACACCATTTTCCAATGATACGCCGTCTCTGATAGACCAAAATTGGTGTTCTGCTGTCTAGATCAAGACTGATGACACTTGAAACATTGCAGAAAGAGATTCTCCATAAAATCTGAAGGTCACGTGGGAATGGAGAAATGCCAAGTCAGCCATGTACTGGACTGGTATTATACAAAGACATTGAAAATATGGTGGCTACATGTCAAATATGCCAAAAGGACAGTAACACACAACAAAAAGAGGGCATGGCACACAGTGGGAGCAGACTTGTTCACTGAGAATCAAGAGTGGTATTTAATAGTAGCCTGTTACTACTCTGTTTCCATTTGTCAAAAGAGTGAAAGACCTGAGAGCGTCAACTCTCACCTCAGAAATGAGAGCACTCCAGGAATACCCGAGCAAGTAATATGTGACAATGGAACACGGTTCAAGTCAGAAGAATTCAGAAAGCTGGCTGGAGAGTATGGGTTTGTTATCACTATATCATCCCCATGCTACCCCAAAGGTCATGGGTTCATTAAAAATCGTGCAGACTGTGAAACGCACACTAGTTAAGTGTCGCGAAACAAAAGAAGATTCATCCCTTGCTCTTCTATCGTTACGAGCAACACCTTTAAGGGCTGACATGAAGTCCCTGGCAGAACTTCTAAATGGCAGGAAGTATAAAACAATTCTGCTAAGCAAAATACAGCCTCCAGAAGACCAGGAGGAAATCAGAAGACTGGCTGACACACAAGAACAAGGACACCAGCATTATAATAAATATTTCCAGAACCCTTCAGAGGGTAGCATGTGCATATTCAAGAGCTGATGTTGAAAGCATGGACCCCAGCAAAGGTCATCAGAGAAGCAGAGACACCAAGATCATATATTGTCAAGACAGACTCTGGCAATCAGCTGAGGAGGAACAGAATTCACATCTGGCTGACACAAAATGTGATGAATCAGAAAGCTGGTATAATACCAGCAAAGCCTGCAACACCAATATCAAGTGAAGAAACCACAACCACTAATACGGAAACATCAACACAGCAGTTGTTAGGTGAATCACAACAAGCTACATCACCTACACGTGTTCCAGCAACGCAGATCCCAAAGGTCGTAGCCAAATTCACAAGGTGGCGAAGGAATGTACTGAAGTGCAATATCGATTAAAACCTATTTAATAATAGTTGTGCAAATAAACTAGTGAACAAGTTCAGTTACTTAATTTGCACTGGAAAAAAAATGGTAAAGAATGCTAATTGTTTCTTTATCTTGAGAAGGAGGAATGTTGTATAGGCAGGAAGGACAATGTGAACTATTTTGTAACCATGTAAGAATACACCCTTCTCACTTTAGTAATTGTAGTGCACTACTGTAGGGTATATGTATATATGAGTCTGTTAACAGTTTCCTGAGATGGTGGAAGGCATCAGTAAGTAAAATCTCTTTTGTATTTTGAATTTTGCATCTCTAAGTTATTTAGAAGCCCACAGAGACATAACAACTATCTTTGGCAGGGCTTTATGCTTGGAGGTATTGGTGCCTTCTTAACCGGCTGTGATGCCACCAGTCAGCACACTTTCCATTACTATATGTAGTGGTTTGCCAAGGTTTCTGATGTCATCCCAAACCTCTGCAAACTCCTGTTTGCTGTTGACGTGTTTTCTTCACAATGACATTATAAAGTTATTTATCCTTTGATCCACCGATGATCACTGAAATGTACACCTCTAGCTTTCCCTTCCTCAATTCCACAGTTAGCTTCTTGCTTTCAGTGACGTTTAGTTGTTGTTGTAGTGCACCATTCAGCCAAGTTTTCAATCTCCGTCCTGTATGCTGACCCTCTCTTTATATAACTCACGACCACGGTGTCATCAGCAAATTTGCGGGTGCTGTTGTTGTACCGAACCACATAGTCATAGGTGAAAAGCGAGTAGAGCAGGGGATTATGTACAGCCCTGTGGTGCTCTGGTACTGATGGAGATCATGGAGGTGTGATCTGATTGTGGTCTGGAGGTGATGAAATCCAGGATCAAATTACAGAGTGGGGTATTGAGGCTCAGGTCTTCGAGTTTGCTGATCAGTTTTGAGGGATGATTGTGTTGAATGTTGAAATGTTATCGAAAAAGAGCATCCTGATGTAAGCATCTTTACTGTCCAGGTTTTCCAGGGCTTTGTGTAGAGCTAGTGAGATGGCATCTGCCATAGGCCTGTTGCTGCGTTCGACAAATTGGAAAGGACAATGTTGATGCTCAGACAGGAGCTGATGTGCTTCATCACCAGCATCTCAAAATATTTCATCACTGTTGACTTGAGTGTTACTGGTCGGTAGTCATTTAGGCAGGTTGAGGCACTCTTCTTGGACACTGGTACAATTGAGACCCGTTTGAAATAGTTAAGTATCACGCCCTTCCAAAATTAAGTGTTGAAGATATCAGTGAATACATTGGCCAGTTGGGGATCTCTGCATCCCATATAATATTTTTAATTATTGATTAAAGGCTGCTCTGACATGTAAAAGGCAATGATAAATTTCAGCTTTGATACTTGCCTTCATTACGTTCAACAGAGGAAACACTTTCAAAATTGTATCTAAACATGTCATCATGAATTGAGGTAAAAGAGGCAAACTGACATCAGATTGGAAAGAAGAGGTGAACTGGAGCAGAAAAATGGGCTTTGTATTTGAACATCTTTTCTGCAAGCTTTGTTCTTTGACTTTTTATTTATCAGAACAAGGTAATTTCTTTATAGTTTTCACTGAAAGTCCAGAGAATGACTAATGTCCTGAAAAATACATTATTGTCATAGATGAATGATATTTCTTTCAAAATCTCACTATATCGATCCTTGGCTTTTGAAAATTTGGATATGGTAACTGTAGAATAAATACACTTATCTTTGTGAGGTTTTTCAGTTGGTTGTTTTTCCAGACTCTTTTGTGTAGTCTTCCAAAGGCGCTATTTGCCTTGGCGAGTCTGTTGTCTATCTCATTGTCATACCCACACTCCTGTTCGGCTTCCGAATCATGGGTCCTCTACCGGCACCACCTACGGCTCCTAGAACGCTTCCACCAGCGTTGTCTCCGCTCCATCCTCAACATCCATTGGAGCGCTTACACCCCTAACGTCGAAGTACTCGAGATGGCAGAGGTCGACAGCATCGAGTCCACGCTGCTGAAGATC
Source organism: Narcine bancroftii (assembly GCF_036971445.1). Classification (NCBI taxonomy): domain Eukaryota; kingdom Metazoa; phylum Chordata; class Chondrichthyes; order Torpediniformes; family Narcinidae; genus Narcine; species Narcine bancroftii. The sequence continues at coordinate 457,613,712 of NC_091469.1, forward strand.
CAGCTGCGCTGGGTGGGTCACGTCTCCAGAATGGAGGACCATCGCCTTCCCAAGATCGTGTTATATGGCGAGCTCTCCACTGGCCACCGTGACAGAGGTGCACCAAAGAAAAGGTACAAGGACTGCCTAAAGAAATCTCTTGGTGCCTGCCACATTGACCACCGCCAGTGGGCTGATAACGCCTCAAACCGTGCATCTTGGCGCCTCACAGTTTGGCGGGCAGCAATCTCCTTTGAAGAAGACCGCAGAGCCCACCTCACTGACAAAAGGCAAAGGAGGAAAAACCCAACACCCAACCCCAACCAACCAATTTTCCCTTGCAACCGCTGCAATCGTGTCTGCCTGTCCCGCATCGGACTTGTCAGCCACAAACGAGCCTGCAGCTGACGTGGACATACCCCTCCATAAATCTTCGTCCGCGAAGCCAAGCCAAAGAAAGAAAAAGAATAAATACATTGATCATTCATTACTAATGTACTTAAAACTCTTATTCAGTGACATCACAATGTGTCATGGATAAGAAGATGACTCCTTTTGATGACTCAAATTTGTGGGAGGTAAATGCATTTTACATTGGAATGCTTTGCTATGCAATACATTATATATAAATCTACCAATAGTGAACGAAATTACCCAATGTCAATGAAATGGAATTAAATATTTACCTACATTACTAATTACTGTCACTGCAAAAAAAAAACCCTCAAATCAAAGACCCCTTGAGAAGCAACCTTTATTTAATAAAGAGAATAATTGGAAATCTTCCATTAATGAAAGTATAGATACAACTATAAAACAAAAAATTATGGCAAATAAATGAGCGAATTAACATTCAAAATATTGTTTAATTTTGGACACTGCATCTTCCATTGTGTTGAGAACTAGAGCAGGAGTGGAAAACTGTACTTGCTATTCGTGCATCTTTCCTGCAAGTTTAACTTTTCAATTTTTTGAACACCCAGATAAACTGCAAAACGTTGTGAACACCGCTTACACTAGTGGGTCTCAACCTTTTTCTTTCCACTCACATACCACGTTAAGTATTCCCTATGCCATAAGTGCTCTGTGATTAGTAAGGGATTGCTTAAGGTGGTATGTGAGTGGAAAGAAAAAGTTTGAAAACGACTGTTTTAATTGTACCTAATTGACTTGTTATGTGCACGGTTTCATAACTCCAGAGGAAATGGGCCAATGACAATTTCTCTCAAGCAAAATATTTCACTAACAATTTGGCCGAGAGCAGTGATTCTCACTCACATACCACCTTAAGCAATCCCTTACTAATCACAGAACACCGATGGCATAGGGATTACTTAAAGTGGTATGTGAGTGGAAATAAAATGTTGAGAACCACTTGGTACTATCATAAAACTCCTCTTCCATCTACACTTTCCACTGCCTGGAAGATCTGCTAATGTTTTAAAAAAAAGTCACCTCACCTCAGTCACACTCTCATCATCCTCCTGTTGGAGAAGAAGATTCATTAGTGGAAGATCACAGACCGACAGTTTCTTTCCTGCTGTTACCAGACCTACCACAGTAAAATAATGCTGCTTTTGCTCTGTGCTAACTGATCTCTTCTGCCACTCTGCATTCTTCTGTATTTATATGTTGACAAGCTGAACTCACAAAACAAATTTTCTCCGTGACAAACAAAGTCAGCAGGCAGTGACTTTGATAAATTTAGAGATATTGGAAAGTAAAACCTGTTTAAATTTTCATGCATCATGTGGAAGCAGAAGAGAAATTGTTTAATGTGTTCAATGCAGACATAAGGGTCTGTTTCTGTCCTGAACTGTTCCACAATTTATGTACATAAAGTGGTTTTCAAAATCGTTTTTTTTTTTGGTGGTGTACAGAACAACCTTTTATTAGTTCCTGACAAGGGAAGATTTAAAAAAAATGTTTGGTTAAATGGGTATGATATGGTATCATTAAGCAAGGTGTGGAACCAGATTCTTTCTTTGGCTTGGCTTCGCGGACGAAGATTTATGGAGGGGTAAATGTCCACGTTAGCTGCAGGCTCGTTTGTGGCTGACAAGTCCGATGCGGGACAGGCAGACACGGTTGCAGCGGTTGCAGGGGAAAATTGGTTGGTTGGGGTTGGGTGTTGGGTTTTTCCTCCTTTGCCTTTTGTCAGTGAGGTGGGCTCTGCGGTCTTCTTCAAAGGAGGTTGCTGCCTGCCGAACTGTGAGGCGCCAAGATGCACGGTTTGAGGCGATATCAGCCCACTGGCGATGGTCAATGTGGCAGGCACCAAGAGATTTCTTTAGGCAGTCCTTGTAACTTTTCTTTGGTGCACCTCTGTCACGGTGGCCAGTGGAGAGCTCGCCATATAACACGATATAACCAGATTACATGATTAAGAAAAGGAGAGAGGATAAATAGTTTAAAAGTGAAAGGGATCAGGAAAGGTAAAGTAATTGGACATCATTGGTTCTTTCAGAGACACTTTGATGGGAAAATGGGCAGAATGACAACCTGTTTAACATGTCTTTGGGTGTCAGTAATCTCTGAGCTCCAGAATTTTGTGTTTCTATGAGAACGTGAAGGCCTTATCAGATTTTATATTTTTCAGCTGTTTGACTTAGCTGTACTCTGAAATAACTCTGAAATTCTAGGAAAGAACTTGGGTTTTGAATCCAAGAATAATTCTTTCAAAATGTTCCCCATTGGCTATTGGGCAGGATGCAATGTTGCTAAGCAATGGAGAAGAGGTTTGAATCAAATCTGATCCACCATCTCTCTGAGTTGTTATTCCATGCTGAGTGTGGGCAGTGGATGAAAGGCAACTGGAAAAATCAAACATGCTCCCAAATGACCACCCCAGCAAATGCTGCTGTTAATGTTGAGTGAGGACTGACTGGGGCTGAGTTTTGAACTCTCCAATTACAAAGCCTTTAATGGCTCTTGTCTAAGCTCATAAATGGCAAATGATCGAATGGTGCCATGGAGACCACCTGTTGCCAGTTATTGGGCAGGATGCAATGTTGCTAAACAATGGAGAAGAGGTTTGAATCAAATCTGATCCACCATCTCTCTGAGTTGTTATTCTGTGCTGAGTGTGGGCAGTGGATGAAAGGCAATCCAGACAGGAAACTGGAAAAATCAAACATGCTCCCAAATGACCAATCCCAGCAAATGCTGCTGTTAATGTTGAGTGAGGACTGACTGGGGCTGAGATTTGAACTCTCCAATTACAAAGCCTTTAATAGCTCTTGTCTAAGCTCATAAATAGCAAATGATTGAATGGTGCAATGGAGACCACTTGTTGCCAGTACTCAAGCATGAAATACTATTATCATTCGGAGCAGAGAAACTGGAACTAGAAAAGGGAAAGAACATTAATGTAAAATGGCTTCATCCTGGAAATGATCGAGTTTAAATTAAAAAAAAGTTATCTTATTCTAGTATTATTCTGGAGGGCATGGATTTAAGATGAGGAAAGAGGATTTAAAGTTTAAACAGAGAGTGGCAGGTGCCTGGAAAGGGATGACCGGGTTAGTAGTTGAGCAGATACTATGGTAGAGTATAAGAAGCTTCTCAGTAGGCACATAAATAAATAGGGAAAAGAGGAATATGTATCATATGCAGGCAGAAGAGATTTACAGTAGTTTAATTTGGCATTACAAAGAGATTGGTCCTGTTCTGTGTTCTGCCAAAGATGTTGGTAACCTTTTGAAGTATTTCCACTGATACAGACATAGGAGCAAGAGATGGGCATTTAGCCCCTCAATACCATCATACTGACCAGATGCACATTCAACAGCTTGACAGCAGCTTGCAATATCTTTGAACCGTCACTCCAGTTAGAACCTGCCTGCTGCTAATTGGAAGAGATCACATGCATAATAAATAGAGGGCAAGGGCTGTTGACCGGGCAACAGATGGCCTGATGGCACAAGATGCTAATGGAAGCAGTGCATTTCTGATGGGGAAATGTTCTGTGCGTCAATAGAGTTATTTCTGTATCGAGTAACTCCTGAGCTGAATGCAAAATGACACTTGCGTGTGTCTCCGAACGTGATTTCTGAAAGGAGTGGGAAGCACAGCTGCCAGTCTTTGCAGCCAAGGAGTGCCTGGAGCATATAGACACTGTTGACCTCCAAGTCAAGTCACTGGTTAATGATTTTCTCAGAGAGCTTCTTTACGTTACTTTTGCAGTGTGAATTACAGTCCGTTCTAAACCAGAAGGACACCCCTTTAACCTGGAATGCCCACATGTATGCATAAGATATATGAGTGAAACAGGATTGAAACATGAAAGTCTGCAGGCACAGTGATTGTAGTAAAAAGAGAAAGTCAGCAGGTCACTATAATTTGCTCTTGATAAGCTTTATGTTGTGCCAATCAACAATGTATCAGTATCAGGTGTGATTTATTGTCACATTAATGAATTAAAATGAGATAACATTCTTGAGACCACAGTGATTTTTACAAAAGCTGCTTGACAAAAACAGTACTACATACAAACAATTTTTCAGAGATTAAACAATGGGCCAGGCAAAGACAGGTTGCAAACTAGATGCTAAAAATGTCCACCGGTTCAAGTTGAGAAGAACGTTCCTCGATCCTGAGGGGATGCTGTGAGCTGCTAATCGCGCAGCCTTTCCTGTTCAGGTCACCAACCTCTCCAGGACAAGATGATGATAAAGTCTGCCAGCGTTTAGGGAAAAACCTTCTACTGCGCAGTCATAATTCACGGAACTAGCAGAAGCACTGGTGCCATCCGCCCTGAGGCCCGGGCCCCTCATCCTATGGACTTCACCGCGAGGCCCAGGGCAACACATCTTTAGAGCTCCGAACCTGGTACAGTTCCAAGATTCCAGTCACAACCGGACGTTATTCCGACCAACTGCTCCATTCTCTCCTCTCTACCCTCGACAGTGGGCATCCCCAATTTGATGTGCTAAACATGTAGTTGTTGTGGAGGTACTCATGTCTGCGGAGTATTCTTTGGTGGACCTGTAACAAGATGATTACATGGAGCATGGATGAAGAACTCTCCCAACTGCACTTTGCTGTTCCATCCAGAGTGATCAATAAATGTTGATGGGCATATCCACAGTTCCAGCCTCAAGCACAATTATAAAGGGCCTCGATCTGAAACATTGACTATTGCTTTGGTCTGTTGAATTCCTCTAGCTTCTCGTACTATCATCTTTAATATCCTACTATTAGTTTCCTTGCTCTCATTTTTGTTTTTCTGGGTCTTCCCTTCAGATTCTGTTAATTTCTTTCTAATCACTCCACAAGTTTCCCTTTTTCATGATTGAGCCCCTGACTCCTTGTTTTTGCATTTTGCTTTCACGTGCATGTGCTTGTTCTAACCCCCATCTCTCTTTAAGCCATTAGTTCCACTGGGTGCATTTTTGTTTCATCAGCTTCCTAATTATCTTGGCTCAGTAACTGGCATTCGCACTTTGGAGTTGAAAGTTAAAGACTTTTTCCCCAGATATGACACATTATCAAGGATGATACCTTGAAGGAGTGTTGCATAGGCTCAGGGTTCCAATCAATGTTCCAATCTGCCTCATCACAGCTGCTGAAGATAATTTTGTGTAAAGTGGTTGTTAAATGTAACTGTATAGTGACTGTAAAAGCACTTCAACATGTCAAAAAGAATGGAGGCTTCCTCAATAAATAAATGCAGATTTCTTTCATAAGGCTTTTTCATGGGGCTAAGCTGCATTAAAGATGCCTCAACTAAAAAATAGAGGTGATCTTGTGGAGAAGGTCTATAAGGCTGATCCAGCATTGCTTTCAACTCAGCAGCTTTAGGAGCTGTCTTCCAGAGCTGAGGGAGGTAGGCCGAGTGGTGCAGTAGCACCACCCATCACCGTGACGTCAAACATGTGTGTTGAGAAAGGAAAGTGGCCTATTCCTGAAATGGCGACCGAAGAGCAGGTAAGAGCACTGGTGGTGATCTTCAAACAGTCTTAGGACTCAGGAAGATCTCCTGTGCAACCTAATGAGCTATATTACGATATGATTTTAAAAATCAGGCTCCTGGGTTGTGGGGCATCGTGATGACATCAACCCACCCCTTCACAGCTGCTTTCAGCGGCATTTTCTTCACGGAGGAGATGGAGTGACCTTGCTTCAACTTCACCTCTGAGTGTACACTCCCCCCAAACCCAGGCGGATCATCACTTGCTTGCTGAATCCGCCTTTGGAGCTTTCTTCAATGTAAGTAAAGCGATGTAGAAGCGGAGAATATCAGATGCTGTGATTGTAGTGCAATACAGAAAAGTGCTGGAATAACTCAGCAGGTCATGCAGTGTCTCCAGGAAGTAAAGGGCAACCAGTAATACAGTCCCGAGTCCCTCATACCTTGACAAAAGGCTTGGGCCTGAACTGATGGCTACCCGTTACTTCATTTAGATGCTGTGTGACCTATGGAATTTCTACAGAACATTGTGTATTGAATTTCTTTCACTGCCCCGTCTTTCAATCCATATTGTCAAACAGCTGACGTTGCGTGAATTAACTTGCTGAAAAGGAGCTGAATATCCTCGTCTAAGTATGGTTGGTCAAAATGTAGAAAATGGAAGCCATTATTACTTTGCACCGACCGTTTTTTTTTCTAATAAGTTGAAACTTATATTGAAATGGGGGGAATTATATCGCTGATTTTGTGCCTAGTGCTAACTTGCCTTTTAGTAATTGCTGGGAAGCAGCATATGGCACGTTCTTTTTTTTTAAATAATTTTTTATTTTTCATTCTGTGAACCATATCAACCAAAATATATACAAACGTTTCTCATTAAATATACACAGTGGCATTTTCTCCCTTTTTTACCCCCCTATCTTCTCTCCCCCCTTCCCACCCCCTTCCAAAACCAATAAATATTCAACATATACAATACAATAAAACCATTAAACAACATCATCACACAATGAAAAATGTGTGATCTACTTTTACACACTGGATCAAGTCGTTTTGTCTTCTTATCATTTTAAGGTGTGGAGGTCTGAGGCAAGCCCTCTCTGTTATGTTCCATGTACGGTTCCCAAATTTGTTCAAATAATGTGACTTTATTTTTTAAATTATATGTTATTTTTTTCCAATGGAATACATTTATTCATTTCCATGTACCATTGCTGCATTCTCAGGACATTATACATTTTTTTGCTACTGCTAAGGCTATCATAATAAATCTTTTTTGCGCTTTATCCAGTTTGAGGCCTAATTCCTTACTTCTTATATTACTTAGAAGAAATATCTCTGGATTTTTTGGTATGTTATTTTTTGTGATTTTATTTAATATCTGATTTAGATCTTCCCAAAACATTTTCACTTTCTCACAAGCCCAAATTGCATGTACTGTTGTTCCCATTTCCTTCTTACAGCGAAAACATCTATCTGATAATGTTGGATCCCTTTTGTTTTAACTTTTGGGGCGTGATATATAACCTGTGTAACCAATTATACTGTATCATGCGTAACCTTGTGTTTATTATATTCTTCATTGTTCCAGAACATAACTTTTCCCATGTTTCATTTTTTATCTTTATGTTTAAATCTTGTTCCCACTTTGGGTTTATACCTTATTTCATCATTTTCTTTCTCTTGTAGCTTGATGTACATGTTATAAATCTTTTAATTATCATTGTGTCTGTAATCACATATTCAAAGCTGCTTCCTTCTGGTAATCTCAGTCTGTTTCCCAATTTGTTCTTTAAGTAGGTTTTCAGTTGGTGGAAGGCAAACATTGTACCGTGAGTTATTCCATATTTGTACTTCATTTGTTCAAGTGATAATAAATTATTTCCCAAAAAACAATTTTCTATTCTTTTAATCCCTTTTCTCTCCCATTCTCTAAAGGAAAGGTTATCTATTATGAAAGGGATTAGTTGATTTTGGTTCAGTAATAATTTTGGTGTTTGGTAATTCATTTTTTTCCTTTCTAAGTGGATCTTCTTGCATATATTGAGTAAATGATGCAGTACTGGTGAGCTTTTCATCCCACTTATAAAGTATATGTCCGGTACCTTCTCCCCTATTTTATCTAGTTCTATCTTAGTCCAGTCTGGTCTTTCCCTTGTCTGGTAAAAATCTGTGATAAATACCTTAATTGTGCTGCTCTATAGTAATTTTTAAAGTTTGGTAACTGCAAACCACCTTGGTTGTACCTCTCTGTTAATTTATCTAACGCTATCCTCGGTTTCCCCCCTTTCCACAAGAATTTCCTTAGTATTCTCTTTAGTTCATTAAAGAATTTCTCTGGTAAGGGAATTGGTAACGATTGAAATAAGTATTGTATCCTTGGGAAGACATTCATTTTAATGCAATTTACCCACCCTATTAACATTAGTGGTAATTCTTTCCAATGTTCTAAGTCTTCCTGCAATTTCTTTATTAGTGGCTGATAATTTAATTTGTTAGATAATTTAATTATCTAACCTAATACCTAGGTATTGGATTGCTTGTGTTTGCCATTTTAATGGTGACTCTTTTTAAAATTCTGTATAATCCGCATTACTCATTGGCATCGCTTCACTTTTATTTGTGTTGATCTTGTACCCGATATTTCTCCATATTCCTTCAATTTCTTATGTAATTCTTTTATTGATATTTGTGGTTCTGTTAAGTATACTATGTTGTCATCTGCAATAAACTGATTTTATACTTCTTCTCCTTTATTTTTATCCCTTTTTATTTTATTTTCTGTCCTTATCAGTTGTGCCAATGGTTCTATTACTAAAGCGAACAATGAGGGGGTTGACCTACTTAATTTAAATTGGTTTGCTACATATCCATTTATAATGGTCCATTATATAATGCTTTAATCCAATTAATATATTTTTCTAGTAGATTGAACCTCTGTGATACTTTAAATAAATAATTCCATTCTATTCTGTCAAAGGCTTTTTCTGCGTCTAAAGCAACAGCCACTGTTGGCTTCTTGTTTCCTTGAACTGCATGAATTAGATTAATAAGTTTGCAGACATTATCCGCTGTTCGCCTTTTCTTAATAAATTCTGTTTGATCTTGTTTTACTATTTTTGGTACACAATCGGCCAATCTGTTTGCTAATAATTTTGCAATTATCTTATTATCTGAATTAAGTAGAGATTTTGGACTATATGATGCTGGTGTTAGTGGATCCTCCCCCGTCTTTGGTATTACTGTAATTATGGCTGTCTTACATGAATCTGGCAGGTTTCTTACCCGGGCTGGAGGGGTCTGCCTCCCCTCCTAGGTCGGTCCATACTGCCCGGACCGGGGCCGAGGCCGCCGCAGTTCACTCTGTGCCTGGATTGGGGCCGCCGCCTCCCACTCCCTGTCCGGACCGGGGCCTCCGCCTGCCTCACTCGACCGAGGCCGGGGCCGCCGTCTCCCCTTTGCTCCTGCCCGTATCGGGGCCGCCGCCGTCTACCCTTCGCCCGGACCAGGGCCGGGGCTGCTGCTGCTCTCCCTGTGCCTGGACTGGGGCCGCCGCCTGCCACTCTCTGCCCGTATCGGGGCCTCCGCCTGCCTCACACGACCGAGCCCGGGGCTGCCGTCTCCCCCTTGCTCCTGCCCGTATCGGGGCCGCCGCCGTCTACCCTTCGCCCGGACCGGGGCCGGGGCCGCTGCTGCTCTCCCTGTGCCTGGACTGGGGCACAAAGAAAATGGAACAGCCCATTATTAAATGGCAGAGCAGACTTGGTGGGCTGAATTGCCTACTTCTGCTCCCATGTCTTATAGTCTGTTGTTTTTTCACTACTGTCCAGCATTAACCACCATGTCCCTCATAGGAGAAGGCCACTCCGATATAAAACCTACGACCCAAGGACCTCGCTGCCACGTCCCAGCTTGCTTGGCCACGGCACACGAACCATGGGTGTAAAGGGTGGGGCCAGTACTGCGCGCACTGCACTCCACCTAAAAGCTCCTTTGCGCAGGCCCGAGGACAGGTCCACGTCCTCCCCCTCCACGTCCTCCCCCTCCACGTCCTCCCCCTCCACGTCCTCCCCCTCCACGTCCTCCCCCTCCACGTCCTCCCCCTCCACGTCCTCCCCCTCAAAAGATGCTCACAAACTCAAGCTAGCATGCTGGAACATCAGAACCATGCTAGACAAGGCTGACAGCCACCGACCTGAACGTCGGTCTGCCCTCATTGCACATGAACTCCTCAGACTTGACATCGACATAGCCGCTCTCAGTGAAGTCCGCCTGGCAGATGTAGGCAGCCTCCAAGAACGCGGCGCGGGCTACACACTCTACTGGTCTGGCAAGCCTTCGGATGAACGACGCCTATCTGGAGTAGGCTTCATGGTCAAGAGCTTCATTGCCTCCAAACTCGAAAACCTTCCGACAGGCCTCTCGGACCGAATCATGTCCATGCGACTCCCACTTCAAAACAAGCGTCACATCACCCTCATCAGTGTCTATGCTCCAACCCTCCAGGCGGAACCAGCAGAAAAGAACAAGTTCTACACCGACCTCCGCAACTTCATCCAACGTACCCCTACAGCCGACAAGGTTGTCATCCTGGGCGACTTCAACGCTCGTGTCGGCAAAGACTCAGAAACCTGGCCAGGAATCCTGGGCAAGCATGGCATCGGCAAGTGCAACGACAATGGGCGCCTCCTGTTGGAGCTCTGCGCAGAACAGCGACTTGTCATTACAAACACCCTTTTTCAGCAGAGGGACAGCCTTAAGACCACCTGGATGCATCCCCGATCCAAACACTGGCACCTCCTGGACTACATCCTGGTGCGAGAAAGTGACAAACAAGATGTGCTCCACACCAGGGTCATGCCTAGCGCGGAATGCCACACTGACCACCGGCTGGTTCGCTGCAAGCTCAACCTTCACTTCAAGCCAAAGCCCAGGAACAATAAAGCCCCCAGAAAGAGGTTCAATGTTGGAAACCTGCAGTCAGACGAAGCGAGAGGAAACTTCCAGGCAAACCTCAAAGCAAAGCTCGACGTTGCAACCCGCCTCACGGACCCGTCCCCTGAAACCCTCTGGGATCAGTTGAAGACTACCATACTGCAATCCACTGAAGAGGTACTGGGCTTCTCCTCCAGGAAAAACAAGGACTGGTTTGACGAAAACAGCCAGGAAATCCAGGAGCTGCTGGCAAAGAAGCGAGCTGCCCACCAGGCTCACCTTACAAAGCCGCCCTGTCCAGAGAAGAAACAAGCCTTCCGTCGCGCATGCAGCCATCTTCAGCGCAAACTCCGGGAGATCCAAAATGAGTGGTGGACTAGCCTCGCCAAACGAACACAGCTCAGCGCGGACATTGGCGACTTCAGGGGTTTCTACGAGGCTCTAAAGGCTGTGTACGGCCCCTCACCCCAAGTCCAAAGCCCGCTGCGCAGCTCAGACGGCAAAGTCCTCCTCAGCGACAAGATCTCCATCCTCAACCGATGGTCAGAACACTTCCAATCTCTTTTCAGTGCCAACCGCTCAGTCCAAGATTCCGCCCTGCTCCAGCTCCCTCAACAGCCCCTAAGGCTAGAGCTGGATGAGGTTCCCACCCTGGATGAGACATATAAGGCAATCGAACAACTGAAAAGTGGCAAAGCAGCAGGTATGGATGGAATCCCCCCCAGAAGTCTGGAAGGCTGGTGGCAAAACTCTGCATGCCAAACTGCATGAGTTTTTCAAGCTTTGTTGGGACCAAGGTAAACTGCCTCAGGATCTTCGTGATGCCACCATCATCACCCTGTACAAAAACAAAGGCGAGAAATCAGACTGCTCAGACTACAGGGGAATCACGTTGCTCTCCATTGCAGGCAAAATCTTCGCTAGGATTCTACTAAATAGAATAATACCTAGTGTCGCCGAGAATATTCTCCCAGAATCACAGTGCGGCTTTCGCGCAAACAGAGGAACCACTGACATGGTCTTTGCCCTCAGACAGCTCCAAGAAAAGTGCAGAGAACAAAACAAAGGACTCTACATCACCTTTGTTGACCTCACCAAAGCCTTCGACACTGTGAGCAGGAAAGGGCTTTGGCAAATACTAGAGCGCATCGGATGTCCCCCAAAGTTCCTCAACATGATTATCCAACTGCACGAAAACCAACAAGGTCGGGTCAGATACAGCAATGAGCTCTCTGAACCCTTCTCCATTAACAATGGCGTGAAGCAAGGCTGTGTTCTCGCACCAACCCTCTTTTCAATCTTCTTCAGCATGATGCTGAACCAAGCCATGAAAGACCCCAACAATGAAGATGCTGTTTACATCCGGTACCGCACGGATGGCAGTCTCTTCAATCTGAGGCGCCTGCAAGCTCACACCAAGACACAAGAGAAACTTGTCCGTGAACTACTCTTTGCAGATGATGCCGCTTTAGTTGCCCATTCAGAGCCAGCTCTTCAGCGCTTGACGTCCTGCTTTGCGGAAACTGCCAAAATGTTTGGCCTGGAAGTCAGCCTGAAGAAAACTGAGGTCCTCCATCAGCCAGCTCCCCACCATGACTACCAGCCCCCCCACATCTCCATCGGGCACACAAAACTCAAAACGGTCAACCAGTTTATCTATCTCGGCTGCACCATTTCATCAGATGCAAGGATCGACAATGAGATAGACAACAGACTCGCCAAGGCAAATAGCGCCTTTGGAAGACTACACAAAAGAGTCTGGAAAAACAACCAACTGAAAAACCTCACAAAGATAAGCGTATACAGAGCTGTTGTCATACCCACACTCCTGTTCGGCTCCGAATCATGGGTCCTCTACCGGCATCACCTACGGCTCCTAGAACGCTTCCACCAGCGTTGTCTCCGCTCCATCCTCAACATCCATTGGAGCGCTTACACCCCTAACGTCGAAGTACTCGAGATGGCAGAGGTCGACAGCATCGAGTCCACGCTGCTGAAGATCCAGCTGCGCTGGATGGGTCACGTCTCCAGAATGGAGGACCATCGCCTCCCCAAGATCGTGTTATATGGCGAGCTCTCCACTGGCCACCGTGACAGAGGTGCACCAAAGAAAAGGTACAAGGACTGCCTAAAGAAATCTCTTGGTGCCTGCCACATTGACCACCGCCAGTGGGCTGATAACGCCTCAAACCGTGCATCTTGGCGCCTCACAGTTTGGCGGGCAGCAACCTCCTTTGAAGAAGACCGCAGAGCCCACCTCACTGACAAAAGGCAAAGGAGGAAAAACCCAACACCCAACCCCAACCAACCAATTTTCCCTTGCAACCGCTGCAATCGTGTCTGCCTGTCCCGCATCGGACTTGTCAGCCACAAACGAGCCTGCAGCTGACGTGGACTTTTTACCCCCTCCATAAATCTTCGTCCGCGAAGCCAAGCCAAAGAACATGAATCTGGCAAGTTTTGTGTTTCTTCTATCTGATTCATTACTTCCAGGAGACGAGGAATTAATAACTCTTTAAATGTTTTATAGAATTCTATTGGGAATCCATCCTCTCCAGGTGTTTTATTGCTTGGCAGCTTTTTTAATTTATCCTGTACTTCCTCTACTTCAAATGGTTTTATTAACCATATGACCATATAACCACTTATAGCACAGAACAGGGCAGTTCGGCCCTACTAGTCCATGCCGTAGCAAATCCCCACCCTCCTAGTCCCACTGACCAGCACCCGGTCCATACCCCTCTAGTCCCCCTCCTATCTATGTAACGATCCAGTCTTTCCTTAAATGTAACCAATGATCCCGCCTCGACCACGTCTGCTGGAAGCTCATTCCACATCCCCACCACCCTCTGCGTAAAGAAATTTCCCCTCATGTTCCCCTTATAATTTTCCCCCTTCAATCTTAAATCATGTCCTCTGGTTTGAATCTCCCCCTTTCTTAATTGAAAAAGCCTATCCACATTTACTCTGTCTGTCCCTTTTAAAATCTTAAGCACCTCTATCAAGTCCCCTCTCAATCTTCTACGCTCCAGAGAAAAAAGCCCCAGACTGCATAACCTTTCCCTGGAACTCAGACCCTGAAATCCTGTCAACATTCTCGTGAACCTTCTCTGCACTCTCTCTATTTTGTTTATATCTTTCCTATAATTTGGTGACCAAAACTGTACACAGACTCCAAATTTGGCCTCACCAATGTCTTGTACAATTTCATCATAACCTCCCTACTCTTGAATTCAATACTCCGATTTATGAAGGCCAACATTCCAAATGCCTTCTTCACCACACCATCTACCTGAGTATCAGCCTTGGGGGTACTATTTACCATAACTCCTAAATCCCTTTGTTGCTCTGCACTCCTCAATTGTCTACCATTCAATGTATGTGACCTATTTAAATTTGCCTTTCCAAAATGCAGTACCTCACATTTATCTGTATTAAATTCCATCAGCCATTTCTCAGCCCGCACCTCCAGCCTTCCTAAATCACCTTTTAATCTACGGTAATCTACCTCACTGTCCACAACACCACCAATCTTTGTGTCATCCGCAAACTTGCTTATCCAATTTTCTACCCCTACATCCAGATCGTTAATATATATAACAAATAATAGTGGACCCAAGACCGAACCCTGAACAACAATTGGACAAACAATTTTCTACCACTACTCTCTGATACCTTCCATCCAACCACTGCTGAATCCATTTCACTACCTCTTTATTTATACCTAATGCCTCTACCTTTTTTCCTAACCTCCTGTGGGGACATTTTATCATTTCATACCTCCCTGCTGGATCTATTATTTTGTCCTCTATTTTGATTGGTACATTTTTATTAAATTATTCTAGCTTTTGAATTATATGATGCTGCCGCTACATGTCCTACCCAGTCTCTCTTTAATTTATTATGTTCCACTTCAGTTAGATGCATTTCCTGCACAAATGCTATAATCTATTTTTTTCTTTTTTCAGTGAATTTAATAGCCTCTTCCTTTTAATTTGGTTATGTATTCCATTAATGTTTGTCATATAATTCAACGTGGCCATCTCATATACTGTTTACATCTCATTTCGGCTTCCTCACCACCACCATCCCACTTTTCCTCATTTTCATCTCTCAGTTTTCCCTTTTTGAACTCAATGTATGACAACACATTTAAAACATAAGATACTCTAACAACTCCAAATATCCCTTAATTCCCCCCCCCCCCCCCTTCTCTGAGTTGCCCCTTATCCCTTGCCGGGCAACCACAACTCCCCTTTCCATTTGGATTGCGAACCTGCTCGCAAGCATCAACTGATTTTGCAGTGACGGTTATTCTCTCCCCCACAACCTCCCCAGAAAACACTTTTTTTACACATATAACAAAGTTCTCCCTTTTTTCCCCTTACTTCCTTTCCTCCCTTCTCTTTCGCTTATTTTTTTCTTTACTTGTACATTGTTTTTACATCTTTATATATGTTTTATTGCCATTCTTCATTCTTGTTACATCTCTTCATCTCTCCTTCTGTTCTGCAAGCGTTCTGCAAATTCTTGTGCCTCCTCCAGATTTAAGAACGGTCTGTTTTGCTCCCCGGGTATAAATATTTTAAGCACCGCTGGATGTCTTAACATAAATTTATAACCTTTTTTCCATAGGATCGATTTTGCTGTATTAAACTCCTTCCTCTTCTTTTAAGGGTTCAAAACTTATGTCTGGATAAAAAAATATTTTTTGACTTTTGTATTCCAATGGTTTATTGTCTTCTAATTTTATTCCTTGCCCGCTCCAGTATATTTCCTCTTGTAGTATATCTCAAATATTTTATTAAAATAGATCTTGGTTTTTGATGTGTCAGTGGTTTCGGAGCTAGTGTTCTGTGTGCTCTTTCTATTTCCATTCCTTCCTGAATTTCTGTTGTTCCCAGGACCTTTGGGATCCTTTCTTTTATAAATTCCTTCATGTCTGTGCCTTCTACATCTTCCTTTAGGCCCACTATTTTTATGTTGTTTCGCCTACTATAATTTTCCAACATATCAATTTTCTGAGCTAACAACTCTTGTGTCTCTTTAATTTTTTTAATCATTTTTTTCCAATTTTCCTCTTTAGTCATTTACTTCCATTTCTACAGCCATTTCTTGTTCTTCCACATTTTCTATTCTTTTCCCTATTTCTGTCATGACCAGATCTAATCTTTGCATTTTATCTTCTGTTCTTTTCATTTTTCTTTTAATTGCACTAAATTCTAATGACAACCATTCTTTTAATGCTCTAATTTGTTCTTGAAAAAAAGCTTTATTTAAACTTGATATTCTGTCCAACTGTTTTACCTTCTATCTCTCTGTGAAGATCTTGGTCTTCTTCCTTTTTCTGTGTTTGTACCTGTGTTTGTGTCTTCTTCTTCTCTTTGTATCTGTGTCTCTTCTGATTTTTCTGATGAGTTGTTTGTCTCACTTTGTTGGGCCTCTTCTTGCTTGGCCTCTTGCTGTTGGTCCTCTTCTTCTGAGCTGCTCATCTGTCGGGCCTCCTGCTGCTGCTCCTCTTGCCGTTTTCCCTGTCGACTTTCTTCTTCACCTCGTTCCTCACTCCCTCTCCTGTCACTTTCCTCCTTCTCCAGCTGAGAGCCCTGGTGTCGGGGATCCCTCAGCTGGTCGCACTGTGTTTGCCCGGTCCTCGGCTTTGCCCCCCTCCTGTCGGTGTTTTCCTTCTCCTTAGATTGCACACTTTTAATTGGCTCAGAGAGCCATTTTCGCAGTCCGGCGGTCGGGGGTGGGGGTGGGGGCGGGGTGTCGCAACTGTGTGGGTCTGTCACCAACCTCTGAGATCGGGCGCTTTTCTCCACCACGGCATCCTGTTTCTTTGTGCAGGTTAGGCTTTCTCCTTTCTTTTCTGGTGTCTTTTCTTTTTTTCCCGTTGTTTTTACTTTTTCCTTCTTGGGTGCCATTTTCTTTCTTTTCTCTACAACTATCTTTTATTTCATATATTTTGTATTTATTGAACTTTGTCTTTTCTTCACTTTTTTTCTTCTTTTCTGGAGAGGGATGGTTTTACCCTACCGGCCACTACTCCATCACATGACTCCTCCAGAGACTTGACTCAGAAGGGAGAAGAGGAGAGCCATAGTGATAAGGGATTAATTGGTTAGGCAAAAGATGGGAGGTCCTTTGAACAAAATTGAGGCTCCTGGATAGCGTGTTGCTTCCCAAGTTTCAGAGTCAGGGATGTCTCTGATGGAGTTCACAGTATTTTGGAGTTGGAGGATGAGCAGCCAGATGTCATGGTCTACTTGGGGATCAATAACATAGATAAGAATAGTGATGAGGTCCTGTCGAGGGAATAAAGAGAGTTAGGAAAGAAGTTGAGAAGAGGACCTCAAGGGTAGTAATCTTAGGATTGTTGCCTGTGACTTGTGCCATAGAGGGTAGGAATATGAAGTTGTGGCAAATTAATGCGTGGCTGAAGAGTTGGAGCAGGGGAAGGCAGGGGTTCAGATTTGTGGATCATTGAGATCTCTTCTGTGGAATGTCTGACCTGTACAAAAAGGACGGGCTGCACCTGAACTGGAAAGGGACCAATATCTTGGCAGGCCAGTTTGCTGGAGATGCTAGGGAAGATTTAAACTAGTTTGGCAGGGTGATGGGAACCAGAATGTGAGTGCAGAAAATAGGGCAGAAGTTCAAAAACATGATGCTATGTGATCTGAGTTGGTGAGGAAGGATGGGCAGGGGACGAAACATAAATGTAACCAGTTAGAAGGTTTGAAATATGTCTATTTCAGCGCTAGGAATATTACAAACAAAGAAAATGAACTTAGAACATGAGTCAGTATGCAGAACTATGATGTTGTGCCCTTTACGGAGACTTGGCAGGAGGAAGGGCAGGATTGGCTGATGCAGATACCTGGTTTTAGATGTTTTAAAAGGAATAGGATGGGAGGTTAGAGAGGGGTTGGAGACCCTATTGCCTTGAACCATCATAGAGCTTTGATCAAGATGAGCTTTCTGAACTGCAAGCCGCAAAATCATTTCTCTATCTTGATATTGCAAACATCTTAAAAGAACCACTCTCAGTAATTGACCTGGAAAGGGTTTTCTCCTCAATGCTCTATGAGCTCGATCTAATTCCAGTCCATCCAGAAAAAACTCAACTCCCAACATCTCTGGAATCCATTTCCAGAAAAATTTAACAGGATCTGAATCTTAACATTATTACGATGACTTTGATTTTCCAATGAATCAATTTTTTGTAGCAAATCTCTCTTCTGAACATTCCAGCCTGTAAGCTAATCCTGAATATAGTCCATTCTCTCCGCATAATGATCCACACAGTCCTTACAGTCAATAAAAGCTTCTTCTATCTTAAATTTATCTTGTACAGTGTCCACTGCTCTTAAGCACTTATGAACATCAAATTTAATAGATGTAATTTCTTCACACGTACCAGTAATTTTTTTCCTTCATATAATTTAAGGTTTCAAAACCTTGGGACATATAAGACATCATGTATTCATTTTGTTTAATAAGTTATTCAAACAGAAGGTTAACTTCCATCCATGCTACAGGGGCCTTTAAGACTGGAGAGGATGTCTTTGGTGAAACAACAGCTGTCATTGGAGAAGTAGTTTTTCTTAAAGCCTTAGGCCTACCTTCAATAAGTTTAGCTACAGCAAGTAACAATTCTTGTTGTTCTTCTTCTAAAGCTTCTGGGTTATCATCATCTTCCTCTTCTTCCACCTCATTCCTGGCAGCCCTACTGCAGGTCTGGACCCCATGCCACTCCGCTCTGACCTCGCTGTTTGGGGCCATGCAGGGGAGCGTCTCCAGACGCGCCACTGCGTGCAGGCATTCCCCTGAATGCGTATTCATGGTTGCATTCAAGAGCCTGCCCCCGTGCTCCTCAGTCAAACCTGACGCGCATCGGACCGCGCGCTCTTCCCGGCCTGCCGCCAGGCCAAAGATGATGCCGTCATCTTGCATCTCCTGATGCGCAGAGGGCACCAACATTTCTTCCAGCTGATCCCAACTTCCACGTTGAGGCTTTGGATCCATCTCCAATTGCTCCCGAGGTTCCTTCTGTAAGGTAGGCCTTGTTTCTTCTGCACTTTTCACAGGCTTAAAAGCTAATTTTTTTTGTAAGCTGCTTTTTTCCTTTTTTCATTTCCAAGATCCTCAGATATTAAATTACTGCTCAAAACATTCATAAAGTTGTAAAAGTCACTATAATTTGGGTATTGAATAGTTCAGTCAGGGAGAGGTATCTCCTCACGTCCTCTTCCTATGCCATCTTGCCACACTCCTCTTCCTTAATATCTGTTCCCATTCCCAATCTTAACATCAGGCATTTTCCCCAATGATTTCTTCAAATCTGGTAAGGAATTGGCAAAAGTTAATGCACCATAAGGAATCTAAAAAAATTGAGACTAATTTGGCCCATAAAACAC
This sequence comes from Narcine bancroftii, assembly GCF_036971445.1. NCBI lineage: Eukaryota > Metazoa > Chordata > Chondrichthyes > Torpediniformes > Narcinidae > Narcine > Narcine bancroftii. Next base: position 457,632,954 of record NC_091469.1, read on the forward strand.
CTTAAATACTGCCGGGTACCGAAAAGTCAACTTATACCCCTTTTTTCCACAATGCTTCTTTGACCAGATTAAACTCTTTCCATCTCTTAATTTCCTGACTTAAATCGGCATAAAAAAGATGTTGGAAAAGGAAACCGTGGCTGATAAAACAGGTGAGGCAACTAGTCAAGAGGGAGAAGGAAGCGTACGTTAGATATAGGAAGCAGGAAACAGGAAGGGCTGATGAGAATTATATGGTAGACGGGAACGAGTTTAAGAAAGGACTTAGAGCTCGAAAAGGGGATCAAGGAGAACCCCGAGGTGTACTATGCATATTTGAAGAACAGAGGGATGAAGAGAATGAGGTTGAGGCCGCTAAAGGATAAAGGAGGCAACATGTGGCTGGAGGAGAAGGAGGTTGGAGAGGTCCTAAATGAACACTTTGCAAGAGAAATGGATCTTGATTAGGGTGAGTCGGAATAGAACAGACTTGTGTGTTGGACAATGTGGATGTTAAGGAAGAGCAAGTGTTGGATCTTCTTAAAAACATTAAATATACTGTCAGATACCATTCTTGGTTTTCTGTGAATAGGTCTGCTCCCACTGTGTGCCATGGCCTGGCGGGTATTTCCATGGGTATCATCTCTTTGTTGTGTATTTTTGTATTTCTGACATGCCGAACATGTAGCCACCATCTTTTCGATGCCCTTGTACATGCCTATCCAGTAAACTGCTGACTTTGCTCTGTTTGCATTTCTCCATTCCATGTGGCCTTGGTGTGTTTTCTGGAGAATTTCTTTTTTCATTGTCTCTGGTATTATCAGCCGAGACCCTGCCAGCAGTACACCATTCTCCAGGGATATGTCGTCCCACCGCTGCCACCATGTTATGTCCTCGGTTGTACCATAGGAAGAATTAATAAACACTCAGAGAAGCTTGTAAGTTTACAAGCATCTCAGGGTGCTGGTCATGTGTGAATACATTGGTCGCACTGAGCATGCTCACCACTCAAGTGTGATGCAGCTCTTACAGTCTTGCAGAGTTCATGCTCCAGCATAAAATAGTCCCAAGTTTCCCCTGTATATAACATAGAGAAATCTAGAACTAGAGGGAATCTCTTTAAAGTGAGTAGGGAAAGCTTTAAAAACGACCTGTGGCCTACCTAACCTTTTCATTGAGCGTGATGAATATGTGGAACAAACTGACAGGAAGTGTTGGAGGCAAGTATAATTACAGCATTTAAAAGCGTTTAGGCAGGCACATGGATAGGAAAGATTTGGAGAGATATAGGCCAAAGTTAACACAGGCAAATAAGCCTAGTTTTGAAAGATAATTTGGTTGGCATGACTAGTTGGGCTAAAGGGCCTGTTTCTGAGTGGTAGAACTGTGAGACTATGACTGACTGTAACACAAAAGTTACACAGGTAGCAGGGAATGCTTTTTATTACCTTTCTCCATTTTGTTGGTCTCAGTCGATTTCCTTTTTATTCTCTTTCAGTATGTAATTTACATTGAATTACATATTCTTATTTCCTTTGTATGGTCTCGCTCCGAGTGCTGCAATAACTATTTTTTAATATAATTAGTTGAGAAAAATCGATTCTTGACGAAGGGCCCAGGCCTGAAATGATAGTTACCCTTTAATTCCTACAGATGTTGCATGGCCTGCTGAGATTCTCCAGCACATTTGTGTATTGCACTTGACCATGGCATCTGCAGACTTGCTTGTATAACTTCAATATTGTTCCTTGGCCTGTTTACAAGCCCCTAATCTCATGTGGAAGATGTTGCTCTGCATCGTATTCTGAATACCTGTAACTTGCACTCTTCATTCAAAGAAAAATCTGCAGCAATCAAAGGTGAATGCTGCTTATCCTCGACCTTTTTAAATTGAATGGGTCCAGAATTTAATTCATAAAGATGCATTTTAAAAATTTATTTCACTACTTATTGTATCAAAACTTGGGTAAAGTTCCACTTGTATTCAAATATTCCTGGTGATAATATGCTCCATTTTTCTATCTTCATAAGAGGAAGAAATGGGTGCTTCGCAAACCATACACTAATTCAAGATGCACCACATCCTCTTTCTCGCCCAGACACTGTTTATTGGATGTATTTATGTTACAACTTCATATTATACTTATAATCCACTCAATTTGTGTTTACATGAAAGTGTCAAATTGACAAATGTACCAGTTGACATCCCATATGTCGTATATTATTTAGCTTCCCCGTTCTCCTGCTGTTTCACACTTAATAATAGATTACAACAAAGGTTTGTCTAAATAATTGCAATTTTAATAAACCAAAATACAGGATTATTTATACTCCTTGAAAATGGATGATATTATCATAATTTTTATTTTCTTACAAAGAGTAATGAGTCATCTTTTGAAATTGCTTTTAATTGATCATGTTATTCTGTATTAGTTATGTTTTCAAAGAGATCATGGTTAATCTGTACTTGCATTTCTAGCTTCAGCGTGTAATCCAGTCTAATGTTGTAGGGTTTCGAACATGAGAATTACAATTCTGGTTGGTGTTTTTAATGCTCTAATTCGATTGTTTGAAACACATGATTTTAAAGGGCTAATTACGAAATCAATTCAAGGTTTCTCGCCATCCTGTGCACGTGATAGTACCAAGCAGGTCACCTTCTCTCAAGAGTTTTCTAAAGAAATAGCATACTGAGGATTGTAAAACAATATTGGGCACCTTGGGAATTACAGCATTGGACAATGATCTTTTTGTAGCCATCCACTGTATTCACAACTCCACCATATCAGAGAGAAAGTATTCAGATTTAATGTTAAATGAGTCTTCCCATTCAAAGCCACCTCAAAAGGCCCCTCTCCCCTCCCCACCCACTGTCTGCTTCCTCCGATAACTGCCTCCCAGCTCCATCCCACCTTGCTTCACCTCTCTGCTATACTTCACTCAGCCTTGCTCCACCTATCACCCACTTTCCCCTCCTCATCCTCCTTTTAATACTGCCCATCTTTCCTCTCCTTTCTCCGCCCCGAAGCAGGTTCCTGACCTGAAACACTGTCTGTTGCCTTCCCTCCATGGATGATGCCTGATCTACTCCGTTCCCCCCAGCCGTTTTCTTTTGCTCTTGATTCCAACACCTGCAATCTCCTGTCTCTCCAAAGTTTTTTTAGAAAAAAAAGGATGCAAGTCGCGGCTTCGAACACCAAACTGTTGGCGTGGTATCCAGTCAACCCTGCTTGGAGCTCCACAGATCCTGCAGCATTTCAAAAGGCACCTACTGCCCCAGCTGGAGCTGCATCTGGCACGATTTAGCCACAGGTGCTTCCTTTTCAGAAATCCAAGGGCAAACACAGCATTAGAATGACGAGGGCAATTTCAGTCTCGTGCCAAATATTTCACAGAAGGCAGAGCCTCACTGCATGAAGAAAGAATAATTGGGCAGCAGACCTGATCTTTAAAAATAACTTTTCTTAACCCAACCCTGTAACCAAGGATTAAGTGATATGATCAAGAATTGAATAGCTGTCATATATTATATTTTATTTCGACTGCAGCAAGTAAGAATTTTGGTGCCTATGTACGTTGTACAACGCATGTGATGTCACTCTACTGCTGCACTTGTCCCTGTGGATGAGAAGACTCATAGCCAACCTGCTCTTGGGTTTCTGTTCACAACGCTTAGCTTGACAGCCGTAGCATCCCCTTACTTCAGCGTTGTAACAGTGGTCAGAAAAATCAGGTCTAAACCTGTGCATCATTCAAATAATACTTTGTGCTGTAAATACGATTGGGAACCTCTGCACTTTCGAAACAAACCCTTAGCATCGCATGGCTCTTTGCTTGTCGTGACCTGGAGTTTGCTTCTATAAGTGGTCACAATGAAGAAGTATGGTGTGTGTAGGAAGAGAATCAAATGATTCAGTGGATTGTTTTTGCAAGTAGCAAGCCAAAGTATTTCTGAACAGCACTATATTGGAAATTGTTATTTTAAGATTTAGAATGTACAACTGTGCGGTAATCCGACTTCTGAGCTGGCATTAAAATGTTCATCATATTTATGTAAATTTTCAAGAATTGTGTGTTCCGTGGAGGAAAGTTGGAGTTTTAAAGATAGCACCATAGATGGATTTAAAAATTGAGGATGGTTATTTTAACTTGGTGGTGAAGGGGCATTTTACTTCGATGGTTATTAGATCAGTCATGGTGCAGGGAGCATCAACTCACCATCATCTCAGCTCTCACCTATCATTTACTGCCATCATCTCGGCCCTCACCTGCATATCCACCATTACCTGATATCTTCCCTGGCCATCTCTGCCCCCACGCGCAACACGGACAGGATTAATCTTGTCCTAACCAATCCACCAGCCTCTACATCCAACACATCCTCCTCGGCTGTTTCCACCACCTACTACGTGGCAGGCACACATTCCCCTCTCCTCCTTCTGCAGGGCCCACTCCATCCTTGACTCCCTTGTCCACTCCTCCCTCCCCACTAATCGTCCCCTTGATACCTACCCCTGTGACCGCAGGAGATGCTCCACTTGGCACAAATCTCTTCCCTCTCACCACTCTTCAGGGCCTCAAACAATCCTTCCAAGTATAGTGACATTACACCTGTGAATTTCCAGGGGTCATGTACTGCATCCAGTGCTCCCATTGTGGTCTCTTTTATATCAGAGAGATTGGACGCAGACTGGGAGATGGCTTTGTTGAGCACCTCAGCTCTGTCTGTTGCAATAGCGTGGATCTCCCAGTGGCCACACATTTCTATTCCCCATCCCATTTCCTTGCTGACATGTCTACCCATGGACTCATGCACTGCCAGATTGAGACCATCACAAATTGGAGAACAACACCACATTTTTTGTCTCGTCACCCTCCACTGGATGGCATTAACATAATCTTCTCTGGCTTTGTTCCTCTCCCTCCCCCCACCCCCACCATTGCTTTCCCCCAGCTCTGTCTCTCTTCCTTTCCACTGTCTCCTTTCACATAAACAAAATTAATTTGCACCTCTCCCCTTATCATAGCCAATTAACATCTTTTGATGGTCAGGACTCCTCCCCCAGCCAGGACAGTTTCTATTCTGAGGTTTCCTCTTTTTTTTTGTTGCTTATTCTTTACTTATTCCTTGAAGAAGAGCCCAGACTGAAATGTTGGCAATATAGTGGATCTCCAATGGATACTGCAAAACTGGCTGAGTTCCTCCAGCATTTTGGTGTGTTTTTACTGTGTTACAGTATCTTCAGATTTTGGTGCTTCAATATGATGAGGAGCGTAATTTGGTGTGGAACAGAATAAATTGGCCTCCACATGGTGGATTGAGGCAGTGTTGGAGCCAATTAAAAGGTTGAAACAAGTATTTTTGTACAAGACAGTTTTGCTCAGGGTAAGAGGCCAAGGACCAAATTGCCTGGTTTAGGATGAGATGGCAATTCATGGTTTGGCCTCAGTTCGATTAGACCAGCTTGCTTCACTCAGACCAGAATTGCACCATGCCTTAAATGAAAAGACCAGCCATATTGCATATTTGCACTTCAAAATAGTTTTTGTTTTTCTCCTGCCCGGACCCACTTCCTCAACTATTTTTTTTGTTGCATTAATGACTATGAACATCCCATTACAAGCAGACTGATTCCATACCCATCCCAAAATTGCTACTCTAGCTTTTGTATTAAAATAGAAAGCTACTACCATTCCAACCCAGTCCCATTTTAAATTTTGACACTCTTTTTCAATTAAATGTGTTTCTTGTAGAAAAGCAATATCTACTTTCAATTTTTTAACATGTTAAAACTCTCTATAGGGTTTTGAAGCCCATTTACATTAAAACTCACAAATTTTAATCCTTTACTCATTGTAAACATTGAAGAATTCTTACACTTTCCCTCTTTTCATGATTCCCCTTCATCAGTCCCCGGCTCTTCTTAAATACAAAATAATTCTGTAAGAAAAATAGTACTTGATTGAATACTTGGAAAAAAAAGAAAGAGAAAAATAGAAAAGAAAGCCCCTCTTGAGCATTGTCATAAACTCCCCTGACAATGCTACCACCCTCCAATTTTTTGGGTTGCGACTAAAGCCTGCAAAATAACGTCCACAGTTCGGCAGGAACCAGTCAGCCTATCTCCGGCTCCTCCGAGTATATTAAACTCATCTCTGTAATATTAAAAACTGCTTCCAGATTTCTTTCACCATAAGAATATAACTTTCCAGCTTCAAGTGTCCGCTCTTTGAGACAATTCTTGACGAGTATCCGGTTAACTTTCTGCATATTCTTGAGCATATTCCAGATTCATAAAAAATTCTGCTTGGACTTCCTTGAACAAATACTTTCAAAGTTGCAGGATAACACAGAATAAAAGTATATCCCTTCTTCCACAATATATTCTTAACTGGATTAAAGCTCCTCCTTTTCTTCAATAATTCAAAGCTTATATCAGGATAAAAGATTTTGTTCCCTCCAAATTCCAATGGTGCTTTTCTTTCTTTAGCTTGTTTGGCTGCTAATCCCAAGATTTTTTCCATCATTTGATAATGAAGAAATTTGACCAAAAAAGATATAAACTTTTGATCTGGTTGAGGTTCACGTCTGAGGGCTCTATGGACTAGGAGAGATCCAATGTTGTAAAAATTGAATAATATCATCTCCTTCCTCTCCTTTCATGCTAATAATCTTAAATTTCTTTGACTAAAATTTTCTAATGAATCCACTTTTTCAGACAGTTGCTTATTCATTGCCAGCACTTGCTCTAATCAATCCTTCATCGACTTTATTTATTTTTTCTTGAAGAAATTGATTTTCCAAATTAATGCTTTGAATTTTTTCTTCCACTTCCTTGTGCTTTTTCTTCATCTCTTTAACAATTTCACATACTTTATTAACTTTAGCTTCTCGTCTCTTAATATCACGTCTTATTAACATTAACTGTTCCATAATCATAACCAGTGTAAGGTAAAAACATCATGAGATGGGACCGGAGAAGGAGTCACCCAGTACTAAGGAGTAACAGAATGCAGATGTGACCTTGTACACTCAAGATAAGCTTGGCACTAACAAGCTGATGAGGAGCTGACTAACAGTGAAGGGTAGCAACAGCTTATTCATTGGACAGTGTAATGGTATGATAATTTACTAAGTGCGTGTCCTGGGGTATAAAAAAAAACACCACTTGCTGATATCGTTAGAATGCGCCTTCTCCAACTAACACTGTTAGTTGTAAGTGTTACAATCCGGTAATAAAGAACCTTGATTTCGATTCAGTCTGGTGTCTGACTCACTCATTCTTGAACAAAGCAGACCTAACACCAGTGTATCTTGAACTTTAGAGATGGCTTTAACTTTCTTTCTTACCCACTCTTCTTCTTCCAACATTTCCTCTGAGCTTTATTCTTCTTCCTCTTCCTCCTCTTCTTCTTCTTCCTCATCCTCTTCTTCCACTCCTTTTTCTTCCAACTCTAACAATTTCCCCCTCTCAGACAGCCGCTTGGACTACCCGGGAGCCTGTCTAGTGGGCTTAGTGAGCCATTCTGACGGGGCCTCCTCCTGTTGCTGTCGGACTGCTGACACGTAGTGGAGTCGTTCACCTCCCCAACTCATCTGGGCGTCCCTGTTATTGCAGGGATGCCGCAGCTCACTGGGAGGCGATTCAGTAGGCCCTCTTCGATTGAAGACTAGGCTTTACCACAGGTCCCGGCTTCTTCTCCAAGGTAGGCCCTTTTTCTTCAGGTTGTTTTTCTTCCGTCTTCTCTATAATTTCTTTTGCTTCTTTGTCTTTCTTTGGTGACATTGCATTTTTTTTCCCTTCTTTGGTTGTTTATAACTAATTCAAATGAATTTCAAACTTGTTTCTTCACTTTTTTAAAAAAACTTTTTCTCAGAGGAGCCAGATTTCTTGTCCTGGCCCTACGTCATCACGTGACGTCCCCACTCCACACCCATCTCGACTATTCTTTGTTCCACTATGTCTCCTGCAAGGATTCTATTCCGTTCTTCCATTTCCTCAATCTCTTTTGTAAATGCTTCAACGACGGTTCCCTCTGATCTGTTTTCCTTCTTCCTGAACTATGGCTTGTTAACAAAGCCCTTGACTCATCACTTCCATTTCCTGCCTCTCTACTCCCATCCCTTCTCCATTTCCGAGCAAACTGCTGGTTCTCACTGACCACGCCACCAGCTTTCTCTCAGAACACAAATGAGCTACAAAGCCATGGAAATGTTAATTAATTGTTCGGTTGTTGATAACCTGAAGTCTGAGTTTGAACTCTAAACTGGTACTTCAGTTTCTCAGCATAGAAACGTTTGAACCATTTCATTTAGGTCCATTGCTTTTGTCATCGTGCTTTAAATGGATTTGTAAGGATGTGATTAATCTGGACTGGAGAGGATGCAGTGGATATTCCCAGGATGTTCTGGAGATTTGTGTTTTTAGGCTCGTATATTTTTTGCCTTACTGAGGTGGGAAGAATAGAATATAACGGGTGAGATGGATTCTTTAATATGTTGGCAGCTTTCCTGAGACAGCAAAAGGTTTGACAGAGTTCATTTGCATGATGACGTGAGCTGTTATCAATGTGGGAAAAATATAGCAAAATAAAGATTAGTCCTGAAAACCACAAATCCATTTAAACATTTCATTTAATGTCTGGGATATTCTGTTTAAACTTGAGTCATTACCCATGTAACTGGTTTGGTATTCCTTTGCAAAACTTGATCTCTGTTTTTAGGGCAGCTTGTTTTGGGCTACTCATCAGGGTACTGACCCTCAGTGATTCATTAGCATTGCAGTTAGCACAATGCTAATACAGGACCGGAAAGCCAGGTTCGAAGCTGGCGCTGTCTCTTTAAGGAGTTTGTACATTCTTCCTGTTTCTGCGTGAGTTTTCTCCAGGTGCTCCAGTTTCCTCCCACCCTCCAAAACATATGGGGTTGTATGCTAATTTGGGTGAAATTGGGAGGCACAGGTTTAAGAAGCTAGAATCAGACACACTCCACGTAAGAATAGACTCAAAGAATGGTGGTCGAGAGCTCAGGAAATTTACTATGCTTGATTTTCCTATCCACTACATAGCAAAGAGAGTTAGTGATTCATACCAAATAATTAACAATAACTTCTTTTATTACAATAGGTCATGTATGGCTACAATTGAACTGGCATCTCACTAGTTCCTAGGCATGTGTAAAATGTTCCTTTTACTAGACCTGCATGTTTCTAATCAGGTATGGACTCTTATGCAAGGCTTATTTTCATGTTCAGGAGGATTATTGTACAGAAATCCCTCTTGGAACCAATGGTTGGGTTTGCATCTCTCTCTTTAAGCATCTCTCTCTTTAAGCAACTCTCTGATATGCCTTAACATGACGTGGAACAAATCAGCTTTTCATTTTTCTAAATGAAGTTGAACCTGAAAATACGAAAGCAGTACTGTAATTTTCAAGCTGAGGTTTAAACTTACTGGAGTTTTGTTTCAGATGCCAGTATTTTTATATTCAATGTGTGTCCACTATTAATTAATTCAAACATGGATGTCAAGAAATGCATGATTGAAACAGCAGTGATGTATTGCACTCATCGAATTGCTCTGTCCATAATACTCAATTTTTACCCACAAGATGTTGTCAATCTGATTGCAGTGTAACAACAGAATAGTTCTCTTTGAAAGCATTGGAATCCATCACAAGCATCGTTAAAGTTGCCAGGGTATCAGTAAACCAGGAATAATTAATCAGTTAAGTGTTCCATTCTTCTTGGCAGACTAAACCTGTTGCATTTGCTGTACGGACGAATGTTGGCTACAGTGCAGCCCTGGATAATGACGTTCCTGTCCCAGGCATGGCCATCTCTTTCGAAGCGAAAGATTTCCTACATGTCAAAGAAGTAAGTTTGTTAATTCAAAGTTTGGATTTATTGTCAGAGAACATGCATGACATCATATACAACTTTGAGGCTCTTTTTCCTGTGGGCCAGGTAACATTTATTCTCTACTTGAGAAAAATGATATGTATAAATAAAAAGAAATGGAATCAAAGAAGAAATTGTAAACAAACTGCAATACAGAAAAAAATAAATTTTCAATATAAATGGAGTAAAAGTCCTTCAATGAAGTCACTAAATGGTGGAGGAGTAACCACTGTTCATGGTGGTATGAATTGTGACACCAATACCTTTTTTCTGAGGGCAACGAGAGCAGAGCATGTCCTTGGTGGTGTGGACCGTTGATGATGGCTGCTTCTCTCCGATGCCAGTATTCCATGTAGATTTTCTTAATAATGTGGGGAGCTTTGTCTGTGGTGTACTGGTGTCCAGTGCCTTTTGTAGGGCTTGCTCGGAGGTATTGGTGCCCCCCCTTCCAGGCCACGAGGTAGCCGTTAGCACATTTTCCACTACATCTATGTAGAAGTTTGCCAACGTTTCCGATGCCGTACCAAAAACCTCCCCAAACTCCTGAGGAAGTAGAGGTGCTGATGTCCTTTCTTCATGATGTTGGATCCAGGAAACATCCATGAGATAGTGACTCCCAGGATATTAAATTTGCACACCCTCTCCCTGTCTGCTCCCCACTGAATCGTACACCTCTGGTTTTCCCCTCGTCAAGTCCACAATCAGGAAATCCTTGGTTTTGGTAATATTGAGTGCAAGGTTGTTGTTAGTACACCTTTCTGTCAAGTTTTCAATCTCAGTCCTGCATACTGACTCATCACCCCTTTTATACAACCACTTCTGTGGTATCGTCAGCCAGTTTGTAGATGGTATTGTCACACTGTGCCACATAGTCAAGGGTGCAAAGCGAGTGGAGCAGTGGCCTAAATGTGCAGCCTTGTGGTGCTGATGGAGATTGTGGACGTGATATTCTTGGCAATTCTCACTGATTGGAATGTGGAGGTATGGAAATCCAGTATCCAATTACACAGTATTGAGACCCAGATCTTGGTGTTTACTGATCAGTTTTCAGGGGACGATGGGATTAAATGCTGAACTGTAGTTGATAAAGAGCATCCTGATGTCTTTGCTGCCAAGGTCTTCCGGGATTTTGTTTAGAGTCAGTGAAAAGGCATCTGCTGTAGGCCTGTTGCTGCATTAGGCAAATTGGAACATATCCATGTCACAGCGCAGACAGGATCTGCATCAGTCCCACCCTCTCAAAGCACTTGTGGATATGTAGTCATTTAGGTTACCTCACTCTTCTTGGGCAACAGTACGATTGAGAACTATTTGAAGCAGGTGGGAACTACACCCTGTTGGAGTGAGTTGTTGAAGATATCCATGGATACGTTGGCCAGTTGGCCAGCACAGGTTTTCAGTACCCAGCAGGGTATGCTGTTCAAACCAGATGTTTTCCTTGGATTCACTCTTCTGAAGGTAGCCCGCACGTCATCTTCGGATACTGGCAGTAGAGGATCATCAGATGCATGAGGGTAAGCAGCGGTTCTTCCTTGTTCTGCTGGTCAAATCGAGCATAGAAAGCATGGAGTTCATCAGGGAGTGAAGCTTTGCTGTCTCCTTCTGCATCGGATTTGGCTTTGTAGTAGGTCATGTCATTTAGGCCCTGCCACAGCTGTCGGGTGTTCTTTGTTGTTTCCATTCTCATCCAGAATCTCCACTTCGCCCAGGAGATGGCTTTCCATAGGTTGTACAGCTCCTTGTTGTGTGCTCTGGATCTCCAGACTTCATTGTCTGTGATCTGGCTTCCAACAGGTTCTGGATTTCATTGGTCATGGAGGGGTTCTGGTTAGGGAAAACCCTGAATGATTTGGTGGGGATATACTCATTCGCAACTGTTTTGATAAAGTCTGTAGCAGCCCTGATGTAATCATTCAGATCCTCAGCTGCATTGATGCAGCATTGAACACAAAAATAATATGGTAAAATGTAACATTATTTTTGTTCCTTATTTCCACATTTAGAAATTCAGTAATGACTGGTGGATAGGACGGCTGGTGAAGGAAGGCTGTGAAATAGGGTTCATCCCAAGTCCAGTCAAGCTAGAAAATATGAGACTACAGAGTGACCAAAAAACAAAGCAGGGAAAATATCACTCAAGGTAAGCTGAAAAATAAATGCACGCAATGGAATGGATTTACAGACAGAATTTCAGTCTATTCAAAGGAAATTGAATTTCCTGAGGAAATTCTGCCTCTTGTACGAGGCACCTGCTTAATCAGCTGATGTGCCACTTTAAAAGTGCTTGTTGCATCTCCGAAAAGGGCCGCTAGTGCTAACATCCACATTGCTAAAATCTGAGCATGCCATTATAGTTCTTGTATCTGTCTTCCAGCATTCAAAAATCTGTGCAGAAATATAGAACTCTCTTTCTTTCTCTCCAGATTCTTAAATCCATGAAATGACAATGGTTTTGTTCCTCATTGATTCACAGTGGATATTCTTGTTTCCCAACTTTTCATTTCCCATGCTCTTTTTGAACTTGCCAGGGTCATTTTCCCACCCTCTTCAATTTATTGGAGAGCGATTTTTCATTCTTTTAAACCCATTGGGCCCTAGAAACTCCATTTCCCATTCTTTTAAACCCATTGGGCCCTAGAAACTCCATTTCCCATTGACCATTTAAACTCAGCATACCCTATAAACTCAATATTTATATATTTAAAAAAGAAAGCAAATTAACATTTTGCTGGAGGTATTAATAGGCATAGAATCCAATAATCTGGAAAGTCGGCCAAATCTATGTGTGGCACAAGAGACTGCGGATCCTGTACCCTTGACCAAAAATAGTATCACTCGCCAGATGCTGTCTCCCAATTCAACAACTCCCCTTTCACCACATGGCTCCATCTTCCCATCATTTCCCCCTCCTCACCCGGCTCTAACTTTTGCTTGCCAGCCCCTGCCTCTCCCCCTAACTGCTATGCTGTTTAGTTCTCCTGTGTACTCTCAGTTCTGAAGCAGGATCTTGACCTGAAAGATCGAGTTCCTTCAGCGGTTTGTTTTAAAGTTCGGAGAGTGCCATGTTATCAGAGTTCTATTGTAATTGCAAATTTATCTTTTCTACAATACAGCATGTTGTACACTTCTGAATGACATTCTCACAGATGCCTCGTTGGAAAGTGGCAAAACCCATGTTGCTGGAGTTCTCTTTCAGATTCCCAAATGTCTGATGATAATTTTCAATTCTCCTGTAAAACTTCAGGGTGTTCTAAATGTGCTCATATCTTGACGATATTTAATGTGAAAATTAGTTGAGTAAACATATTTGTTTCATTTGGGCAATTAAAGAAAAACTTAGTTTAATGATGAACAATAATATTAATTCAAGATTAATAAAAAAACAATGTTCATTTCATTAGGAAGAAAAGAAAATCTCTGCCAAAATTAGACAACCAGTCAGAAGCCTGAGCATCCTTGAATGCAATCAAGATTAAAAAGAACGTGCAGAAATGGAATTAGAGTAGGTGGATGTCAGCAGGGACAATTGCCCAAGTGGGAATGCCAAATGTCATGAATATGGTGGTATAATCAAGCTGTATGGTATTACATAACACTGCTGCACAGATTCAGGCCATTTGGCCCAACAAGCCCATGCTGATTGCATCTCCTGAGATCCTCATCTCTTCTGTACCTTCTCTTTCAAGCCTGCTTCTGTAGAACCACGGAACACGACAATACAGAAAAGGCCCCATAGTGCATGCCAAATTGTTTATTCCACCTAGTCCCGAAGACTTGGACCATAGCCCCAGATACCACACCTATCTGATCTTCTCCTTGATGTCGATTCAAACCCAAATCCACCACCTCCACTGGCAGCTGGTTCCACACTCTCATCACCTTCTGAGGGAAGAAATGCCCCCTAATGATTCCATCAAACATTTCACCTTTAACCCTCAAACCATGTCCTCTAGTTCTTTTCTCACCCAACTTCAATGGAAAAAGCCTGCCTTCATTTACCCCATCTATACACCTCATCATCTAGTGTACCTCTATCAAATCTCCACTCATTCTCCAATGCCTCAGGGGCTAAAGTCCTAACATATTCAACCTTTCTCCACAACTCAGCTCCTCAAGTCTTGGCAACATCATTGTAAATTTTCCATACATTTTTGTTGATATCTTTCATCTGATTCAACTTCACATAACATCCCAACTCCTGTAATCAATACCTTGAGTTATGAAAGACAATGTGCCAAAAGATTTCTTGCTTTTTAAAAAAAATATATATTTAATTTTTCACACTATGAACCATATCAATCAAAATAGATACAAACATTTCCCTCTTAAATATACACAGTGGCACTTTATCCCCTTTTTCCCCCCTACCTTCCCTCCCCCCCTTCCCACCCCCCTCCAAAACCATTAAATGTTCAACATATACAATACAATAAAACCATTAAACAATGTCATTAGACAATGAAAATAAACAAGAAAATTGTGTCATCTTACTTTTACACACTGGATCAAGTCATTTTGTCTTCTTATCATTTTAGGGGGTGGATTTTTTTTTCTGACACTTTCAGGGAAATGTGTATCTGTATGCCCAGATCCCACTGTTCTACTGTAGGTGCAGTGCATTACCATTTACTGTGCAAGTCCTACCCTGGTTTGTTCACTCATCATGCAACACCTCACATGTGTCAGCATTAAACTACATCTGTTATTTAAAAGCCTAATTTTCCGAATCTTCAGATCCCACTGCAAGTTTGAGAGCCTTCCTTGCTGTGCACAACACCCCAATCTTTGTGTCTTATGCAAATTTACTGATTCGATTTACCATATTATTATGAAGATTGTCATATAGATTGATCATAAACAATGGACCCAGCTCCAAGTCCTGACAAACATCACTAGTCACAGTCCTCCAGTTGGAGAGGCAATCTTCTAGTACCTCTCTGTCTTCTCCTGCAAAGCCCATCATTTCTCTAACCACTCCAAAGCTCTTTACTTCCAGTGAAAAATGAATCCTATTCTAAATTCTCCCTGGATCCATTTTTTTTTGCTAAATTGGTCACTGAATTTTTTTAGTGGCTGTGTCAGCTTCATAGCCCCTAATTTTAATCACTCCTTCAAGTGAAAGCAAAAAAACCCCCAAAAAACATTGCTTAACAATCAAGCACTTCAATCTTCTTAATGGTTTAATCAGGCTACTTCTCATGCAACAATTTTAGGAAGAAATGTTTTCCAATCTATTCAATCTTACTTGATGAGCGTTGTCTTTTCACTATTGTCCTTTCTGTGAACTTAGCCAGCACTATCATGGGCATTAATCTGCACTCCATTAAGGACATCTTTAAGAGGCGGTGTCTCAAGAAAGCAGCCTTTATCATCGAGGACCACCTGCTACCACCCTGGCCATGCTCTATTCTCATTGCTACCATCAGGAAGGAGGTTCAGGAGCTGTAAGATGAACACCCAATGTTACAAGAACAGCTTCTTCCCCTCTGCCATCAGATACTTGAATGGACAATGAGCCATAGATGCTACTCCACTTCTCTTTTGCACTAAATTTTTTTAAAGAGTTGAATTATAAGTTATAGCAATGTTTGCATCTGTAATGTGCAATACAGCTGCTGCAAAACGACGAATTTCAGACACATGGTCTTGACAGTAAACTGGTTCTGATTCTAAATCTATTTTAAATCCCTGCAAGTGCTCTATTGTTAAATGGAGGTAAAACACAGAATTCTATGGACCCCGTGGTTGAAGTAAAAATGCACAATGCTGGAGAGACTCAGGATGTCAATCAGTGCCCTTTAAGTAGCAAGGGCAGAGATACAGAACTGATGTTTTGGGCTTGAGCCCTTCATCAAAGTATGAGAAAATGCCGGTGAGCGTCTGAATAAAAAAGTGGGGTGGGGGGGGGGAGAGGCAGGGGAGGAGATGATAGGTGGAGAAAAAAGGGAGGGGATAGCAGCACTGAGGGGCAGGAGCGGGGAAAGACGGCTGTGTTGGTGTGTAACACAACTGAATACACTCAGAGACAAGTGAGAAGTACAAACACACTTTGAATAGCTACAATCAATGGCCGGTAGACACAATAGACACATTTGTGGTCCGAAATGTGAAGTTAATAAAACATCAAACACAAGTTTTATCAGGTAAACTTCTCAGAGTCTTTATTTTCCAGTTTCCTTTGTTCTCCTCCTTGTGCTCTTAACTCCCTCTCATACCACGTGACTTCTGGTACATCTCATACATATTCATTATCATGACATCCCTCCTTTAATCAAAAATAAACTTTACCTTCACTTATCTATATCCCTCGGAAACATACAAACATCGTAACTAATGGTAATACTATAACTCAACTACATAAAGTTTACTTCCTACAGCACTCATACATGCACTTTATGATACAAGATTAAATCACTGTCCCAAAGTTCTGATTAAAACTATGGCACAAAGTCTTCATATCGTTTGGGCGCTTTCCGGTTTCGTTTCGGCCTGCCTGCGATATTGTCGTCGCTTCTCGGTTGTTCACTCTCGGTGTCGGAAATACTGCTCGGGTGTTTCTGGCGCTCTAGTCACTTCATCAGGAGTGCTGGTAACTGCCTCTGGAACATCATCAGGTCTCTCAGTTTCAGCATCTCGTATTGGCCTTTCAACCTCTTCGCTCGATGTATCTCTGGACTGGCACCTTTTTACACCTGATACATTTCTCTTATACAGGATTCCAATCGGAGACTTGACTGTCACCATACTGCCACTTCTGGATACGACAGTATAGGGTTGATGGTAATAAGGTGTGTCTAGCTTACCACCAGTTTCATGCCTCACTAGAACATTATCTCCTGGCATGATGTCAGAGTACTTGGCTCCACGTTTCGAATCTGTGTACAGCTTTGCTGCACCTTTCTTTTCAGCCTCGTGGTCCCTCATCTCCTGGTCGTCTCGGATTTCCTTTATTTCTGGCATTTTTGTGCGGATTTTTCTCCCAAAAAATGCTTCTGCAGGACTTTTTCCAGTGGTTGCATGAGGCGTTGCTCGATAGACAGCCACATAAGATAGCAATGCTTCTCGCCAATTTTGTCCTTCTGCGTGTGCAATCCTCAATCGTTTTTCAATGGACTGATTTTGTCTCTCTACTTCTCCGTTGGCTTGCGGCCATTTCGGAGTTACTTTATGATGGTGGATACCTGTGGTCCTCATGTATTCCGCAAATGTCTCTGAAATGAATTGTGGACCATTGTCAGAGCATAATGTAACAGGTAATCCATATCTTGGGAATATCTCTGCTAACGCTTGTATTGTTTTTTCAGTGGTTGTGGACTTCAACACCACGTACTCATAGTATCTGCTGTAGTAATCTATCACTACCATAATTGATTCACCCGTCGGTGAAGGTCCAAGAAAATCAACAGCTACGTCGATCCATGGTCCTGTTGGGAGTTGCGTACTCCGGATCGGTTCTGGCGGATTACTCCTACTTGTGATTTGACATCCGTGACAAGTTTTAACAAATTTCTCTGCGTCCTTATCACAACCTGGCCACCATACCTTGGTCCTGAGGTTTTGCTTGGTACCAACAATACCTAGGTGTCCTTCATGCGCTAAGGATACGATCTTCGGTCTCAATCTTTGCGGTATCACCAACCTGCAACCTCTTAATACAAACAAAGTTTGTCTCTAATGGGAATGTAAGCCTTGTGAGTACACTTGTCCCATTGTCCACTCTGTATGCATTCTCTTACTTCCCTGAGTTCTGGATCACGTTCGGATTCTCTCTCGACTTCCTTCGTAGTCACAGTTTTCGGTGTCGCCTGAATAGCTACAAAGCGTACAAAGCTCTCTGTTTCTGTTCCCAATTCTGACGTGGATTGTGGACCTCCATCCTTCACCAATCTGGACAGCAGATCTGCAATGTTTGCTTTCCCTGCAATGTGGATTACTTTATATTTGTAGGGTTGTAGTCTGAGTACTCATCTCTCTATTCTGGCACATGGTTTGGATCTAGGTGGATAGATCACCTCTAATGGCTTATGATCTGTGATGAGTTCAAATTCAATGCCGTATAAATATGTATGGAACCTCTCACAGGCCCATACAAGTCCGAGTGCTTCTTTCTCTGTCTGAGAGTATCTTCTTTCCACATCTGATAACGATCTGCTGGCATAGGCAATGATTCTTGGTCCTCCATCATGCATCTGGACCAACACGGCTCCTAAACCAACCGGGCTGGCATCCGCTATGACTTTGGTTGATGCCGCCGGATCGTAATATCCAAGAGTTTTTGCATCTGTCAGGCTTTGCTTCAGCGCTGTGAACGCTTTCTTCTGCTCAGATCCAAAATAAAATGGTACACCTTTCCTGGTTAGTTTCCTTAGTGGTTCTGCCACTGTAACGAAATTAGGAATGAACTTTGCACAAAAATTGATCAATCCCAGGAAACTCCTCACCTCTGTTGCGTTCTGAGGTGCACGTGCCTCTGCAATAGCTTTCACCTTGGCCTCTGCAGGGTTTAGTCCTTCCCGTGTAAGTCTGTGTCCCATGAAGTCCATTTCTGACACACCAAACTGGCACTTGTTTCCATTCACGGTAAGGCCTGCCTCCTGTAGTCTAGATAGTACACGCCTCAACCATTTGTCATGCTCTTCCTTCGTTGGTGCATGGACTATGATGTCGTCAGAAATGTTGGAAACTCCAGGAATGCCTTGAATCACTCGATGGATTTCATACTGGTAGATCTCCGAAGCTGCATTAATTCCAAATGATAGTCTCTTGTAACGATACAATCCACAGGGAGTCACAAATGTTGTCACATCTCGGGAACCTGGATCCAGCTCTAAATGATGATAGCCCCATTTCAGATCAATTTTTGAGAATACCTTGCTGGTAGTTAGTTCTTGAAGTATTTCCTCCACTGTTGGTATAGGGTGTCGTTCTCTAATTATAGCTTCATTGGCCATTCTCATGTCAACACATAGTCTTATGTCACCCTTTGGTTTGGGCACAATCACTACGGGACTGACCCATTGTGTCGAATGTTCCACCGGTTCAATAATGTCTTGTTCGATCAATTCTTTAATTTTGGCTTCGACTTTGCCACGAAGTCCAAACGGAGTGCGGCGCATTGGTTGTGCCTTGGGTTTGACCGTTTCATCTACCGCTAGCTTCAATTGTCGACCTTTCAGCTTTCCTACTCCTTGGAAGACTGCGGGGAATTCTTGCTTCATATCCTCATATGATTGAATTGACACAAGCTCCAATATGAAGTATTGCCAGGACTTGTGCTGTGCTTCTACTCAGCAATGGTTCTCCCCTCTCTTCTATGACCATAAACTCTGCTTCGGTGTACTTATCTCCAGCTTCAACAGTTGCAGTAAAACATCCAATGGTCTGCAATGGCTTGGTTGCTGTGTATGGATACAGTTTCTTGGAACACTTCTTTGAGGTACAGATGATCTTTTTCCTTTTCAACTTCTCCCATAAATGTCAATCAATCACATTACTGTCACTCTCTGAGTCTACAATGACCTGCACTGTCACTCCACCAATGATCACTGGGACCTTCTCATGACGTACTTCATTCAACGTAAATTGGTAACAACTCTGTTCCTCCTGGGTATCATCATCGTCACTGTCTATCTGGCGAATGGTGTCTTTCTTTCCAGGATACTTTCCTTTCCCCCAGGCTTTGCCTTTGGAAGTTGTACTCTTCCTCTTCTGGTCTGCATTGGACTTTCTTTTTGCACTTCTTTACCTCCACACTTTCTGCAAACTTTGCCTTTGGCCGAGCAATATGGGTCTTTTCCAAAGTGACCTCGGTTTCCACATCAATAACACTCCACGTTCTGTGTTGATGTATATCTTGGCTGATTATGGTGATGTGAGAGCCTCTTAATTTGCTGGCTTGAGTTGTCTTTCAGGGTCATGGTATGAAATTTCCCTTCAACAGCCTCTAATGCAGCAGCAATGGTTAAAGCATCGGTGAGTTCCAACT
Organism: Narcine bancroftii; assembly: GCF_036971445.1. Taxonomy (NCBI): domain Eukaryota; kingdom Metazoa; phylum Chordata; class Chondrichthyes; order Torpediniformes; family Narcinidae; genus Narcine; species Narcine bancroftii. Next base: position 457,652,817 of record NC_091469.1, read on the forward strand.
CACTCCCTCTTTCCAGTAGACGTCTTCTGAGTTTATCTGATCTGCAGTGCTGTACAACTTGATCCAATAATTGGTTGTCCAAATCAGCTGGCATGTAATTGCATCTAACAGCTAGCTGGTGTAGTCTCGTCACGTACTGAGCAATTGTCTGGCCATCTTCTTGTCTCATTCTCCGAAACAAATGGCGTTGAAATGTAGCATTTGGTGTCACTACATAGTGTGCATTTAATGCATCTAACACTTTCCGGTACTCATCTTTTCTTCCAGTATTCAAAAGTGTCTTAAATGTTTCCCAAACTGTGGGTCCAGCAGTGAAAAGAAGTAACGTCCTTCTCTGCGCTTTTTGTTCAACTGTACCGGTATCTAGAAATAGGCCACGACTGTCGGCGTAGGATTCAAATTCTTCTAGCCATGCCTTCCACTTCACACTTACAGTGCTTGCATCACCCGTTGGGTCAAAATGAGCAATTCCACTATGTGTTAGAAAGTCACCGTCTGCCCCAGCCATGAGGAAATATTCCAGCCCCAAAAGTACTAAGCAAAGAGAAAATTCTTATCACCTTGAAGTTGTCTGTAATCCTCTGTAATCTTGTTTAGTCTTTAATTTTCTTCAAGCTTCTTTCATCCTCGTCGCCAATGTCACATTTGTGGCCCGATATGTGAAGTTAATAAAACATCAAACACAAGTTTTATCAGGTAAACTTCTCAGAGTCTTTATTTTCCACTTTCCTTTGTTCTGTTGCTTGTGCTCTTATCTCCCTCTCATACCACGTGACTTCCGGTACATCTCATACATATTCATTATCATCACCTCAGGTGAATCTGAGGTAAGGCAGGAAAACCAGGGTTTATATTGGGGTAGGTGAGGAAGGAGCTAGCCATCTGAACAATACATAGACAATTAATTCCAGTTCACAGCAAGGTAAAAGAATTAGAAAGGCAGGAAATAGGAGAGGGGGAAGAAAAGGCAAGCAGGTTTGATGGCAAGCAGTTGTTTCATTTTGCATTCGTATGTATGAGTTCTTAGACAACACATGGATGAAAGAAAAGGTTCTTTTTTTTTAAATTTTTTACTTTTCACACCATAAATCACATTAACCATGGTACACACTTTTTCCTTTTCACACATATACAGTGCCATTTACTCCCCCCCCCTCCCTCCTCCCATCCCACCCTCCCTACCTCCCCCCTCCCATCCATTTTAGGTATACAATCTAGGATACATTAAACCAGTCAGACAATGTTGTCATTCAATAAAAATACACCAGAAATTCTACTGAGTCCATTCTTTTCATTTCCTTTTCCTTCCGTTAACTTAGGTAATGATTGTCCCCAGTAGGTTTTCGCTATGTATTTAATGTAAGGCTCCCATATTTGTTCGAATATTTCAATATTATTTCTTAAACTATATGTTATTTTTTCTAATGGAATACATTTATTCATTTCTATATACCATTGTTGTATTTTGAAATTATCTTCCAATTTCCAGGTTGACATAATACATTTTTTTGCTACGGCTAGAGCTATCTTAACAAATCTTTTTTGTGCATCCTCCAAATCAATTCCAAATTCTTTATTTTTTACGTTACTTAGGAGGAAGATCTCTGGATTCTTTGGTATATTGTTTTCTGTTATTTTATTTAATATCTGATTTAGATCTTCCCAAAATTTTTTTACTTTCTCACATGTCCAGATTGCATGAATTGTTGTTCCCATTTCTTTTTTACATCGAAAACATCTATCAGATACTGTTGGGTCCCATTTATTTAACTTTTGAGGTGTAATGTATAGCCTGTGTATCCAGTTATATTGTATCATACGTAACCTCGTATTTATTGTATTTCTCATCGTTCCGGAGCATAACTTCTCCCATGTTTCCTTTTTTATCTTTATATTTAAATCTTGTTCCCATTTTTGTTTAGTTTTACCATTTGTTTCCTCATTCTCCTTTTCTTGCAGGTTAATATACATATTTGTTATAAATCTTTTGATTAACATTGTATCTGTAATCACATATTCAAGGTTACTTCCCTCTGGCAAACTCAAACTGCTTCCTAATTTATCCTTCAAGTAGGATCTCAATTGGTAATATGCCTGCGCTGTATCTCCAGTTATATTGTACTTATCTTTCATTTGTTCAAAGGATAAGAATCTATTTCCTGAAAAACAATTTTCTATTCTTTTAATCCCTTTTTTTCCCCATTCTCTAAAGGAAAGGTTATCTATTGTAAAAGGGAGTAACTTGTTTTGCGTCAATATTAGTTTTGGTAATTGATAATTTGTTTTATTTCTTTCTACATGAATCTTCTTCCAAATATTGAGGAGATGATGTAATACTGGAGAACTTCTATGTTGTACCAATTTTTCATCCCATTTATATAATATATGTTCAGGTATCTTTTCCCCTATTTTATCTAATTCTAATCTCGTCCAATCTGGCTTTTCCCTTGTTTGATAAAAATCTGATAGGTATCTTAATTGTGCGGCTCTATAATAATTTTTAAAGTTTGGCAGTTGTAAGCCTCCTTGTTTATACCATTCTGTTAATTTATCTAGTGCTATCTTCGGTTTCCCCCTCTCCATAAAAATGTCCTTATTATTTTCTTTAACTCCTTGAAGAATTTCTCTGTCAGTTGTATTGGCAATGCCTGAAATAAGTATAATATCCTTGGAAAAATGTTCATTTTAATACAATTTATCCTTCCTATTAGTGTTAGTGGTAAATCTTTCCAATGCTCTAAATCGTCCTGTAATTTTTTCATTAGTGGATAATAATTGAGTTTATATAGTTGGCCGAGATTTTTTTTATTTGTACACCTAGGTATCTTATTGCTTGCATTTGCCAGCTAAATGGTGATTCCTTCTTAAATTTTGAGAAATCCGCGAAAGAAAAGGTTCTTAACTTTAAAGTTGTTGTAAGCATCCACTGTGAGGCTTGCAGTCCTCCATTGCAGATCTCTCATACAGCAGTCTCTCTCTGTGTGAGCCCGCTGCTGGCAGCCAAGTGTAATCTAACAGGAAGTATGATCCTTAAGACATTGCTAGTAGCAATGCAAACATGATCACTGTCATTACAGCAGTGAATTCAATGTTCGTGACATTTGGCTGGAGGGTGTCCAGATGGAAAATAAGGTGTTCCTCTGATCTGCAGATAGTCAGGGTGGGACATGGACACACATGTGAGCACGGTAATGTGACTCAGAATTGAAGTGGTTGGCCACTGGGAGGTTGCTGTGATTATGGACAGAGAGGAGGTGCTGATCGAAACAATCTCCCAGTCTCCAATGTAAAGAAGGCCACAAAGGATACATCAGATGCAGTAAATAAATCCTCTGGATGTGCAGGTGAAGTGTTGCTTAACATGGAAGGCCTGTTTGGGGCCCCAGATCGTGGTGAGGGAGGAGATGTGGGCGCAAGTGTTGCACCGTTAAATCTGCTTGCCTTTCCTTGCCCCTCACCCATTTCCTGCCTTTCCAGTTCTTTCACCTCCCCAACCATGGCTTTCCTCACCCCCCTCCCCTCAGTGCTGCTGTCCCCTCCCTCTCTTCTCCACCTATCATTTCCTGCCCTGCCCACCCTCTCTCTTTTCCCCCCCCCCCCAATCTTTTATTCTGACACTCACCAGCATTTTCTCATACTTTGATGAAGGGCGCAACCCCGAATGTCAGTTATGTATCTCTGCCTTTGCTACATAAAGGACTCTGCTTGACCTGCCGAATCTCTCCAGCATTTTGCTTTTGCCCTATTAAATAATTCAAAAGTGATGAGGAGTGGATTGTTTGAAATGTGCAATGATGTTCCCACCTTGAATGTAATAAATAGTGCACTTTAATTGTACAGATGAGCTAAAATTAGGCAGGAAGCTGCACAAATAGATAAATGCAATATTAACAATCTTTAACTTTGGCTTGGCTTCGCGGACGAAGATTTATGGAGGGGGTAAATGTCCACGTCAGCTGCAGGCTCGTTTGTGGCTGACAAGTCCGATGCGGGACAGGCAGACACGGTTGCAGCGGTTGCAGGGGAAAATTGGTTGGTTGGGGTTGGGTGTTGGGTTTTTCCTCCTTTGCCTTTTGTAAGTGAGGTGGGCTCTGCGGTCTTCTTCAAAGGAGGTTGCTGCCCGCCAAACTGTGAGGCGCCAAGATGCACGGTTTGAGGCGATATCAGCCCACTGGCGGTGGTCAATGTGGCAGGCACCAAGAGATTTCTTTAGGCAGTCCTTGTACCTCTTCTTTGGTGCACCTCTGTCTCAGTGGCCAGTGGAGAGCTCGCCATATAACACGATCTTGGGAAGGCAATAGTCCTCCATTCTGGAGACGTGACCTACAGCGCAGTTGGATCTTCAGCAGCTTGGATTCGATGCTGTCGGCCTCTGCCATCTCGAGTACTTCGATGTTGGAGATGAAGTCACTCCAATGAATGTTGAGGATGGAGTGGAGATAACGCTGGTGGAAGCGTTCTAGGAGCCGTAGGTGATGCCGGTAAAGGACCCATGATTCGGAGCCGAACAGGAGTGTGGGTATGACAACGGCTCTGTATACACTAATCTTTGTGAGGTTTTTCAGTTGGTTGTTTTTCCAGACTCTTTTGTGTAGTCTTCCAAAGGTGCTATTTGCCTTGGCGAGTCTGTTGTCTATCTCGTTGTCGATCCTTGCAGCCGAGATAGGTAAACTGGTTTACCGTTTTGAGTTTTGTGTGCCCGATGAATTTCATTTAATAAATTTAATAAATGACTTCAGTTCCTGTATAATATTCTTAACTGAACTTTTTGTTTTGAATCTCTCCTAGTAAATCGGGGGGAAATTCGTCTTCCAGTTTAGGAGATGTGGTCCCTAGTTCCAGGCGATCCACTCCTCCCATCTCTGGTGAGTGAATCACCAAGATACTCTCCTGCAGACTGATCTAAGTAGATGTCATGATTTCTTTCAATTGAAATTACTTGGTTGATAATCTTATATTATACATCTGCATAACAATATTTCATTTTACTGTGGATGAAAATAATAGTGAACATAAAAAGGAAAATTGATGCATTGCACATTTAGATGAAAAAACGTTCAACAAATGATGGATTGTGTTGCAGTTTTCAGCATTGTTGCTCCTGCTGTGAGTTTTCGTTAAATATTTATATCTGTGTGTGGGTGGGATATTGGCTGAAAAGAATCAACACAAAATTGGGCGTCACGGTGGCCCTATTGTAAATGTAAATTTAAAAATTGCTGGAGGAACTCAATGGGTTAGGCAGCATCCGTGGAAGGTAAAAGAATCTCGACGCTCATCAGGAATATCAAGAAAACCTGAATAAAACGGTTTTGGATGCTGGTTTAGCCTCTCCGACCAAAAAGAATGCTGAGATCCTCTCAACGGTCTGCCACAGATTCATATTACAGGTGGATAGTGTGGCTAGCAGTATCTTACTGTGGTGTCTGCATTCAGTATCAGTGTTAGCTTTTACAAGGAATATCTTGAGTCACGAGGGATAAATCAATCTATAAACTTCCTCGCGTCTTTAGGAGGACATCAGGTCATATTTAAAGGACCAGACTTAATTGGCTAATTCTGAGATGAACAGTAATGAAGGTTTAAATTTAATTTGTTTTAAAAAATCTCAACAAATTGATATTCTGCTATTCAGATTTCATTAATCATCTGAACCACTTTTAAAATTGAATACAGTGCAGAATAGGCTCATCAGCCCAACCAGTCCATTGCAAACCAAGTTCAAACTCTGGGCAAATCCTGTTTGTCAACATTTGATCCATATTCCTCTGAGCCTCTTCCATTCATAAATCTGTCCAAATGTCTTCTGAATGTTGTTATTGTGCCCACATTTGCAGTTTCCTCTGGCAGATGAACTCTCAAGTCCCTCCTAAATCTCTCCCCTCTCACCTTAAACTAATGCCCTCTGATTCTAGAATCATTTAGCCTGAGAAAAAGATTGTGAGCATTCACATTATCTATGCCCTTCATGATTTTGTAATCTATAAAATCACTCTTCAGTCTCCATCTCTGTAGGGAATAAAGAGACAGCCTGCCCAGCATCTCCCTATAACTCAACATCTGCTCAGGCCACATCCTGGTGAACCTCCTCTGCACCCATGTCCTCGCTGGTACTCTAAATGGGATCTCACCAACACCTTGCACAGCTGAATCATGAATTCCCAACTTTTGAACTCTATATCCCACCCAACCAAGGCCACCATGCTGAATGGCACCTTAACCACCTTCTCTATCTGAGTTGCCACTTACATGGAACTATTCACCTGTACCCCTTGGTCTCTCTGTCCAACAACACTCTCCAGTCACCATGGAAAGTCTGTCCTGGTTTAACTTACTTACCAAAGTGCAATGCCTCAGGTTTGTCAGAATTTAATTTCATTTGCCACTCATCGGCCCACCAACCCATCTCATTTATATCCTCTTGTAAACTGAGATATGCTTCCTCACTATCCACTACAATAGCAATTTTGGTGCCATCTTCAAAGTTACTCGTCGAGTTAACTACATAGCCATCCAAATCATTATTGCAGGTGACAGACAGCAGTGGATCCAGTACCACAGAGCTGCACAAAGTCCTCCAATACATTAAAAAAAAAACCTTCCATGATTACCTCTGCCTCCTTCCACTAAGCCAGTTTTGATTCCCAATGAACTAGCTCACCTTGAATCCCATGTATTCTAACCTTCCAGGCTAATCTACCCTGCAGCACTTTGTCAAAGGCCTTGATAAAATCAATATATACCATGTCCACTGCCCTGCCCTCATTAACCCTTTTGGTCACCACTTTAAACTCTTATCAGACGTGATATTTCTGCTATCCAAATTCTGGTAGATCTCTCAGAATCTCCTCTAACAATCCTCCAACCACTGATGTCTAGCTCACTTGGCTGTACTTACTTAGCTTGTCCTTGTTACCTTTTTTAAAAAAAATAATAGCACAGCATTAGGCACCTTCCAGTCTACCAGCACTTCAGCCAAGGCTAAAGATGATGTGAATTCCTCAGCAAGGGACTCCACAAATTCTTCTCTTGCTTCCCACAAAGTGTGGCAATGTACTTCATCAGGCTCTGGAGATTTATCCAGTTTAATACACTCCAACACTGCCAAGACCTCCTCCCTGGTAGTTCTAATGTAGGTCAGCACCCCATCACTCATTTCCTCTAATTCCTTGACTTCCTTGATCTCCTCCACAATGAAGACTGATAAGAAGCGTGCATTCAGAATCCCACACTTCTCCTCTAGCTCCACATTAAGCAGGCTTTGTTGATCTTTAATGGGGCCAATTCTCTCCTTCTACCCACCTTTTATGTTCTCTTGGGATGCTCCTTTATCCTGCCCACCAGCTCCATCTCGTGTCCTTTTTTTTCCTCCTGTGCCCACTCCTACACATCCTGTACTCACCTCAGGATTCATTTGATCGATATTTCTTCAAACTGACATTAGCCTTCTTTCTCCTGACTAGAGCCTTGAAATCCTTCAACAACCAATGTTCCTTATATTTACCAGCCTTTCCCTTCGCCCTAATGTTATCTTGTGGTAAGCAGGAATACTGGGTAACCATCTTTCTCTCATGTTTCTAGCTTAATTTGCAACTGCCTTCCCTTGCTTTCGCTAGTCTTTTTGTTCCTTGTCTTGCTATATGATAAACATAGAAAAAGCCATAATATCACAGCACAGGCAGGCCCTTCATCCCATGATATGCCGACCTATGGAAACCTCAGCAATCTAATTTTTCCCTTGGATCCATAACCATCTATATTTCATACATCCATGTGCCTATTTAAATATTTTGAATGGAGCTGTTGTACCAGGCTCCACCATCACCCCCAGCAAAGCATTCCAGGCACTCAATACTGGCTGTGTTTTTAAAAAAAAAACACACACAAAAAAACCCCCAAATCTCTAATATCTCCCCTAAAAGTGTCCTCCATACACACATTAAATCAATCACCTTTAGTATTTGCTAATGTTACCCCAGGAAAAAGGTAACTTGTTTGCTCTCTCCATCTCCTTTTTCCCTCTCCACAAACTTCTTTCTCCCTTTCCTATTTTCCCAGGCTTCTCTTTTCCCTAATTTGGGTTTTCCTTCTCACCCTTTCCCAAAATGCTATCCCTTGTCCCAGCTCCAGACTTCCCTTTCCCTCTCTCTCGATCACTACTCCCTCTTTCCTTGCCCATTCCCTTTCCGGACCTGCCTCTTTCTCTCTCATTTACTCTCCCTCCTTCACACCCCTTCTCCCCTTTGCTCTTTAATGATTTCCTCATATTTTAATATTGGCTTTGAAGATTTTGTAAGAACCAGACTTTGTTTGGAGTAGAGAATTCCAGAGATTGGCCACCTTCTATGAGAAGATACACTCGTTCATCTCAGTTTTGAATGACCACACTTATCTTGAAACTCTCCTTGTTCGAGACCCTCCCACATGCAGAACCACCTCATCTTCAATATGCCATGTCTCCTGAGGATCTTGAAGTGAATCACAAAAGTCTGCAGATTCAGTGATTGTAGTAAAAACACAATGCTGGAGAAACTCACCAGGTTACACAGTGTACTTTATGCAGCAAAGATAAAGATGCGTAGACAATGTTTCAGACGGGAGCCCTTTATTAAGGTATAAGAAAAATGTAGGCAGGCATCTGAAAAAAAATGGTGAAGGGGTTGGGGCAGGGGTCAGAGCACGTGTCCGCAGTCAAGAGGTAATAGGTGAATAAGGGATGGAGGGCACAATAAAATGGTGGGGGGGGGGGGTGCGGGAGGCTCAATGAATGGAGAGCTGGATTTCTCTTGACTCACCAGATATTTTAATATTGGCTTTGAGGAGAATGAGGGATAGGGAAGAGAGGGAGAATGTGGAGTGGTTGAACAGAAACTGGAGAAGTCGATGTTAATGTCAATTACCCAACATCGGTTGGAGGGTGCCCAGACAGAATATTAGGTGTTGCTCCTCCAATTTACGGATGGCCTTGGTTTGGCAATGCATGAGGCCATGGACAAACATGTTGGCGCAGGTGTGGGGCAGAGAATTTAAATGGTTGGCCATTGAGAGATCCCTGTCATTGATGCGGACAGAGGATCCTGCATGTTTGAATAAGATTGTCCTTCATCTTCTAAACTCCAACAAATACAGATAATACATTTTTTTAGCCATGTATGATAGACCTACAGCTTCATTCCCAAGGAATTATCTGAGATAATGTCCTCCGGACTGCTTCCAATACCAGCCCATCCTTCCCTAAATAAGAGGACCAAAACGGTGCACAGTACTCTAGATGCAGCTTCACCAGCACTCTACAATTACAACAAAACTTCATTCATTTCAACCCCTAACCCCTTTGTTGTTTCCATTTGCTTTCATAATTATTTGCTTCAACTGCTTGCTTACCTGTTGTGTTGCATGCATAAGAATATTTAGATCATTCTGTTCACTACCCATTTGCCATGTCTCCATTCAGATGATGGTCTTTATTTAGATGAATGCGTATAACCGCACTCTTTCTTGAATAAACTCTATTTTATGTAGGATTTTATGTCCTACAAGTGTTGCAGATTTTGGATGTCCTCTTAACAGCATGCCCATCCACTTACTATCATGTCATCACCATTTTGACAACTTTTCCTGATCCCTTATTGAAGAATTATTTTAAGATCCACATTCACTAATCCTGGTTCTAATTATGCAAAAACATAGACTGTGATCATGGATTTCTCACCATGAAGGACATAATAGCTGGGTTGAATCCAATGATTAGGCCTATTTGAACAGGCTGGTGTTGCATTGTCCAATTACTGTAAATGAATCTCCTACAATAAAATGGAATGGTATTGCTGAGTAAATTATCCAACTGGACACTGATTATAAACCTGCTGACATCAGTCAAGAAATAATATTTTACAATTAAAAAAGGAACCATTTGGGATGAAAGAAACTTAATTCATCCCCAGAGCAGGTATCCAATAAAAGTCCAGTGCCATGCATAGTTCACCTCTGTCCGATTTGTGAAGGCCCTGGGAAGGTGTCCTTTAAATAGGAATCGATATAAAAAACTCCAGATTACAATCCCCTTTTCAACCCTGACCAAATGTGTTTGTTTGATGTTGCCGTGGAACACGAGAGCAGGTAAATCAGATTTTATCCTGAAATCTTTAATTTCAAACCAATGAGGAAGCACATCTTGTACTTTAAATTTACTCTGGAAAACCAGAACTGCTGTTGAAAAGTGATGAAACCAGGTTCTCTGAAGCAACGCCTTCAACATTTTCATTTTCGTTTTTTTCTTCAATCATAATTGAACATAAAGTTGAGACGTGTTCAGGCATAATCTATTAATTGACTTTCTCTTTCCCTTTTGATATTGCTTTCCTTCATTTAATTATTGATTCTACACTGGTGCCTAGTTAGCCAACCGGTCGGTGCAGGTTGGCTTTGCTATAGTGAGTTTGCAGCCAACCTCTGATTGATATCCAAAATGACGTTAGAACACAGAATATTAATAGAAGACAGGCCGCTTGGCCCATGTTTATGTACTAATCAAACTAAAACTGCTGCTTGCACTTGATAGATATCACTCTATCCCCTTCAAATTCATGTGTCTATCTTATAGTTTCTTAAATACTAACTATTGTATCTGTTTCCATCATTATTCACAATTAGAATTTGTTGTCCTAAAGATATCATGAAATTCATTCCTGGCAGCCTGTTTCAGACACCTACCTGTTTCTGTATAAAATATGTGCCCTGCACATCTCCCTTAAACTTCCTCCCCCCTCACCTTATACATGTGCCCTCCAGTGTGTGTGGTGCTTTTGACCTCATGATAAGATTCTGACTGTCCACCCTATCAATGCCCCTCATGATTTTATAAACCTGTATCAGGTTTTCCTTCACCCTCCTACCCACCAGCAAAAGAAAGTCCAATTTTGTCCAATCTCTCCTTTTAACTCATACCCTCAAAAACCAGTCATCTTTTACACCCTTTCCAAACTCCATATCGTTCCTGTAACGGTCTAATCAAAGTTTTCTATAGCTGTAACATGACTTCCTTTTATACTCAATGCTCTGCCCAATGAAGCCATGCTTCTTGATAAAGTATCATCAGATGTTAGAATCTGCCTCTCCAGGAAGCCTGGTGTCGGTGCTGACCCTACCTCTTGCACGTCATTGATGACAAAGCTGAGAATACTCACTGTCGAAGACACCATGAATAAACCAGTTAACTACAGGTTAGTCAGACTGACATCTGTGGTGGACATATTACTGGGAAAAAGTCTTGGAGACATCACAAAACAACATTGGAAGTTTACATTTGACAATCTTGATAGAATGTTTTTGAGCAGTTAACAAGGAGCATTAGGGATTAAGGTTCTGTACATGACTTCAGCCAGGCTTTTGACCAAGTCCAGAAGGAAGATTGATTAGGAAAGTCAAAATCCATGAATTCCAAGGGAAATTGCCCATTGGATTCAAGATTGGCTTTAGTGGAAAATTTGTTGACATAATTTTTAATGGCAGGAATAACACTTGTGGTGAGATGTTGCAGGCCTCAGAATGAGGCTATTTGCATTTTGTGAGATCAATCCATAGATCATCAATGTTGGGGATCATGATAAAGCTGTTTGCTGAACTTGCAGATTTTGACATTGTTCACCAATGTACTTTTAAATTATTGTGTGCAGACACACACATGGGATACAATCCAAAGAAGTAATGTATGTAGGGAGAGTAAATAAGAGAATGCAAAATAAATGGTAGGACATCAAGAGGAACTGAGAGACTTAGACTGCACTTCCATAGATTCCTGGACAAGTGAAGGGAATTAAAGTGGTTTATGGGATGCAAATAATGCAAACAATGAACACAAAAATATTGAAGATTCTCAGCAGGCCTGTGGAGAAAGAAACAATAATTTCATCATTTATATTGATTCATATTCTAAATTGACTGATGATTAGCAGGGCATTGAAAAACAAATCTAATTTGGCCCACAACGAGAGTACATTTATTCTTCTGGTTACCACATGACTGGAATTATTACTGGAGGGGATGCAAAAAAGATTTGCAAGAATGATGTAATGGCAGTAAAATTATAGTTATAGAGACTGTCTAGATTTTTGTTTCTTTTGTAATTTACTAACTCACCACAAATCCCCTGTGACTCAATGTTTTGGGCCAGCCCAGAACAAGGGAACTTGTCAAATGCTTTACTGACGTCCATGTTGACACCATCCACTGCCTTACCCTCATCAATCATCTTTATCGCTTCCTCAAAAATTCCAATTCAATTTGTGCAATAGGACATCCCTCCCATGCAAAGCAAAACTGTTTTCCCCCCAATATACCTATCCTTTTCCAAATACTAGCAAACCTTGGCCTTAAGAATCTTCTCCACTAATTTTCCTATCACTGATATAAGACTCACTTGCATCTAATTTTCTGGCTACTCTCCAGTCCTCAGAACCTCACCAGAGATCAGAGGATACAATGATTTCTGTCAAGGTTCCAACAATCTCCTCCTCTGCCTCTCTCAGTGTTATGGAATAGATTCCATCAGGCTCCAGGAACTTATCCACCTTAAATCTTTCAAGTCGCGCAAGACATCCTTAATATCAAAATGCCCCTTTGTGTTCTCACCATCATTCATGCCCTTCTCCTTGGTAAATACCGATGTGAAATACTTGTTTAAGACCTCGACAACTTCCTCTGCCTCAAATGAACAATTCCCTCCTTTGTCCTTGAATGGGCCTACCTTTCCTTACCTCCCATTTTCTAATATATATTATGCATACAAAATGTCATGTAATTCTCCTTAATCCTTTTGCTAAGGACATTTCACGGCCCTTCTGAGCTCTCCTAATACCTTGTTGAAGTTTTTTTTCCTGTTTCCTTTACATTGTCTGATTTTTACCTTCCCTAACCTTGCAGATTGCTTTGTGAGGAAACTTACAGTTCAGGTTCCCAGCCCTAGTCATATTTATCTTTCATCCTCCCATCTTTTTATTTTAATCCAAAACACGTTCATCCAGAGCTCAACTTCCCGACAGAATGGTGGAGACAGACCCATCACCACATTTAGAACACAGCCTGATTAGCACCAAATGAGTGAAAACTAGAACTCTATGTAGCAAGAGTGAAACCCAAAAGCTGTAGCAGCTGAAATCTTGTGAAAAGAATTGCTGAAGGAACTCAGCAGGTCAGATAGCATCCATGAGTAGAAATGGTCTGTTAATATTTCAAGTCCAAACTTTAAGGCAACTGGGATAGAAAAGGTTAAAATACAAACTGGAGGAAAAACTGAGGGTGGGACCCTCAGGATAGGAAAGAAGGCATGAAATGTGGAGAGACAAGTGGAGGGAAAACCCAGTAGGGTGAACTGGAAAGTCTTGAAGAAGGGCTAGAAAATGTGTGGATTCTTGGCTGGTGTGGTATGATGAGTCCTATGGCCTCCTGTATGTGCCATAATCTTCCTTTATATGTAGAACAAAGGCTGTGGTTCACCAGCTGCCCTGGCCTGGAGCAAGAGGCAAGGTTCTGTTGCAACATGTTCCTGGTAACAGAGTGATCTCCATTGTCTGACTTTGTGTCTCATAGCAGAAAGACTCTGGGAAGTAATGAAAGCCTCTGCTCGATATTGTTACTGCCAGCAAGCCTGCCAATTTGAGGACCTATGTAACAGTGATTAAAGTGAAAGTAACTCTGCTCTTTGATTATACATATATTTGCGTTCTTCTGGGGAGGGGGCAGTTAAAGTCTCTTGGGTATGCAAGGCATAATTTAATGAACCATTTTCACCTGTTTGTCTCTGTATTTGGCTCACATAAACTTTGAGTTTGTTTCTTTACAATTTGTTCATTGCCATATTTTGATTTGTATTTGCCTCTGTACACTTTTTTTGGAATTATTCCCATTCATTCAATTCCTGTTTTCCTTCCTTCCCCTCACCTGATAACCTGGACCTTTCTGTGTATATAGCTATTGATTTAGATACAAGTGGCTTAGATGCAGAAGACATTGATTCCCCGGCAAACCACCGATCCCCTATAACAGGTGTAAACAGTGTAACGTCTCCCCAGTCTAAAGAGAAAAGAATGCCCTTCTTTAAGAAGGTAACCACACTTCCTAAACTCCAGTCTGTCGCACGTGCTAATCGCCAGTATGTCACTCAGCAAGTCTTGTATTTGTTTGTGTCATGTGAAAGTTCAATAACATGCATGCTTTGTTACTTTTTTTGTTTCTTCTTTAATACTTCTATAGCTAAACAGAAGCAGAAATCGGTAAGTCCACTTTGTAATATGTTGCTCCTTCCAGCTGCCTAATTAGCATTGAAATCCTCAAAGCCATTTAAAGTCTTTTTAATGAAAAGACCTTCAAGTCGTGACATATGAACTGTTTGGTGTTACTTATTCTGAAACTTATTCTCGTGGCTTAATTCGGACTTTATACATTTTCAAGAATGCTAATTATGTCACTGGGACAATTCCTGCTGCTGAACTATTGGGTAACCAGCACTGAGTGTACCACAGTTTCTGTAGCATTTGTACACGAGTTTGTGAAATAAGAAATTCTTTAATTTTTCTCTCAGTGTGAATGTGCTTTGATCTTTTTGTGACATGCTCTGACACATTGGTGTTTGTGTTTCAGCTTTGCTGGTCTGCATGATATAATTTAAGGAATGATTTGAGA